>NW_006408729.1:5143732-5148768 GCF_000296735.1 Chrysochloris asiatica | reverse complement strand
AAACTTTTTCTTGCTATCCTTTAGTGTTTATGGGGAATATACCTTACTGGAATGAATAACTGAATCCTGCCTGCCTGCCAATGTGATTGTCAGTATTAAAAAAAAGTCTATGAAAGGTCTTTTGAAGTAGTAAAGATAGATATATATATATAGAATGGGATTTAACAAGTCGGGATACTACCTCAAGGTCAGCAGTTTGAAACTATCAGCCATTTCGCGGACAAATATTGAGGCTTTCTGCTGCCATAAAGATTTACATCCTCAGAACCCCTATTCAGTGTCACTATGAATTTGAATTGACTCCTAGGCACAATACCTCCCTTAACTAGTTTTCATTATTTATGTTGTTTTCTTTCTATGGAAACTGAGATCTTTTTGAAAAGATCTAGGAACTTCTGAAGATTTTTTTGTATCTGTAGTATCCATAGATTTATGGCTAATTCAGAAAAAGCATCAAGTGTCTCTAGGTCTCCACAATCATTTGTATACATCAGTAAGAGCTCAACATTTTTATAATTATTATTTGATGAATGAATGACAGTTTATTTATCCATTCTTCTAATTATGGACAGAGTTACTGCTTTGAGTTTTCTATTATTATGAGTCAAGCTGCTCTGTACATTTTTATGAAAAAAAATTTTTGTTGTAAATTGAGTGAATGTTTACAGAAAAGATCAACAAATCATACATTGTGCTTTATCTCAATGATTGCAATCCCGTCCAAGGATCTGAACATCATTCCTATTCTGAGTATAAAAGCAAGAATCTGGAATACTATTGATTACACATGATTTAATAAGATAAAGCAATTTTCACTTTTATAATTTTTTATTGTTTCTATAGTCATATTGCACCTTAAGTGATGTGTTAATTTGCTCTAATTTCTAGATCTATAAACTACATCAGAACATGGCATAGTAACAATTTGTTGTTGTTGTTTTTAAGTGCTGACGAGTCAGTTCTAACTCATAGTGACCCTGTGTTTGGTGTCTGAGGAGCAATTGGTGAGGTATTGTGGAATAATGCCCTGGACTGAAATGTAAGTTTGAATTGCAAGGTCAGCAGTTCATATTCACTAGCCACTGCTCAGAAACCAGTCGCTCCTCTACTTATCCATTTTATACAGGAACACTACGAGTTGGAATAGACTTGATAGCCCTTAACAACAGCAAGCTATTACTGTCCTATTACCTACTCCTCTTAAAGAAATGGAGTAAGTTAAGACCATAACCCCAGCATATACCACTGCTTTCTAGGATTCTTGCAGGAGAAGATGGATCCCTTGTTTTCTGGGTCCATGTAGACTTGTCACTGAATCACAAAATTAGCATTGGGAGAAGTATAAGGCATCTTGCTTCTTCGTTCACTGTGGTCGGAATATTTTTGTTTCATGTTTGCTCTCAATTCTGATGAATTGGCCTTTCTTTTCACAGATATTTCCTCTCAGATTTTGATAACAGGCTATTATTAGTCAACCTCAGTTTTCAGGAGTTGTATTTTTATTACAGTGTGGATTTGGTGGAACTCAATTAAGAGATTGCTAACCAAGCATCATTTCAAAATGAAACATCAACCACTTACTTATAATGTGTTTCTTTTAAAAACTTCATATCTAAGCATATATCATTCCAGTTTTCTGTATTCCTTAATCATAAACAGGTTCTTTCTTGTTTTTCATTAAGGTGAGGTAGTTATGTCAAAGATGGACAACATAACTTCATCACATAGGCAATCCCCATATGCACAACTTTGTTGTCCTAAACAAACCTAAATATATGTAAAATGCAGACTTTTCTCAACACAGAACATAAGATTGTATGGGACAAGAGTCCTGTCATTACCATGTATTTTTATTTTCTTATTTTTTTTCTTTACTGGAAATCTCTTCAATTCTTTATCTATACTCAAGCATAGAATATAACCACATACCAAACCTTCATTAACCTAATACTCTCATTCTAGAATCTAATTCTTCCTTATTACTTTCCTTGGGGTTAGTTAACAAATGGTATCATATTCTGTTCATATTAACCCTCTGTAATGTCACCAGTTTTGTATCTCAGGAGATTGAATTTGCACCTATGCATTTAAATATTTCATCAGGGTATGCAAATCAGGACCCATTGGGTTTAAAGGTGAACTCTCATCTCAAGCTATTGCCATGAACTGTTTTTATATTATTTTCTGGAGATCATCAGGGAAAAAATATTATGCACAAAACTGATTTAAACAACATCTGCTTCAATCACTGCTACAAACCCCCCAGAGATTACTGAAAGGATAATAATTTTTTGCCATGTGAGAATACTGTGTTCTTTTCTAAATGGGTTAAGTGCATACAGTAGCAGAACACAGAGAAAAGTCAGAATGAGAAAATATGAATAGAAGATAATTTAGCTTTGAAAATTATAATTGTATCCCATAAGAAACAACTCACATTAATCCACAAAGAAACTTTCTCTAACAAGTTATGAGTTCATTCCCTGAATTCTAACATTCAAGTGGTTGGTTAGTCATTAAATTATCTATGCTTTAATTTCCTCAACCCATAATAATACTCTTACATGAGCTCTTTGAAGGTAGGTGCACATCACTCTAGTTCCCCATTTTATACATAGTGCTTAACATAGTAGTCAGCATATACTTTGGTTTGTTTTGTTTACGTTTTTGTTGTGAATTGAGTGATAGATTACATGGGAGAACATTGATTTTACACTCATCATTTCATTATAATGATTACAAACTTCTCCATGTGCCATCATTCAACAGTATTTGCTTATATTCCCTCTGGGTTTTGTTTTGTTTTTTTGTTTTCTTTTAGGATGTACACAAAAATAAGATGCACACAAAAACGTTCAGGAATAGATAATCATTTAAAGAACCAAAGGGCATATTCTGCAAGCCTGCTTCCTGGCCACTAGCCCACAGCCTTTCTATTTCCATGAGTCTAGAGTCCTCAACTGTTCTTTCTTTCCACGTCCTTATCTCTGCCTCCATCTCTGGTGTCACTGCTTCTCTGGATAGGATCCCACATTTGCCTCATGCTCTTCTATCTTGATGGTTTTAGGTTCCTCTGTTCCTGGACTGTAAGATTAACTATTCCCCCTTTTTGTTACAAAACTTCTATCTTTACAGTTGTGAACGTCGCAATTAGTCATGATAATAATTATTCACTATTGAACTATAAGAATCGAATCCCATCTCCTTTCACCAGACCCATCTAGACAAGATGAAAACTACTCAGTGGGAATTTTACCTTTGCCCCATACTCTGAAAATAAACTTCCTCTTGAAAATTGTAAGCAAGTTACTTTGTGCCTTTGTAGTCACCCCACCCCTGCAATTTTGGGAAACCAATGTCTAAGTTGCCCATCTCTATCAATTCTGTATACAGAGGATTGATGTGAAGACTCTTCTCTCAGTTGGTATTTTGAGCAACTTCATCTGTACGTATAGATCAAGTTCATTTGTGACAATTTATATTTGTTTCCTTTTTCAAGTATAGGTGAAGTTCAGTTGTAGCAGTTTATACTTGTTTCCTTTTTTAAAAATTGTTTTTAAAAGTCTTTCTCTAATCAAGTTCTTGTCATCAAGCTATTAAGGCTAGGTTGAAAGATTACTCTCTACAAGTTTGGGCATTCTTGTGCATCTCCCCTCACTTCATATCAGCTGGACACTTCACTCTCAGCTCTAGCCCTCTGTGACTATGTCCATCTCCATAGTCTCAGGAGCCCCCAGGTTTCATCACATTTCAGACCAATCAGCCCTTTCTCTTCTCTCTCATCTCCAAGTCAACAGGAGTCTATGGAACGTGATCAAACTCAGCCCAAGTAGTCATTTTTGCCTTTCCCCCTCTTCAATTCACCAGTTGACCAATGTGGTCACAAGCAATCATACATGCCTGCTCATGTGTTCTCTTTGAGTTTCAGTCTTAGAGGGAGTTTGCCCTAAAAGGACTTGATTACTTGCCTTGATAGCTCCACAGTGAACCATTTGCTTATTCTTGTAGTAGCCAATCAAACTGCCATTTTTGTTTTGATTTTTCCTGCTAGTCATTCTTTAAAGAAGTATCTTCTGCTCTTCTAGCTGTTCCAGGGTGGTCTGCTGGTCTTTCCAAGTGGGAATGGCCCACCTCAGAAGGTTCTGGATGGGTAGACATTTTATAGCAAGGAGGGGAGTGATTAACTTTTCAGTCTAGGAGTGGAGGTCCCTAGGACCACCAAGGGAGAAGAGCAGAGAGTGGGACCCTACCCAAAGAAGCAGTGATGCCTGAAATGGAGCCAGAAATGATGACATGGAGCAATGGAGCAGCTGGAGACTTTAGATCCAGAGAGAGTGAGCGACTGTGTGCTGAAGACCTGGGGGACACGGGGAAGGATTGCATGGAGAGGATTGTAACCATGGCAATGAGAAGATGTACGATAGAATGAATGTAAAACTAATGTTCTCCCATGTAAACTATCACATAATTCACAATAAAACATTTAAGAATAAAAATGCAGCCATAGTGCTCTTTGGAGACCAGGATGGACAAACTTTGTATCTTCTACTTTGGACATATTGTCAGGAGGGACCAGTTGCTGGAAAGGATATCATGTTTAGTAGGTGAAGGATCAGAAAAAAATGAGGAAGACCCCAGTGAGATAGATTGGTAAAGTGGCAGCATCAACGGGCTCAAGCTTGACAACACTTGTGAGGTTGGCCCAGGACTGGGCAGTGTTTCATTCTGTTGTGCATAGGGTCACTATGAGTCAGTATTGACTCAATGGCACCTAAAAACAAGAACAAATAGCTAAAGATCGAAAACCTTTCTTCATGTGTTTGTTGGCTGCCTGAATGTCTTCTTTTGTGAAGTATCTGTTCATGTCCTATTCCCATTTTTTTAATTGGGATATTGTCTTTGTCTTGTAGAAGTGTTTTTAAAGTGTTGAAGAGCAGAGAAGTCAGCTTGAGGACTAAGGTGTGCCTGACCCAAGCCATGGTATTTTCAATAACCTCATATGGATGTGAAAGCTGGACAGTGAATAACGAAGATAG
>NW_006408729.1:5138575-5143342 GCF_000296735.1 Chrysochloris asiatica | reverse complement strand
GTTCCGACTCGATGGCACCTGACAACAGCAACAACATAGATTTTTTTTAAATTAGTCCTTTGTCTGGTATGTCATTGCAAAAGATTTATTCCCATTCTATGGGCTGTCTTTTTACTCATTTTGTGAAATCTTTTGATGCAAATGAGTTTCCAATTTTTAGTATGCTTCAATCATCTGTTTTGTCTTCTTTAGTTTGTACAATTTTCTCAATGTTTGGTAGTCGGTGTGAGCCCTGTATTTGTGTCCTAAATTTGTTCCTATTTTTTCTCTGATGACCTTTATAATTGTGTTTAGTCTTATATCTAATTTGCTCTTTTAATCACTCAAAAGTGAGTAGATTTAGGACATATTCTATGCTCAAATGTCTTTATTAATATAGCAAAGAAAACTCTATTCTCAACCTTTATAGTGGTTGTAATTCCAGCATGAATCTTGTTAGGACTCAATTAAATCCTGGTATGGTGCTGTAGGGTTAGCACTGGACTGCTAATCATAAGGTCGGTGGTTTCAACCCACCAGGTTTCATGGAAACCCTATACATTAGGGATGGGGAAAGTTAGGCTCACAAAATCATTTGGTCTGGCACTGCCATGGCAAAGAAAGTTCTAGCCATAACATTAGGGAGGAGTTTATTGTTTGACCAATATAGCAGGCTAGTTGTTGATAATGTTGTATGGCCCATGAATGATGTTATACATTTTGGCAAGAAAAACATTCCCCACCCCTGGCATATATGGTTGCTATGAGTTTGCATGAACTCAACAGCACTTAACAATTATTCAATCCACAACAATAAGCAACTGGTATAAAATGCCTCAGTGAGATAGGTGCATAATGCCATAGGACCATTGAGAAAGGAGTCACTATTTCTGTCTAAAAGAATTGGAAATAGCCCAAAGAAAAAATAACCCATTGTTATTTATACTAAATAAAAATGATCATTTTTCAGTTGGAGAAGAATGAAAAGGATAAAACAACTACAGGAAACAACATACTCAATAACTTTGATTAATAAAAGAGTTTCTCATGCTCTTGCATAACCTGCGCATAATGTATGGGAGAATACTAACAAGAGAAATTCTGATAAGGTAACCTGAGGTCAAATTACAAAGGATTTTGTGTTTCATATTACAGAGTCTGCTGGTTTTTCTCTTGCAGGTAATTAGGAAGTGTAAGAGGCTTTAACAAAAGCAGAATTATGGTATAGAAAGATGAAGGTGTTGGATGACTTTATTTAGAAAGGGTACAGGTTAGAAAATCTGACATGGATTCAGTCAAAAAGGGCTGGAGACATGTACTAAGTAACACAAATAGGGAAAGGATTAGGATCTGATGATTAAAAAGTTATTTTCACTTCCAGTTTGGTGGTGTCAAAACAGAGTCAGGTAGGACAGGTTCCGTGGGGGAGGGCCTGAAAACTCAGAGATATTGCTTTCATGAAACTGCACCAGAGTTCTGGATCTAGCATAAATGTCAGGGTGTCAGTTTCCCACAAATGCCAGTGGGAAAATCATAGTACAAAGGAAAACATTGCAATTTAGAAATTGGTCAAGAAATTGGGACTCCCTCTGCAGTCATCCACCCTGGTGGAAATCAGAGGGCAGGGCTACAACCAGACCAGTGGGAACCAGTGCTAAGTGCAGCACAGTGACATTTGCAAAAGGAGGTGTGGGGGGATTCTACACATTTTTTCCTCCTCTTCCCTGTCTCACCTTCTTTGCCCAGCCTGGATGCCTTCAGGCAGGTGGGTGGCGCCCCCAAAAAAGTCCAGCATTAAGATCACAGCTTTCCCATGGCACAGAGAGAAAGAACCCCATCAGCCCAAGAGCAAATACTTTGGCTGCTGCTTTTGACTTCTGCCTGTGGGTCCCAGCCCTAAAGTTAAGTTGTGTAGGACAATTTGCCCCTGCCTACCTGGAAAGAAAAAAAAGCAGGTTTGGCCTGACAGACAAACCATATGAACAAATCTGTAAAACCCCAACATAAAAAGACACAACTATTTCAAGAAATGCGCTGTGCACATGCAGATATCTAACTGACCTTCAGAGACAAAAATAGTAAACAATCTTCCTCCCATTAACTTCCTAATATCTATCTGCACACCTCTATGGTGGTGACTAAAGAAGGGGCCTGAGTGAGTGGATACCCCCACCTAATACTGGAGGCTTCTACAGTACAAACACACTGTCTATGTAGCAAGGTTACTGGCCATTTGTCCACAGTTATATTTTTGCTTCAAAGTGGTAGTTTTTGTCTCTGCTTTTATATTTCTTCTGCTTTGGGACCTTTTGATCAAACATTTTTCCTGGAGTTGGGAGCTTTTTATCCCTACATTCCCCAAGAAGAGTCAGCAATTGTGGCCATATAACCAACCTACAAACGTACAACATAATATTCCACCATTGAGATTAAGAGCCAATAACTGCTAAGCATTACACTTAAAAAGAAAAGCTTATCACCTGATCATATCCACCAGGAGACATCCAGTAAGCTTAATAACACAGCAACAAACATTCATTTAAGCATTAAAAATCCACACAACTAGTAGATAACTACTGGAAATGAGCAAAAAGAAAAAAAAAAAAAAAAAAAAAAAAATGTCCAAAAACAGAAAAGAGTAGCTGAGACAAATGAACTGGAGACAGACAAAGGCTTTCTAGAAGAAGAAGAGCAGGTTTTGGATTTGCCTGAGAAGGAATTCGGAAGAATTATACGGAAACAAATTCAAATGCTCTGAAAAGGGGTGGAGGAAAACAAGTTAGAAGTCAGGAAAGTACTACAAGAACAAACAAACAAGATTGATACAGCATTGGAAACAATCCAAAACCTGCAAAGAGATGGTCCAGATGATTAACAATAAAATATCAGAAATAGCCAACACACTGAAAGGGGAAAGGAGTAGAATTGAAGAGATGGAAGCCAGAACCAGTGAGCTAGAAGACAAATTTCTCAATACTGCTAAGATAGAAGAGCAAGCAGAAAAAAGATTTAAAAAATCTGAAGACATTCTAAGATTTATACTGAATAACATGAAGAGGAACAACTTAAGAATTATTAGCATTCTGGAACAGGAAGAATCCCACAAGTCCACAGAGGAGCTGGAAAACTATTGGGTAAAAGAAGAAATTGAACACAATTTTCTGAGAAACAAATGAGAGTGAAAACACAACATAACTAAATCTTTGGGACACGGTGAAAGTGGTGCTAAGAGGGCAATTTATTGCAATAAATGCATACATCAAAAGAGGAAAGAACCAAAATTAACACATTAACACAGCATCTCCAATAATTAGAAACACACCAACAGAGGGAACATAAAGTCACCAAAATAAAAGAAATAATAAAGTGTAGAGCAGAAATAAATGAGATGAAAAACAGAAAAACTAAAGAAAGACAAGAAAAGAAGCTGGTTCTTTGAAAGGATTAATAAAATGGACAAACCGTTGGCAAAACTAACAAAAGAAAAGAGAAAGAAGACGCAAACAACTCGCATTAGAAACCACAAGGGCGATGTCACAACAGAACCAAATGAAATCAAAGGGATAATGACAGAATAATATGAAGACCTGTACTCCAACAAATTCAAAAACTTAGAAGAGATGGATACATTTGTAGAAAAACACAATCTGCCTAAACTTACACAGAGTGAAGTAGAAAACCTGAACAGATCCATAAGAAAAGAAGAAATTGATCAGGTCATCAAAAAAAACTCCCAAACAAAAGAAGTCCAGGCCCAAAGGGCTTCACGGGTGAATTCTACCAAACATTCAGGGAAGAACTGTCACCAATTTTACTCAAATTTATCCAGATTATAGAAGAGGATGGAAAATTCCTAATACACTTTTATGAAGCAAACATAACCCTCATAACAAAACCAGGGAAGGACATCACTAAGAAAAAAAATTGTAGACCAATATCCCTCATGAACATAGACGCAAAAATTCTCAACACAATCCTAGTCAACAGAATCCAGCAGCACATCAAAAAAATAATACATCATGACCAAGTGGATTTCATAAAAGGGATGCAAGGATGGTTCAACATTAGAAAAACAATCAATGTAATCCACCATGTAAATAAGAAAAAGGAAAAGAACCACATGATCATATCGATTGATGCAGAAAAAGCATTTGACAAAATCCAACATCCATTCCTGATAGAAACAGTCAACAAAATAGGAATTGAAGGGAAATTACTCAACATTATCAAGAACATGTATGCAAAACCAACAGCCTACATTACTCTCAATGGAGAGAAACTGAAAGCCTTCCCTCTGCAAACGGGAACCAGACAAGGAGGCCCATTTCCACCATTCCTATTCAATATTGTGTTGGAATTATTAGCCAGAGCTATACGGTACGACAGAGAAATTAAAGGCATCCAAATTGGCAAAGAGAAAATAAACTCTTTTTATTTGCAGACAATATGATCCTATACATAGAAAATCCCAAAGACTCAGTAAAAAAAAACTACTAGATATCATGGAAGATTCAGCAAACTGACAGGGTAGAAGATCAACATACAAAAATCAGTTGGATTCCTCTATAGAAACAATGACAGCGCTGAAAAGGACATTAGGAAAGAAATACCATTTACAATAGCTGCCCAAACAATGAAATATTTAGGCATAAATTAGCCAGAGAAATAAAGGACCTATACAAAGAAAATTACAAAACACTACTTCAAGAAACCAAAAGACACATCGAGGTGAAAGAACATACCGTATTCCTGGATAGGAAGACTCAACATTGTGAAAATGTCAATACT
>NW_006408729.1:5135536-5137636 GCF_000296735.1 Chrysochloris asiatica | reverse complement strand
CTGAGACCCTCCAACATTGATGGTGGGATTACAAAATGGTCCAATCACTCTGGAAAGCAATGTGGCTCTTCCTCAGAATGTTGGAAATAGAAATATTTTATGATCCAGCAATTCCTCTACCTGGTATTTACCCACAAGAAATATGAGCCATAACACAAGTAGATATATGCACACCAATGTTCATAGCAGCACTATTTGCAATAGAAAAGAGATGGAGACAGCCTAAATGCCCATCAATGGAAGAATGGAAAAACAAACTTTGGTACAGACCCACAATGGAATACTATGCTAACTTGAAGAACAGGGAAGCTGCAAGCCACTGCATAACATGGGTGAACCTTGAGGACATTATGCTAAGTAAAATTAGTCAGTCACAAAAGGATAAATACTGCATAGGACCATTATTGACAAAGAATCTACCCAAAATGGTGAATAAAAAAACAGCTATATATATAATTGGTGATCATTGGGATGTATGGTATGAGAGGAGGGGAGCAAGGGGAAGATAGAGCACAAGGTAGGGAATAGACACAGGAAAGTTTGTGTGCTGGGGGCAAGGGCAATACACAAGAAGGGGGAGAGGATTGGAATAACAAAAGTGATGGGAGAACAGTTAGGCAGGTTGCATGGGCTAAATGTGACAAAGGTGAATGATAATGTATGCACACCTTTGGAACAACAGGCTTGGGGATACAGGGATTAAGGCATGGTTTGAAAAGGTAAAAGAGGGGAATAATGTTAAGATCCTTGGCTGTCTTTTGAATCTTGGTTTCCCTTGCCTACCATTGTGAAATAGACTCTTGGGTGAGGGGCAGGAAGGAATAGCCAGAAACATCACAATAGAATGCTTATAAGTCTGTCTTCAGCCTATAATTGATTGGAATACTTTAAAGGGGCTAGAAATTGCCCAGTGAAAGAGACCTCCTGTAGAGCTTTTGCATTGCATAAGACCACAGGTGAAAACCAGAATCACATCCAGAATCTTCTGAGGTATGAAATTTCTACTGGGTAGGATGAGTAGACCAGCCTGGAGCAGCTAGAAGAACAGAAGATACTTTGTGAAGAAAGACCAGCAGGAAAAATCAGAAACAATATAATGGCAGTATGATGGATTACTACAAGAACAAGAAAGCTGTTTACCCTGGAGCCATCAAGGCAAGTGGCCAGGTCCCCTCAGAGCAAACTCCCTTCCAAGACTAAGACTCAAGGGGAATACACTAGTAGGCTTGTGGTCTGGCTGGTGACTTTAGTCACCGATAAGGGGAAGAGGGGGAAAAAACATCAATGAAGTTGGGATCTAAGTCCGACCACATTTAATAGACTCCTGTGAACCCAGGCAGAGACCTGGATGGCCAGCAGTTACTGCATGACCCAGGGATTTCTAGTCCAAGGGGCAGTGACGTGTTCATGGATGACTGGAGAGGAGAGTAAAGTGTCCAACTGATATGAAGTGAGGGCAGATGTGCAAGAGCACTCATATTTGCAGATAGTACCCACTTGACCTGGCTTCGAAGGCAGGATGATCAGAACTCTACTTGAAGAAGAAAGAAGAGAGAAGAAAAAAAAAAAAAAAGAGAAACCCACTACAATTTGATGAACTTTGCCTATACTTATGGATGTTTGTTGTTGTTGTTGTTAAGTGCCATTGAGTCAATTCTGACCCATAGCAACCCTGTATAGGGTTTCCGAGTAGCAGCTGGTGATCTTGAACCACTGACCTTGCAGTTCAAGTGACTTTGCTGTCTGACCTATTAGCCCACAGTGCCACACTCAAAAAAGGGAACACAACTTTACAGCAAGGATCACTCCCACCCCCTTGGTACACAGGGTTGACAGGGATAGTTAACTTAAACATTGGCTACACAAATTGGGGGTCGGGGGGAGGCTATAAAGGCAAGAAGTGACTGGCTTAGAAGCTTGCAAGAGGGAGCCTAGTTCCATATTGGGCAGGGGTAGGTAGAACCTTCACTGAATATTTTCCAATCTGTTGGGACCGGGTTGACAAAAGGAAAGGAGGATAAGTCTCTTGTGGTACACTAGTGAATTATTGCCATCAGGACTGACTGTGATGGTCGGAAATGTAGAGATAGATGTTTTTTG
>NW_006408729.1:5118239-5135436 GCF_000296735.1 Chrysochloris asiatica | reverse complement strand
GTGAGAAGAGCAGAGAGCATGACCCTACCCAGAGAGGCAGTGATGCCAGGGATGGAGACAGAGACAATGATGTGGATACATGGGACGACTGGGGACACTGGACTTGGAGGGAGAGGGGCTATGAGCTGACGGCGGGGGCAGGGGGGGTGGGCCTCCTATGGAGTGTATCCTTTGGTTATTTGATGAAACATGGAGGGGGTTGTGATAATTGCAATGAAATGAAATACAATAGGATGAATGTAAAACTGATGTTTTCCTATGTAAACGCACATAATTCACAATAAAAACTTTTTTTAAAAAGTTATTTTCAATTATGTAGGCCCAAGGAACAGTATAGAGAATAAAACTGACAAAGTGACCAGCTCTCAAGGAGTTCAAAATAGAATGTAATAGAAAGATAAAGTGGATTCTATGCAGATTCTCCTAGAGCCCCACTTAAAAACCTATCCATCCATTTCTTTGTTGTTCTTGTTGATGTTGTTGTTAAATGTTGTTGAGTTGGTATCAACTCATATCAACCCTATATAGGGTTTCCAAGGAGCAGGTAGTGAGTTTGATCCTACCCATTTCCTAGCAGTTGGAAATATTGGCTGATGATGACCTAAAGCTATGATCATCAGTGTGAATTACCCTGACTGTCATTACCTGGTGAAGATAAGAACTGATGACTGGTTAATGAAGGGAATAAGGACTCATCCTCACTTATCTCAATTTAGAAACATGCCAAAGATTCAGAATGTTCATAAAATTGTTTGAGACCTCACTGCAACTACATTATAGGTCAATTTCTCTCTGCACAAGTCTGCCTTCCTTACCGTTGTGCCTCTCAGAAGCAACCACTAATAAATAATCTACACAGACTCCTCTACCTAATAGTCTATACTCAGGGAACCTAATCTAAGATAGTTGATGCCAAGAATGGTACAAAGAAGCAAATTCTAAAATGGAATTTTGGAAATGGATCACCTATTAAAGCAGGCAATTAAAACCCCATTGTTGGTGGTATATAGCATATAGATAGCCCCTGCTCTGCTCTTATGTTGCAATTATCAAAATTTTCACCAATGGAAATCTGGGGTGAAACACAGGTAAAAGGGATAGAATAGCTGATCAAATATCTCTGGCATATGAGAAGTATGAAAGTAACATCTACTGTATGGACAATAGAAGTAGGTGGCTATTATTCATTGATTCACTGAAAGGAAATAATGACAGGATTAGTAAACACCAATTCTCTGATGTTCTTCTGTGTAAACCCACATAATTTCACAGAGCAAACTGTGAAAGCCAAGGGACATTCTTGATGGCATTTAAGGTCTCTGATCTACTGAGGCTGGAGATCAAACCTAGCAGATAACCAGATATTGGACTTAAACAAAATATAGGTAAAGTTCAGAGAAAAAATTAATGTTGACTGTGTTAGGTTTCTGACTTCAAAGCAAAAACCCAATTATGAAAAGAATGAGACCCTGAAACTTGGCAGACAATATTTATAAGAAAGCAGTGGAGAATCTTGAATAGCCATATTCTCCTGAATACACTAGACTTGCATAAGAGACTTAAAAGTAGCATAAGAGACTCAAGTTTATTTGGGAAGCAAAGCTGTGGCTATTGCTTAGTGTGTTGTTGTTATTTGTCATCAAGTCAGTTCTGACTCATAGTGACCCATGTAGGGTTTCTGAGGAGCAGCTGGTGGGTTTGAACCACTGATCTTATGGTTGGCAGTCCAGTGCTTATCCTAAAGCAACACACCAGAACTCCATTGCTATTGCTTACAGACACCTTCAGAAGGATGGAATGCAGTTAAGGGCACAGACTTGGCAAAATACAATCATTTTGCTGTGTAAACATGTGGTATACACATAATAACTGGTATTATTATGCTTGGTACAGTAAAGATTCATTGAAAAAGAAGAAGACACTCAATGAGGTAGACTGACATAGTGAATTCCAACAATGGGCTCAAGCATAATGATGATTGTGAGGATGGTGCACGACCAGGCAGTATTTTATTCTTTTGTACATAGTCTCACTATGAGTCAAAATTGACTCAATGGACACCCAACAACACAGAGAGGTAGCAATGAAAACAACAGTGCATGATTGGAGCTCATGCATAAGAAATTCCATGATTTAAAGCATCATTGTAATTCATAATAACTGCAGTTCTGACTGGAATATGTTGTTGCCTTTGCTGCTTCTGCTGCTGCCATATACTGACTATTCAGTACTCACTGAGCAATTCTATATAAGGTTTCTGAGCCTCATCTTTCCCCTGCAGAGCAACTGGTAAATTCAAACCCCATGCATAATATAATGTACTATCAGAGCTCCTTAGAGTACATTGTTGTTAAGTGCTGTGGAGTAAGCTACAATGCATAGTAAACCTGTATAGGGTTTCTAAGGAGCAGCTGGTGGATTTGAACCATGAACTTTGTGGTTAGCTGTCCAGTGCCTAACCTACAGTACCGCACCAGGACTCAAACAATATTCATGACAAAGATTTCTAAAGAAAAGTACAGAGTTTAGAAATTTTCTATCAAGTCCAAAGAAAAGAAACATTTTTTTTCATATCAGTTTTTTAAATCTGAGATAATAGTATCTCAGAGTTTTAATCCAATAATATTGTTGCTGTTGTTAAGTGCCATCAAGTCTGGTTCCCACCCATAGCAACCCTGTATAAAGTTTCCAAGGAGTAGCTGGTGAGCTTGAACCGCCGACCTTGCTGTTCAAAGCGACTTTGCAATCCAGCATATTAGCCCACAGTGCCACAACTGGATTTATTATATTTTCAACCATATCACAAATTTCTTTAGCAGCCCAAGTCATAATTTTGTATTTTCTCTGAGTGAGCACTGCATTAAGCAAGCATGAGAAGCCACATAATTGCTTAATGCAGTGGAAACCACAGTTTAAAATAATATAGTCATATTATAAACAATAAGGAATTATGGTAGCGTAATGGTTACAAGTAGGACTGCTAATCTCATGGTCAGTTAGAAACTAATAGCGATTCCATGTGAGAAAGTTGAGGCTTTCTCCTCCCATAAATATTTACAGCCTAGGAAACCCTAGACAGGGTTGCCATGAGTCGGAACCAATTCCATGGCACATAACCACCAACGTCATTATAAACAACGTACTAAAAATGACCCAAAAAAATAGTTTAATGCTGTTATAGCAAGTAGCACATGATGGTTTAATCACTCATAATTTCAAATCATACCTAAACCACAAAGACTGAACTGTTAAGTAATAATCTTTGTCAGTCATTTTTATGTATCCCAGAATAGTATTTACTCCCTCCTTTAATGTTTAGTTACTTTATAACTATTCAGAATGAAATTTTGAATAATTCCAGCACTCAAATTGTTAGTCTTGATGAAATGATAAGATTTTGTCCCTTCCTGTTCTCACTTATTTCCTGTCATCATGCCTTCTCATATTTAAACTAAGTTCCAGCTAGACTGGACATTATTCCACTCTCTGATGAGGCCAGAATCACTCTAACATTAAAAAGTCTCTTGCATATTTACATCTGAGAGCCCATTCCAATCAGTAGTTTTTTTGTTTGATTTCGTTTCTACTTAAAGCATCTTCTCACTGAGAACGGGATGCCAGATTTCTCAAATAAAAAGACAGGATGCCCAGTTAAATTTGAATTTTAGACAAATAATTGAAGTACAGTGGGTTTTCTTTCTAGCCCCATATTTTTTTGTAATTCTTCCAAAGCAATTGGTTGGTGGCAATGTGGCAAGTGATTGGCCAGTTTGCTCTCTGTGTAAGTGGCTTACAGGGAAGGGCCAGTATATTAGCTTCTTGGTGCTGCTATAACAGAAACACTACAAATGGATAATTTTAACGAACAAAAACTATTCTCTCACAGTCTGAGACTAGAAGTCCAAATTCAGGTGCCAACTCTAGAGGAATGCTCTGCCCACTCCAGAATAAAATAATTGTCTCTTTTCAGCTTCTGTTCCTTGGTGATCTTCATATGATATCAGTCTTTCTCCACTATGTTTCCTTCTCAGTGTCTAATCTGTTATTTTTAAGACACAATCTATACTGATAAGGCCTCATTAACATAGTAAAGAAAAGTTTACTCCTAAATGGGAGCACAGCTGCACCTACAAGGGTTGTTGTTGTTGTTGTTGTTGTTAAGTGCCATCGAGTCAGTTCCGACACATAGCAACCCTGTATAGGGTTTCTGAGAAGTGACTGGTGAGTTTGAACCAACAACTTTGCAGTTCAAATGGCTTTGCAGTCTGGTGCATTAGCCCACAGCATCACACCAGGACTCCCTATAAGGGTTGTTGTTGTTGTTAAGTGCCGTCGAGTCGGATCCGACCCATAGCGACCCTGTACAGGGTTTCCGAGGCTGTAAATCTTTACGGGAGCAGAATGCCTCATCTTTCTCCCGCGGAGCGGCTGGTAGTTTCGAACTTCTGGCCTTAAGGTTCGCAGCCCGATTCGTAACCACTACGCTACCAGAGCTCCTTCCTATAAGGGTTAGGAGAGCATATATGTTAGGGGGACACAATTCAATCCAGAGAAATCAGTTTGCTATTCACCCAAATCGTTTATAATCCACCCAGTAGGATTGGTAGATTTATGATCCTACCAGGAAAACTGCACCTTGAAACTGAGAAGGATTTTTCCTATATAAGTGGCAATCTCAGAGCCTTGGGGGACCTTTTAATCAACAAGAGCCTGGAGAGGAATAGATGCTTTGTACATAGGGTTCCTGTACCGAGAACCTATTACCCATTGCTGTTCAGTCATTCTGACTCTGAAACTTTATAAACAAAATAGAACTGTTTCCTAGGGATTCTAAGAACTCTTTACATCTTTCTCCCATGGAGCTACTTATGGTTGAACTGCCCACCTTTTGGTCCTCTCAATTAGCAGTTCAATTCTTATCCTACTACACCACCAGGGATCCTTGAACCCTACTGTTTCTCTGTGCAGTCAAATCAATTCTGATTCATGGCAACACTGTATAGGATTTCTGAAGCTTTAAAGTTTTACAGAAGCAGCAAGCCTCATCTTTCTCCTGTGAAGCATCTGTTGGGTTTGAACTGCTGACTTTGAGGTTAGGAGCCCAACACATAACCTCCTATGCCATGAGAGATCCTTTGAAAACCTACTAGACCCCCCAAAAAAGAGCTATAATACAGGTCAAGTTGGATTCAGAAGAGGACATGGAACTAGAGAACTCATTGCTAACATTAGCTGGATCTTGACTGAAAGCAGAGAATACCAGAAAGACATATACTATGCAAATACTTTCAACTGCATGGGTCATCATGAACTATGGATAACATTGTAAAGAACTAGTGTTCCCATGAGGAATCTATATATAGACCAAGAGGCAGTTGTTCAAACAGAACAAGGGGATACTGAATTGTTTGAAAGTGGGAAAAGTGTGTGTAAGTGTTGTATCCTTTAACCATACTTATTCAATCTGTATGCTGAGCAAATAATCTAAGAAACTCTATTTTATGAAGAGGAGCATAGCATCAGGATTGGAGGAAGACTCATTAACAACCTGCAATATGCAGATAGCACAACCATGATTTCTGGAAGTGAAGAGGACTTAAAATACATATTGAAGATCAAAGCCTTCAGTATAGATTTCACCGCAATGTAAATAAAACAATAATCCTCACAATAGAACCAATAATACATCATGATAAATGGAAAAACTATAAAGGTTTTGAAAGACTTCGTTTTCCTTGGGTCCGCTATCAACACAAGCAGCAGAGAAGCAATCATGGTTGTTAATTAACGACCCCAGGTGCAATACAGTGCAATAATCCATTCTTCACAGCAATAAATTGTTGTGACGATCAAGAGCCATCCTTCAGTCAGCTTGCTTTTCTGTGAAAGGTGGCTGGCTAAAGTTTACTTTCCATTTACCAATAATACTGATTTTTTATAAAATTTTAATAGATTTATTATTTATATTATCAATATTTACTAAGGATGTTTCCCCATTAAGGAAGCATACTTGAAAATATATTAAAGTAGAACAAATGTGTGGTGAATTGACAGGACCAATATCACTTGATTTTCAGTCTTCCTTACACTGCAGTGAAACCATCAGATATAGATTGGAAATTTAGAAGATTTACTGCACTAGTAAGTAATTTCATCTATAACTTCCCCAGGAATTCACTGCTAGAACTTAATTTTTAAGGCATTAGTGGTTCAGTGGTAGATCTCTTCCTCCATGCTGAAGACCTGATTTTGATTCCAGTCATTGTACCTCATGTGTAGCTATTAACCATCTGCCATTGTAGACTTGTGTGTTGCTGTGATGTTGAACAGATTTCAGTGGAGCTTCCAGAATAAGATGAACTAGGAACAAGACCTACTGATTGACTTTCAAAACTTTGTCAGTAAAAATCCTATGGGGATGGCACAAGACTAAAAAGCATTTACTAATTTTGATGATAACCTTTTGTTTTACGTTGCATTGCATTTGTATTATGATATTGCACCTGGGATCCCCAAGATTTGGGGACCAACCTAATGAGAACCAACAAATAGATTATTTTTTTCAAGATTAAATTTTCTTTTATGTCTTAGTACGATACCTTTAAAATATATATTCTAAATACAGTACATATCTTTTTGCTAATAGACCTATTTCAGAGATAATTTATTTGTCCTGAAGGTACACTTAGTCTATTAGGGGATGCTTATGGAGTAGCCAACTGTTCTATGTCTAACACTAGGCAATAAGAACATGGGGGGGGGGGATGAGTTTGCACTAAATAGGTACTTAAAGAAAATGAAACCTCTGGCAACATATTATTTCAGCTGAATCTTACAAGCCACTGCTTGTGTATGTTTTTTCTAGAGAAGAGAATAATATTTGTATCCTGACATTCTCCTGGACAATGTGGCATCTCATATGTGCATAGAGCAATTTTTTACAGGTATTCTTGAAATTTTTCATAGATTTTCACTTTGTGTTTCTGATGTGTTCTTAATTTCACTCCATCTTTATTTGACTCTGAATTCTGGCCTCCAAAGGCCTTTTCTGATCCCCCCCCCCCCCTCTAGCAATTTAAACAAGTATCTATAATTGGTCTCACTGGGATTAGCTTCTCCACTGTGCCTAAGAGATTTTGGTATAAATTCTGACTCTCTCCTTGGTATCTTTCCATAGATGTAGTCCATACTAAGTCTAAACTTTGAAGACTTGACCAACACTCTAGCCAAATCAACCCTGGAAATGTAATGGAACACTATGCCTTTTTGCAGAAATATTCTGTATTCATTTGTGCTGTGGCTCTCTTTGTATTCCATGTAGACAAACAAGAGCCTTGCATGATTTAGGGAAATACAGTGAAAAGAATATATAATAACTAATGAGAACTACTAGGAAAAGTAAAATTTGGAGTTTATTTGGCTATTGAAAACACAGAGCTCATAAACAGCAATTGAGATGACAGCCCGCTTGTTTCATGCCGCATTGCATTTGTTTTATGGTATTGCACAAAGTCTCAGTTTTTCCAAATAAAGACAACAACCAGACCTCTCTGCACTTAGTACCAATATAACTGAGCACATTTAGTTCTATTATTACATGAAAAAAAATGAGCCAACTGTTTTTGACAGGGAGGTGGCCCTTTTCTGAGGCCATATGAGCGTATTATGTAGGCACCTGTTACAAAAGCCAGAAAATTACCTAGCAATTATTAACTTGCCTTTTTCTATCAAAGTGCATAAAATAAGATGGTAATTATGAACAGAGTTAAGCAGTACATTTATCAGATCTGTTACTAACCATATATAATGCGACCAAATATATAAAATGGACATTCAAAACACATTTCTCTCTTCTCTGCATGAATAGGCCTTATGTTTAAGGACACTGAAGAGTTCCACTTACATTATCTTTTACCATATCCTATAAATTTAGATTGACAAGGAACTTCCAAAGGTTCAAGCTAGATTCAGAAAAGGACATGGAACGAGGGGTATCATTGCTGATGTCTGATAAAATCTTGGTTGAAAGCAAAGAATACCATAAAGATGTTTACCTGTGCTTTATTGACTATACAAAGGTTTTCGATTGTGTGGATCATGACAAGCTATGGATAACATTGTGAAATATGAGTTTTCTGGAACACTTAATTGTGCTCATGAGGAATCTGTACATGGACCAAGAGGAAGTTGTTCAAACAGAACATGGAACACAGAATTGTTTAAAACTAAGAAAGGTGTGCAACAAGGTTGTATTCTTTCACCATACTTATTCAACCTGTACGCTAAACAAATAATCTGAGAAGCTGTGTTATATGAAGAAAACGTGGCATCAGGATTGGAGAAAGACTCATTAACAACCTGCAATATGCAGATGTCACAACCTTGCTTGCTGAAAGTGAAGAGGACTTAAAATATTTACTGATGAAGATCAAAGAGCATGGCCTTCGATATGGATTGCGTCTCAATGTAAAGAAAACAAAAATCCTCACCACTGGACCAATAAACATCATTCTTATCAACAAAGAAAAGATTGAAATTGTCAAAGACTTCTTTCTCCTTGTATCAACAATCAATACTCATGGAAGCAGCAGTCAAGAAATCAAACGACGTATTGCATTAGGCAAATCTGCACAAGATCTTTTTAATGTTGAAGAGCAAAGAAGTCAGCTGGAGGACTAAGGTGTGCCTGACTCAAGCCATGGTATTTTCAATAACCTCATATGCATGTGAAAACTGGACAGTCGATAAGGAAGATCACAGAAGAATTGATACATTTGAGTTATGTTGTTGGAGGAGAATATTGAGAGTGCCATGGGATATTTTAAAAGAACCAAGAGATCTGTGTTGGAAGAAGTGCAGTCAGAGTGCTCCTTGGATGCCAGGATGGCCAAACTTCGTCTCTCATACTTCGGACATATTGTCAGGAGGCACCAGTCACTGGAGAAGGATATCATGTTTGGTAAGGTGGAGGGTCAGAGAAAAAGAAGACCTCCAGTGAGATGGATTGACAAAAGGGCAGTATCAATGGGCTCAAGCATGGCAACAATTGTGAGGTTGGTCCAGGATTGGGCAGTGTTTCATTCTGTTGTGCATAGGGTCGCTATGAGGTGGTACTGACTCAATGGCACCTAACAACAACAACAACAACATAAAGATAGAGAGAGTCCTGGTATGGAGCTGTAGGATAAGCACTGGACTGTTAACCCAACAGTTACTCCTTGGAAATTCTTTAGAGGGTCACTGAGTCAGAACTAACTCAATGACACTTAACACAACAACATAAAAATGGTAGGGAGGATGTACATATTATCAGGAGTGACAGTACGTGCCACCATTATGCTTAGTAAAGTAAAGGGTCAGCAAAACACAAAATGGATTGACACCATGGTTGCAATAATTCTCTCAAACATAATAACAATTGTGAGGATGGCGCAGAACCAAGCAGTGTTTCATTCTGTTGTACATAGGGTCATTATGAGTCAGAGTCCACTCAACAACACCTAACAACAATAAAAACAAAGTGGTTGACACTTCATATCCATTAATAATGAGAACACAGAGGCCCAACAATTTGCCATCAGCAAAAACGCAAAGAAAAAAGAAGAAACAGACTGACCTGGTGGGAGACACTAAACATTGCTTTTAGTGCTAGTGAGATCTGGGTTTAGCATTTGGTGTGAAAATGTTGTGTGACTTTGAGTATGTAATTTATACTCACTAAACCACATTTTTGGAGTCCTGGTGTGGTGCTGTGGGCTAATGCGTTAGACTGCAAAGTCGTTTGAACTGCCAAGTCGGTGGTTCAGGCTCACCAGCTGCTCCTTGGAAATCCTATATTGGGTCACTATGGGTCGGAATAGACTCAACGACACTTAACAACAACAAATCACATTTTTATCAGTAAAATAGGATAAAAACCCTATGATTGTAGAAAAGTATTAAGTAAAATAATACGTTTAGCGGGCAATGTTGTTGTTAAGTGCCATTGAGTTGGTTCTGACTCATATAGAATTTCCAAGGTGCAGCTAGTGAGTTTGAATCATCAACTTTGTGGTTAGCAGTCCAGTGCTTATCCTACAGCACAACACCAGGACTCCTAGCAGACAGTAAGTTAGGCATAATTTTCATTGGACTTTGTTCTATTAAGTTTGATTAGAGTCAGTCCTAGAAACATCTTTCAATAAATTCTTGTATTGAAGTGGAAAAGGGTATATTTAAATAATCAAGTTATTACAACAATGGAACTATAATGCCATTAGAATTAGAAATCAAGGAGTATCATTTGAGAATAGAGGTCAGCATGAATTGGGAGAAATAAATGCACAGAGAAGAATTACATGAAAGTCTCTGAAACAGGGTTTTGTGGATAGAAATGGAACCACAGATATCTATCTCTCTGGAAAGTCAACTCTTTCTTCAAATATCACCAGTGACTCAAAAACATCTAACTCTGTGAAACTTAAAGATGATTACATAATTACATTACATAATTACAATGATTTTTGCCAATTGGTTAACATTCATCAACTCATTTAATTTAAAGACAATGCAGTGAGGGCTTATCTCTAATACCAATGAGGAAAGTAAAGTGGGTAAGGGTTAAATATATTGTTAAGGAGCTAATGCTTCATAAATATCAGAAGCAAAGAAACCCAGGACCTTCCAACTCTAAAACTCAAGTTTTCTTCATTATAGTATGTTGCCTTCCCCAAGAACTCCAGAAAGAAAAAGGAAATATATATATGGTTGTAGGAGAAAACAAGATTTTATAAGCAATTAATGTGTTTCTGCAAGGAATCATTGCCATAATGCACACATACAAAAAACAAACAAACAAACAAAACTCACATATCATAGTATTTACTCCAAATATTTTCTTTGAACACAAATGATTAGAAAATAGCTTATAAGCTAGAAGAAAACAAAGTATTCTCAGGCTAAACTTTTAGCCTCTTATTTGCTATAACCTTGTTGTCATCTTAAAGTGATAAAGGGTCACTAATATGCTTCCTACCAAATTACTTCTTACTGCAATGAAGTTATTTTCTTGAATATTTTTCTCATAACACATTTGATAATAACATCATTTGTAATGCAATTATGATCTGTGTGAACTATTCTTAAGTTATAGCCATATTTCTTTTCCCAGAACAAGTTCAAGGATTAAGACTCTCCCTGAAAATTTAAAGAAAAGAAAATGATAAATTGACCATGCTCGTATCTGACATCAGTTTCTATGTGTCTCTGTGAAATTTTTTGGCCTCTGTAGAAAGAGATGCAATTCATTATGTAAGAAGCATTACGTGAGATGTTACTGTTTTCAACCCAATTTTCTAAACAGAGCTGGGAATATTTTTTTAATGTTTTAATATAAGCAGATGAAAATTAGTTTTTGAACTCTGATAAATATATGTTGCTGTTGCTAAGTGCCATCTAGTCAGTCCCAACTTATAGCAACCCTGTATAGGTTTCCCAAGAAGTGGAGCATCTTTTGTGGTTCAAACTGACTTTGTGGTACAGTGCTTAAGTCAAAAGTCAAAATAAAGGAATTATTTTACTTATGAAAGTCATGTTGTTATTGTTGTTGTTGTTATTAGGTGCCAACAAATCTGTTCCAACTCAGCAACCTTATGCACAACAGAACAAAACAGTTCTGTACCAACCTCACAATCATTGCTACACTTCAGTCCATTGCTGCTTCTACTGTTAGCTTGTTGGAGGCTTTCCTCTTTTCCAATGATCCTCCACTTTACCAAACATGCTGTCTTTCTCTAGGGACTGGTCCCTCATGATAATATGTCCCTAGTACAAGATGAAGTCTCACCATCCTGACCACTAAGACTTGATTGTACTTCTGGCAGTCCATGGTATTTTAATATTCTTCTCCAACACTGTAACTCAATGCATCAATTTTCTTATGGTCTTCTTATTCATTATTCAACTTCCATATCCATATGAATCCTAGTGAAAATAAAACAGCTTGGGTCAGATGCACCTTTGTCCTCAAACTCACATCTTTGATTTTGAAAACTTTTAAGAGGTCTTGTGCAATCAAATCTACCTAATGAAATACATCATTTGATTTCTTCACGGCTTCTTCCATGAGTGTTTTCAGTGGCTCCAAGGAAAATTAAGTCTTTGACAACTTTTCTCCATTTATCATGATGTCAATTATACATCCAGTTGTGAGGATTTTTGTTTTCTTAACATTAAGATGCAACCCATACTGAAGGCTGGGGCCTTTGATCCTCATCAGTATTTTAAGCCTTCTTCACTTCCAGAAAGCATATTGTTAATCAGTCTTCCTCCAATCCTGATGCCATATTCTTTTTCCTATAATCCAGTTTCTCAGATTATCTGCTCAGCATACAGACAGAATAAGTACGGTGAAAGAATATAACCCTGGTATACAGGTTTCCTGATTTTAAACCATTCTGTGTTCTTTGTTCTGCTCAAACAACTACCTCATGAGCACAATTAGGTGCTCCAGATACTCATTCTCTACAATTTGTCCATAGCTTGTCATGGTTCACATAATCCAAAATCTTGCATGATCAACAAAGCACAGGTAAACATCTTTCTGGTATTCACTGCTTTTAGCCAACACCCACCTAATGTCAGCAATGATAATCCTCGTTCCATGTCATTGTCCATGTCCAGCTTCAACCTCTAGCAGTTCTCTGTCAATATACTCTTTTTTTTTATTTTTTAATGTTTTAAAACGCTTTGGTAATGTAGTGGTTTTGAGTCGGGCTACTAATTACATGGTCAGCAGTTCGAAACTACCATTTGTTCCATGGTAGAAAGAAGAGACTTTCTGCTCCCATAAAGATTTACAGCCTTGGAAACCCTGTACAGGGTCGCTGTGAGTCAGAACCGACTCCACGGCACATAACAACAACAAAATTGTGAATTATGTGCTAATTTACATGGGAGAACATTAGTTTTACATTCATTCTACCATATATTATTTCATTGCCATGGTTACAATCCCCTCCATGCATTATCAACCAGCCAAAGGATATACACTGCAAGCCTATCCTCTCTCCCTCTCTGGGTCTAGAGTCCCCAGCCACTCCACTCTGCATGTCATCGTCTCTGCCTCCATCTCTGGTGTCACTGCTTCTCTGGGTAGGGCCCTCATTCCGCTTTTCTCCCTTGATGGTTCCAGGGACCTCCACACATGTAATGCAAAGTCAACTACTTCCCTTGTTTTGCTACAAAATGTCTACCTTTACATTTCCAACCCTCACAGTCAGTCCTGATAGAAATTATTCACTATTGTGCACACAAGTGGTATCCTCATCTCCTTTCATCAGCCCCACCCAGACAGATTGGAAAATCTCCATGGAGATTCTATTTTCCTCCATGCACTCCTAATCTAGGCTTCCTCTTGAAAACTTGTAAGTCAGTCACTTCTTGCCTTTTAACCTCCCCCCTCCCCCATGTTGGGTAGCCAATGGGGATGTCCAAGCTGCCCATCCCTGTCTACCCTATATATTGAGGGGGTGGGAATGATCCTCACTGTAAAGATTTGTTCCCTCTTTTGAGCTACTGCATCCATAAGTGTAGGTCAATCTCATCAAATTGCATCAGGTTACTATTTTTTTCCTCTTCTTTCTTCTAGTTGAGTTCTGACCATCCAGCCATTGAAGCCAGGTCAAGTGGGTATTATCTGCAAGTGTGGGTGGTCTTGTGCATATGCCCTCACTTCTTATCTGCTGGATGCTTCATTCTCTACTCTAGTCCTCTGTGGCTATGTCACTAACTCTGGGCCCAGGAGTCCCCAGATCTTGCCATACTTCTGGGAAAACAGGTATCCACCCAGGTTCACAGGAGTCTATTGAATGTGGTAGGGCTTAGCTTGCTGCTTCATTGCTGTTTTCCCTCACTTCCCTTTATCGGTGACCAACATGAACATCAGTCAGAGTGCATGTCTGCTCATGTATTCCCTTTCAGTCTTAGTCTTGGAAGGGCATTTACACTGAGGGGACCCAACCACTTGCCATGATGTTCTTGTAGTAATCAGTCGAACTGCCATTATTGTTTCGTATTTTTCCTGTTGGTCTTTCTTTCAAGAAATATCTTCAGTTCTTCTAGCTGCACCAGGCTGCTCTGCTTTTCCTTTCAAGTGGAAATTTTCCACCTCAGAAAATTCTAGATAGGGTTCAGGATTCCCCCTATGGTTTAATGTAATGCAGAGGTTCCAGAGGAAGTCTCCTTCACTGGGCACATTGGAGCACCATTTTAGGTATTCCAACTTGTTATAGGCAGAATAAGGAGTTCTGGTAGCGTAGTGGTTACAAATCGGGCTATGAATCTCATGGTCAGCAGTTCGAAACTACCAGCTGTCTGTGGGAGAAAGATGAGGCTTTCTGCTCCCTTAAAGATTTACAGCCTCAGAAATCCTGTACAGGGTCGCTATGAGTTGGAACCAACTCCACAGCATATAACAAACAACAACATAGGAAGAATATGGACTTAAAAGCTTTTTATGGTGATATTTCTGGCTATTCCTTTTTCTCCCCCTCAAGTATCTATTTTATAATGGTATGCAAGGGAAACCAAGATTCAAAAGACAGCCAAGCATCTTAACATTTTCCTTTTGCCCTTTCCAACCATGCCTCAATCCCTGTATCCCAAAGCCCTGTTGTTATAAGATTGTGCATGCATCATTATTTACCTCTGTCCCACTTAGCTCATACAAACCTGCCTAATTATTTTCCCATCTACCTTGTTCCTCCATTCCCCTCTCCCTTCTTGTGTATTGCCCCCCTCGCCAGCACCCAAACTATCCTGTGTCTATTCCCTAGCCTGTGCTCCACCTTCCCCTCCCTCCCCTTACCCTACCCCTCACATCGCAGTAACCAGCAAACCTCCCACACACACACACACACACCTTTAGTATGGGTTCTTTTTCTTAGTCTTTTAGTCTTAGACCTATGCGGTATTTCTTAGTCTTTGTCCTAT
The DNA here is from genome assembly GCF_000296735.1 of Chrysochloris asiatica. Classification (NCBI taxonomy): domain Eukaryota; kingdom Metazoa; phylum Chordata; class Mammalia; order Afrosoricida; family Chrysochloridae; genus Chrysochloris; species Chrysochloris asiatica. Next base: position 5,120,466 of record NW_006408729.1, on the reverse strand, counting down.
GTAGTTAGTATTTCTTAGTTTTAGTTCTATGCAGTATTTCTCCTTTTGTGACTGACTAATTTCACTATGGATCTGTTTTGGAGTAAGAGCAGCCAGAGTGCTCCTTGGAGGCCAGGACAGCTAAACTTCGTCTCTCATACTTTGGACATATTGTCAGGAGGGAACAGTTGCTGGAGAAGGATGTCATGTTTGGTGAGGTGGAGGGTCAGAGAAAAAGAGGAGGATCCCCAATGAGATGGATCAGCCAGGTGGCATCATTGATGGCATCAAGTGTGGCAGTGGTAGTGAGGTTGGCCCAGGATCGGACATTGTTTCATTGTGCTGTGCATGGGGTTGCTATGAGTTGGTTCCAACTTGATAGCACCTGACAACAACAATTTCACTCAAAGGAGCTCTGGTAGTGTAGTGGTTATAAATCAGGCTGCTAACCTCAAGGTCAGCAACTCAAAACTTCCAGCCATTCCACAGGAGAAAATTGAGGCTTTCTGCTCCTGTAAAGATTTACAGCCTCAGAAAACCTGTGCAGGATCACTATGAGTCAGAATCCACTCCACGATACTTAACAACAACAATTTCACTCAATATAATGTCCTCAAAGTTCATCATGTTATGCAGTGGCTAGCAGCTTCCTTCAAGGTAGCATAATATTCCATTGTGTGTATGTACCACTGTTGGTTTATCCATTCTTCAGTTGATGGGCACTTAGGCTGTCTCCATCTTTTTGCTATTGCAAATAGTGCTGCCATAAATATTGATGTGCACATTTCTACTTATGTTACGGCTCATGTTTCTTGTGGGCAAATACCAAGTAGAGGAATTACTGGATCATAAGGTGTTTCTGTTCCCAACCTTCTGAGGAAGTACCATATTTCTTTTCAAAGTGATTGGGTCATTTTGCAATCCCACCAGCAATGCAGGAGTGTCCTAGTATCTCCACATCCTCACCAGCATTTATTGTCTTCTACTTTTTTTTTTTTTTTTTTTTAAATCTTTGCTGCTATTGCTAGTGTGAGATGATATCTCATTGTTCTTTTGACTTGCATTATCTCTAATGGCTAGTGATCGTAAACATTTCTTCATATGTTTTTGTTGGCTGACCGGATCTCCTTCTTGGTGAAGTGTCTGTTCATGTCCTGTGTCCATTTTATAATTGTGTTATTTGTCTTTTTCTTGTAGTGGTGCTGTAATTTCATATATATTTTAGAAATGAGTCCCTTGTCTGATGTGTCGTTGCAAAAGATTTTTTCCCATTCCGTGGGTTCCGTTTTTACTCGTTTGGTGAAGTCTTTTTATGAATATAGGTTTAAATTTTTTAATATGTCCCAATCATCTATTTTGTCTAATTTTGGTTGTATAGTTTTCAAAATGTTTGGTATCTGTGTATGCCTTGAATTAGAGCCCTCACATTTGTCACTACTTTTTCACTGATGGCCTTCATAAATCTGGGATTCACATTTATGTCTCTAATCCACATTGACTTAGTTTTTGTCTCAGGCATGAGATAAAGGTCTTGTTTCAATCTTTTTTCATATCACTTTCCAGTTCTGCAGCACCATCTGTTGAAATGACTATTCCCACCCCATGTGATATATTTAGTTACTTTATAAAAAAATCAGTTGCCTGTATGTAGATGAGTTAATTTCTGGATTCCCGATTCTCTTCCATTGATCAATGTATCTTTCATTGTACCAGTCCCAAGCTGTTTTGACCACTATAGCTATGCAATACATTTTGAAGTTGGGGAGTAAGAGATTTCCAACCTTATTCTTCTTCTTAAGCAGCGTTTTGCTTATCCTGGGTCTCTTTCCTTTCCATATAAAGTGTGCAATTTTTTTCCATATCTTTGAAGAATGTTGTTGGAATCTGGATCGGTATTGCATTTTATGTGTAAATTGCTTTGGGCAGTATTGACATTTTCACTATGTTAAATCTTCCTATCCAGGAGCATGGTTTCATTCCTCCATTTTTGTACGTCTTTTTTCATTTCTTATAGTAGGATTTCATAGTTTTCTTGGTATAGGTCCTTTGTTTCTCTGGTTACATTTATTCCTAGATATTTCATCTTTTGGGCAGCTATTTAAATGGTACTGCTTTCCTTATGTCCTTTTCAGCGCTGTCATTATTGGTAGAGAGGAATCCAACTGAATTTTGTATGTTGATCTTATTATCCTGCCACCTTGCTGAATCTTCCAATGAGGTCTAATAGATTTTTTACTGAGTCTTTGGG
>NW_006408729.1:5115495-5117850 GCF_000296735.1 Chrysochloris asiatica | reverse complement strand
ACATTGATCCTTTTTCTAATGTTTGAACCACCTTGCATCCCTGATATGAATCCCACTTGATCATGATGTATTATCTTTTTGATGTACTTCTGGATTTTGTTGGCTAGGATTTTGTTGAGAATTTTTACATCTATGCTCATGAGGGATATGGGTCTATAATTTTCTTTCTTAGTGACATCCTTCCCTGGTTTGGTATGAGGGTTATGCTTGCTTTATAAAATGTATTAGGAAGTTTTTCATCCTCCTCTCTCATTCTGTAATAATTTGAGTAGAATTGGTGGCTGCAATTCTCTAAATATTTGGTAGAACTTAGCAGTGAAGCCAAGTGGACTTCTTTTGTTTGGGTGGTTTTTTGTGGGTTTTTTTTTCATGACCTGATCAACTTCTTTTGTTATGGGTCTGTTCACATTTCTACTTCACTCAGTGTAAGTTTAGGTAGGTTGTGTTTTTCTCAAAATGTATCCATCTCGCTCAGGCACTCCCTCTAGTCACCAGAATTGAGGTATGCAAACAGTGAGGCCAATGAACAGATACAAATAAAAAAACAAAAAATGAGAACATAGCAAAACTGACAACGTATTTTGTCCACGTTTGCTCCGAAGTTCCCACTGTGTTATTCCATGGTGGATCTGCTTGCTCCCTTACTTGGTCTTGCCATTTGGTCTCACCCATATTGTCAGCTCTAAGCTGCTGAGCCCAGCAGATTCTACAGTACAAGATTTCTTACTTCCTCTACAAGGTCCACTAGCTATAAGCCTTCAAATTTTTTAATATTCCTATGTATGGTTCAGAGTTTTGGAGCTCTGCCCTGAACCCACTTCATCTGATATTCTGTGGTATTGCTGATGGAGATCTTCATTGCACCTCTACCCTATCACCATCCTCCTCTATCACTTTCCTCCTCTGTCAATATACTCTTGCAGCCATTTTTAAAAGATCTTTAGCAAAATTTTACTTACATGTAATATTAATATTTTCCTATGATTTCCATATACATTTAGTCATCTCTCTTTAGAATGGGCACCAATAGGGATCTTTTCCAGTTCGTTGCCAGTTAGTTGTCTTCCAAATTTCTTGGCATAGATGAGTAAGTGCCTTCAGTGCTGCATCAGTTTGTTGAAATATTTCCATTTGTAGTCCATTAATTCCCGAAGGATTGTTTTTTGTCAATGCTTGCACATGCATATGAGGTTATTGAAAACACCATGGCTTGGGTCAGGCGAACCTTAGTCCTCAAGTTGACATTTTTGTTCTTCAACGCTTTCAAAATTTCTTGTGCAGCTGATTTGCCTAATGCAATACATCATTTGATTTCTTGACTGCTGCTTTCATGAGTATTGATGGTTGATCTAAAAAAAATGAAGTCCTTGACAACTTCATCTGTCCTCCATAGATAAGAATGTTTATTGGCCCAGTGGTAAATATTTTTGTTTTCTTTACATTGAGATGCAATCCATACTGAAAGTTGTAGTCTTTGATCTTCCTCCAATCCTGATGCCATGTTTTTCTTCATATAACCCAGCTTCTCGGATTATTTGCTCAGCATACAGGTTGAATAAGTATGGTGAAAGATGACAACCTTGTGGCACATCTTTCTTAATTTTAAACATTCAGTGTTCCCATGTTCTGTTCAAACAACTTCCTCTTGGTCCATGTACAGATTCCTCCTGAGCACAATCAAGTGTTCCGAAATACTCATACTTCACAATGCTGCCCATAGTTTGTCATGATCCACTCACTTGAAAGCCTTTGCGTAGTCAATAAAGCACAGGTAAACATATTTCTGGTATTCTCTGTTTTCATAGTCTCACAATGTGTTCATATTCTTCTCCCTTGATGGCCCTAGGGTCCTCTGTTCCTGGAATGTAAGATTAACTACTCCCCACTTTTTGTTTCAAAACTTCTACCATTACAGTTGTGACCATCGCAATTAGTCATGATAGCAATTACTCACTATCGAATCATAAAAATCTTATCCGCATCTCATTTTCACCAGACCGCTGTAGGCAAAATGAAAACTATTCACTGGGGATTCTAACTTCCCCCACATACTTTGAAACTAAAATCCCTCTTGAAAACTTGTAAGTCAGTCATTTTGTGCCTTTATAGCCCCCCCTTTTTAGGTAGCCAATGTCTAAGTTGCTGATCCCCATCAACCCTGCATACAGAAGGGATAGGATGAAGACTTCTGTCTCAGTTGGCATTTTGAGCTACTATATCCTTAAATTGTATCTCATTTCATTTTTTGAATCTTATGGATATGTTGTTGTTGTTGTCAGGTGCCATCGAGTCGGAACCGACTCATAGCGACTCCATGCACAGCAGAACGAAACAATGTTCGATCCTGGGCCAACC
>NW_006408729.1:5104224-5112590 GCF_000296735.1 Chrysochloris asiatica | reverse complement strand
TATATCTGACAATGTTTCTCTGCTATGCATAGAGTTTTCAGTGACTAGCGATTCGGAAGTAGTTTGTCACTCTTTCTTCCTAGTCTGTCTTTGTTTTGTATGGATATAGTAGCTCAAAATACCAACTGAGAGGGAAGAAGTCTTCATCCTGGATGGCCAAGCTTCATCTCTCATATTTCAGACATATCGTCAGAAGGGATAAGTCACTGGAGAAAGATATCATGTTTGGTAAGGTGGAGGGTCAGAGAAAAAGAGGAAGATGCCTGGCGAGATGGATTGGCAAAGTGGCAGCATAAGTGGACTCAAGCGTGGCAACAATTGTGAGGTTGGCCTGGGACCAGGCAGTGTTTCATTCTGTTGTGCATAGGGTCGCTATGAGTTAGTACCGATTCTATGGCACCTAACAACAACAACAACACATCCATAACTATAGGTTAAGTTCATCAAATCGTAACAATTTACACTTGTTTCCTTTATTAAATTTTTTTATCTTCCTCTATTTGAGTCTGATCATCAAGCCATTGAAGCTAGATCAAATGAATGGGTACTATCTGCAAGTTTGTGCGTTCTTGTGCATATCCCCTCACTTTATATCAATTGGACACTTCAGTCTCAGCTCTAGCCCTCTGTGGCTATGGCAATGAATTAGTTATTGTTCCTGCAAAATTCTATCATGCAATCTCTAGCATCATTTCTATCATTAAGGCCATATTTTCCAACTACAAATCCTTCTTTGTTTTCAACATGTGCTTTTCAATCAGTAGTAATTAACAATGCATCTTGATTGCATGATTAATCAATTTCTGACTGAAGCAGTTGGTAGAATTCTTTAGTTTCGATCATCACTGACTTTCTTGTCTTCTTAATGACCATTTGCTTCCTCCCTGTATGATGTTTTTGATGCCATCCCACAACACTTCTTGTCTTCCATCCTTAATATCTAATGCATCAACTCTGGTCTTCAGATGATCTCAAAATTCAGGGGGGATATATTCAAGGTCATGTTTTGGCTTTCGTGGACTTGTTTTAATTTTCTTCAGCTTCAACCTGAACTTGCATATGAGCAATTGATGGTCTGTTCCACAGTCTACCCCTAGACTTGTTTTGGCTGATGATGGAGGTTTTCTACTGTCTCTTTCCACATATGTAATCAATTTGGTTTCTGTGTATATCATATGGTGAGGGTCACATATATAGTCATCTTTTATTTTGTTTAAAAAAGGAATTTGCAATGAACAAGTCATTGGTCTTTGAAAATTCTATTATGTGATCTCCAACATAATTTCTATCACCAAGGCCATATTTTGCAACTTGTGATCCTTCTTCTTTGTTTCCAACCTTTGCATTCCAATCACCAGTAATTAACAATACATCTTGTATGCAAGTTTGATCAGTTTCAGACTGAATAACTTGGTAGAATTCTTCAATTTCATCATTTAGTCGTTGGTGCATAAAGTTGAATAACAGTGATATTAACTGTTCTTTCTTGTAGGCAGATGGATATTATCCTATCACAGACAACATTGTACCTCATGACTGATCTTGATATGTTCCTTTTCATGATGAATGCAACACCATTCCTCTCCAATTTATCATTCCCAGCAGAGTAAACCATGTTATTTTCAGTTTCAAAATGGCCAATACCAGTCCATTTCAGTTCACTAACGCCCAGGATATTGATGTTTATATGTTCTATTTCATTTTTTACAATTTCTAATTTTCCTTTATTTATACTTCATATATTCCATGCTCCCATTATTCATGGAGGTTTACAGTTGTTTGTCTTTATTTTGAATTGTGTTCCATCAACAAATGAAGGTCTTGAGGGCTTTACTTCATTTGTATCATCACGGTCAACTATATTATGAGGAGGTAGCTCTTCCCCAGTTGCATTTTGAGTACCTTCCAACCTGAGGGGCTCATCTTCAGGCACTATATCTGACAATATTCTGGTGCTCTTCATCATGTTTCAATATTCAATAATCTGGTGGTGGCACTATTCCACTGCTATTCATAAGGTTTTCAGTGACTAAATATTCAAAAGTAGTCTGTCTCTAGTCTGTCTTTGTCTGGAAGCTTATCTGAAACCTGTCCACCATGGGTAACCCTTATGGTATTTAAAATACCAGGACATGGCTTCCCGAATCACAGCAATACAGAAGCCACCACAGTATGACCAATTGACAGACGAGTAGTGGAACATAGACATGGGAGATGTAAAGGCAACATGACCACGTTCAGACAAAGGCTTAAAAGAGATTAGAGATATAGTGTCACAAGTTGGAGTACCAGAAACAGGAAGAGACAAGAAGGAATTTCCCCTAGAGATGTTAGCGAGAGTATGGCCCTGATGACACATAGATGCCATAACTGTGGAAGTATAAATTTCTATTGTGTTTGCCTATCTAGTATCTAGTCTTTTGTTAAAGTACATTAGGAAAGTTAAAAAGCACATTAAGCCTCTCGGAAAGAGGATTTGACTCTGGTTAAAGTGGCTGTCTTCAGGGAGGCAATTTTGCCTGGCAGCTAGGTGTTTGGAAGCGGTGAGGAGAGAAACTCTGTTAGCCTTAAAAAAGAAGATCGAATAGTATTCACAACTTAAAATTTTGTTGATGAGAGACCCCACACTAATTTTTTATGTCTTTCCATCATTTTAGATGAATACTCACAATTGCAATGAATCACTTTAAGTGAAATCAGATAACAGCCATAGTTTTTCAGAGTACAACAGTGGGTGAAAATAAGCAAGAATAAAATGAAAAAGATAAAATGTGATCATTACTTGACTAGAGCCACAGAGTGACTGAGGCTTATCTAAAGATGACTGTAATCTCCAAGCCTTCATTTTTACTCCCTCTCTACACTAAGGGATAAAGTAAGTAAATCCTGCCTTCATTATCAACTGTGTGGTAAGGATTAGCATAAATCCAATCTCTAAAGTGTTGAAATATATATAGTCTTCACCCTCCCATCCTCACTGTCTGCTGCCCAAGTGGCATTCTCTCAATAATGCTCACACACAGATTTGAGTCAGAGCTTGTAAGTAAATCTTCAGATCAGCTACCCATGCTACCCTTCTTTGATCCTAGCCACCTAGAACTAGACAGGCAAGTCCTTCAGACAGCCATATAGGAAGATACCAGTTCTGGTACCTCTCACTGTCCCCTTTTGGTTTAACAATTCAATAGAACAACTCACAAAATGTCATGTAGAGTATGCCATTCTTATGACTACTGATATAACCATTATTTATGATTTTGTGATTATGTGCCATGGATTCGTTCTGGTTCATAGTGACCCTGTATAGGGTTTCCAAGGCTATAGATCTTTATGAGAGTAGAAAGCCATACCTTTCTACTAAGGAGTGGCCAGTAGATTTGAATTGTTCACCTTGTGGTTAGCATCCAAGCTTGTTACACATGACACTACCAGAACTCCTTATTATAACTATAAAGGATACAAAGATAGAGATAGAAAGATTGAGGTCTGAGAGGAATCCAATGTGGTTTTTTGTGTCCTAATGGGGTACACCACTCTCCTGAGAGCAAATGTTCTAAAAAAAAAAAAAAAAATCAGGAAACCCTCACCTACTAGAAAGTTCATCTGAGACTTAAGGTCCCCAACTCTTATTAGTTTCCCCATGAAGCTATGATAGATTGCATCACGCTTTCTGAGGTTAATCATCATCAGGCCCCAGGTGGTCCTTCTTGGTCATGTTAACGCCACATATGAGTCACACCTGTGATCCTGCTGTCAGGTGCCAAGAACAAAGGACTAATTGCATTCTGCACTTCATACCTTGAAATACTGAAGAAAGGAGAATTTCATTTAACTTTTTTTTTTTAATTAAACCTCTGTTATTAAGTCTAATCTCACTCACAGCAACCCTGTGTAAGGCTTCAAAGCTATAAATCTTTATGAGAGTAGGAAGCTTTCTCTTTCTTCCATGGAGTGGCTAGTGGGCTTGAACTGCCAAATTCTGGGTTAGCAGCCCAATGCTTATCCTGTAACACCACCAGGTTCACCTCTATATTTCATCCCATCCAAAACAGTCCCATCAGTATTCAACAAATTTTACAGCATAAATTCAACAAAACCCACACAAACCAAACCCACTGCCATCAGTCAGTTCTGACTCTAGTCACCCTGTATAGGTTTCCAAGGCTGTACATCTTTAGGAGAGGACAAAGCCTCTTCTTTCTCCTGAAAAGCAGCTGACGGGTTTGAACTACAATTGTGTTTGCGAGTCTAGTGTTTATCCTACAACCATGGTCCCTTAATACAACAAAATGAAGTTCAAATTCTAATCTATATGACAGATATAGCTAACAAAAGAATAGCTCACTACAAATTTATTTTCTAAAAGGCCAGATTATAACAAAACATATAATTACATGTAATAAATTTTAACAAAGCATAATCACAGTTTTGTTTGAAATTGAGAAAATGTCTCAATATTAGAAAAAAAGAACTCAAAAACAGAACTACAAATAGCTGCTAAAATAATTTCTTCATGTGGATACCAGAACCTGATATATGTCAGAAGTGTTCAATTTTACAAGCTAACTACAATTGGTTGTTGTTGTTGTTAAGTGGCATCAAGTGGTTCCAACTCATAGTGACCCTATATAGGGTTTCCAAGGAGCAGCTGGTGAGTTTGAACCACTGACATTGCAGTTCAAACAGACCTTTCAGTCCAGTGCTTATCTTATAATGCCATACGAGGTTTCCAGTAGGGATGGGAAAAGAGAATTAAGAAACATGGAGCCTTAACTTTCAGTATGTAAGGTAACTCAGTCCAAATTTGACCTACCTATTTAGTGTTATAGGATAAGCATTGAACTGCTAACTGAAAGTCTGCAGTTCAAACCCAACAGACACTTCTCAGAAACCTTATACAGGGTTGCTATGAGTCAGAACTAACTGCTCAGCACTTAAAAACAATCACAACAGGACTCCAACAATAGTATACAGCTCATATATTCTAATCTTAGAACCGAACAAAACCTGATTTAGAACTGGTAAAATATGAGGGTTCAAGCAAAGACAAACATAAAACCATATGATAGAGACATCTTCACCTGAAAGACATGCAGGGCTCCCATGCAAGCAATTAATTCAAAAGATTTGTTCATAATCAAACTTACCAAAAGGAAAACAAAAACAAAACATATTTCCAAACACAGTGCACTGGATAATTTATACCCAATGAGCAAATAATAATAGCATATGAAAGATTTCCAGGAAAGGTGTGTATCAAGGTTACATCCTTTTGAATATTTATTCAATGGTATGCTGAGCAAATATTCTGAGAAACTGAAGAACATGGTTCAGTATGGGAGGAAGACTCATTAATAATCTGTGATATGAAGATGACACACATTGCTTGCTGAGAATGAAGACTTGAAACACTTACTGCTGATTAATGTTTACAACTTTAAGTATGGATTCCACCTCAACATAATGAAAACAAAAATTCTAATTAATGAACCAAGATGCAATATCTAGGTAGACAGGAAAACTAATGAAGTTGTTAATAATTTAATTTTGCTAGTATCCACAACCAAAGCCCATGGTAGCAGCACTCCAGAAATCAAATGATACATTGCATTGGGCAAATCTGCTACAAAAGATCTCTTAAAAGCTTTCTTTTAAAATATGTAAAGGTGTTACATTGAGGACAAAAATAATATACCAAGCCATCACATTTTCAATCACTTCAAATTGAATAAAAGATGGACCATGAATAAGGAAAACCACTGAAGAGTGGATGCATTTGAATTATGGTGTTGGCAAAGACTGTTAAATGTATGATGACTGTCAAAAAAATGAGCACACTTGTCTTAGAAACATAGACAGGCTGCTCCTTAGAAGCAAGGATGAACAGATGTCATCTCACTTACTTTGGAGATGTTATCAGAAGGGACCAGTCCCTGGAGAAAGGCATCATGTTTGGTAGAGGATCTGTAAAAAAGGGAAGACCCTTAACGAGATGGTTTGACACAGTGACTGCAACAATGCACTTATATATAGCAACAATTCTAAGGATGATGCAGGCCCAGGCAGTGTTTGCTGAACACAGATGACAACATCTAACAAAAACACCAATAGGAAACCATTTAACTATTTTTCAACAAATAGATTAAGCCATTTAAAAGAAACCTTAATCAATCATAAAATATTATGGAAAAAGAAAAGACAGGCTTTGTTCACATTGAACTAAGAAGAGATTCTAGAAATAAAAATATTGTTGTTAACGTTAAGGAAACAGATAACAAAATTAGGTTAAACAGCTCACTAAATATAGCTGAAGAAATTGTGAACTGAAAGAGTTCTAGAAATCATTTTGAATGCAATGTCAAACAATGAATGAAAGATTATAGAAATTCCAACATACATCTAGTTGATAGTCCAGAAATAAATAGCAGAGAGAATAAGGAAATAAGGTTCAAAGAAATGAACTCTTTTAGACTTGAAATACTTATAGAGCCCTAGGCAAGATTTCAGAAAGTAAGGGACAATCCATATTTAGATCCACTGTAGTGAAACTGCAACACCAGTAAAGAATGACAGAGATAATGATGAACAGAGGGAAGTAGCATTATAAACATGAATCTTGATAAGATTATGATGAGAATGATGGATAATGAAAGGAAGGAGGAATGAGCAAGTTACTTAATCTAGTACTGTTTCCATAAACAAGCATCTCCTTTGCTATGAGACCAGAATGGGTCCTGGTCACCATTATTAACATTTTGATCAAAGATTCTATAAAAGCATCCTGATCAAAAGGTGGGAAATATAGAACATTTTATACTGTCATGGATTTCTGACATTAAGAGCCATGAAGTTTGAATGATCCCCTGAAACTATTGCTCTGAAAAAAAATCTTTAAACCTTTAACCAAAAATATTCCTTGAAGTCATCTTAAAACCAAATATTTTAGTTTAATTAATAAAAAAAAATCCACCTTGAACATTATTTTTTTAGAAGAACTATCTATATGGAGTCAAATTGACAACCTCAACTGGAAATATTAAACCATATTATATGAAGGAAATGAGGTTCATGTTTATAGCATATTCATTTGAAGCAAATGAGGTTTGTGTTTATAAGCAGATTATCACATTTGCTAAACATTTTGTATATGTTCATCATGTGAGAATTGCAATAACTTTTCTGATATGCAAGCTCTAACTGCATATGAAGCTAGATATTTCATTTGATAAAATATCTGTCTATAAAGGCTAACTGCTTCAAATATGTCAAGATTTCAGTAGGTGTAAAGGTGAAACTTATTCCGCCCCAAACTTAATTCATTGTCATTTTACTCTTACTATAGCCTTATCAAAGCAATTTTATATATTCAAATGGAAAACAGCTTGACATTTTAAAGCACTGCTTTTTTTTTTTTAGTTATTCATGTGCAAATAAAGATTTTAATTAAGTAAAATTTGTTCAGTTCACATAATCTATAAACAGCTCAGCAATCTTCCCAACTTTTCTTAAATTCTCTAAATATGAAAAATTTCAACTCAATTATCTTAACTGAGTAAAAACTAAGATATATTCACAATCCTGTAATAATGATGATCTACAGGTGCATATTTGAATAGATGCACATACTGAATGTGTTTCTATTCACATATGAAGTTCTGGTGTGGCGCTGTGGGTTAATACGTTAGACTTGGAAGGTCCATTTGAACTGCAAATTCTGCAGTTCAAGCTCACTAGCCACTCCTCGTAAACCCTTTACAGAGTCGCTATGAGTTGGAACCAACTCGACAGCACTTAACAACAACATACACAGAATGAGCATGAGATGAAGAATGGTAGTATATTCACAAATATATAAAGGTTATTTATACATGAGTATTTATCTTTGCTGCAAACCTATCCATGAACCTGGTGGAGCATACAGAATGCAATGTTATGAAAACTTCTTAGACATTACCAAACATATTGAGGGTATAAATTTCTGGGCCTGTGGGCTAAGGACCATAGTCTTGGGGGATACCACATTCAATTGGTCCACAAAAACAATGTTTTACATTTGAATTTGATGAGTAGCAACTGGGATCTTAGTGGTTATCTAAGGCGCAAGATTTGATTTCTCCCTGACCATAGGAAAGAAAATTGATGAAAATTGAAGATGCTTGGAAACAGTTAGTTTAATGGATTAGTTTACCATGTGAACATCAGTTCTCATTCCCCTAAGGTCAGAATAACTAGATGATACTCAGCAACCACTACCAATTGTTCTGAAAAGTATCACATTAGAAGATTCTAGGTAGAATGAGAGAAAATGTAGAACAAAGACTAAAATCATAAAAAAGAGCAGGCTTACTGGTCAGATACAGTCTGGT
>NW_006408729.1:5100915-5102619 GCF_000296735.1 Chrysochloris asiatica | reverse complement strand
GGTTTGAACCACAAGATGATTCAAGTTTACCAGCTGCTCCTTGGAAACCCTATGCAGGATTACTATGGATTTGAAGCAACTCAACAGCACTTAACAACAACAACCAATATAAAGTAGTGGTTATGAGTCAGGCTACTAATCTCAACGTCAGCAATTTGCTACTACCAGAAGTTCCACAGGAGAAAAATGGTGCTGTGTGTTCTTCATTCACAGCCTCAGAAACCCTGTAGAGGGTCACTCTGAGTAGGAACCGACTCCATGGCACATAACCACCACCACCACCATACAATAATACTTCATGCAACAAAGATACATTGTAAACTGATTATTGGAATGCAAACTTTGGTGGCTTAGTTATCTAATGCTGCTATAACAGAAATACCACAAGTGGATGGCTTTAACAAATAAACTTTATTCACTCACAGTTTATTGTTATTTGTTGTTGTTAGGTGCTATCTAGTTGGTTCCAACCCATAGTAATCCTGTATAGGATTCCCAAGGAGTGGCTTGTGGGTTTGAACCATTGACCAGCAGTTCAAACTGACCTTATGGTCTAATGCATTCTCCTACAGCACCACACAGTTCAAATTCAGAGTGACACTTCAAGGGGAAGGCTTTCTCTTCTGTCAGCTCTGGGGGACATTTTTTGTCTTCTTTCAGCATCTGTAGGTCAACATTCCTTGAATATCTCCCTGTGTCTTGGCCTTAATTTCTCCCTGGATCTAGATGCTTCACAGTGCAAGAACCCCAGGTCCAAAAGACGCTCTCCACTCCTGGCTCTTCTTTCTTGGTGATAGTGGGTCCCCCTTTACCTACTCACTTGTTTCTCCTTTCATCTCTGTAAGATAAAAGATGTTGCAGGCCACACCACTGGGAAACTCTCATAGATCAGGGTTGTGATGGGTTTCAAAGTAGTGCAGCCCACCCTTATCCTTTTATTGGTTTATCACATCCGATCACATCATGGGGACTCATCACATCACTGCTACAGTAATGAGAATCATGACACAGCCAAGTTAATCCATATTTTGGGGGCACAAAATCAAATATATGATTGTTGAAATAAAAAAGGAGAATCAGTATGTGGAAAATATGACTTTGGTGATAAATAGAACTGACACTGGAGATCTCATGATAGAATTTTGCAAGATCAACAATTGATTCATTTTAAATACCTTTCTTCAATAGAGAATATTGAAGAGTATATCCCAACTACTTTTAGAGATTATCTCAAAAATTGATTGGATGCATTTAGCATAAATTACTAAAGACCAGGTTAGTTGTGAGATAAAAGAGATCATCATATATGAAGAGACAGGAACAAAACTACAAAAATGGATGCCATAATGGGCTCTTTGAAACTTGCTCTTTACCACAGAGTACCTAAAACAAACAGAAATGATAAAATAAGAAAGTTTAACAGATTATTTTAAAGGGCTGCTCAAGAAGATAAAGGAAATTATTATAATGAAATATGCAAAGACCTAGAGTAAGAAAACCAAAAGGTTGGCATTTCTCACACTAAAAGAACAGAAATAAAAATTAAGTCCTTCAGTGGCAAAATTTTAAAATCCTACAGACAAAATGTTGAACAAAGCAGGGAGTATCAAAGAAGATGGTAGGAATATAAAGTTTATGTTTCAGCATTTCAGGAGGCAGTGTATGGTCAAGACCTACTGGTATTTAAGGAAGATGTCCAAACTG
>NW_006408729.1:5099372-5100365 GCF_000296735.1 Chrysochloris asiatica | reverse complement strand
GTAGTTGTTCAAACATAGCATAGAGCTATTATATGCTTTAAAATCAGGAAAGGTGTGTATCAGAACTGGATCCCTTCATTATACATATTCAATCTGTATGCTGAGCAACTGTTTGAAGAAGCTGAACCATATAGGAAGAGAACACAACATCAGTATTGGAGGAAGACACAATTAATAACCTTCAATAAACAGGTAAAAGTTAAGAAGACTTGAAGAACTTACTGCTGAATATAAAGACTGCAGATTTCAGTATGAATTATACCTGAGCATAAATAAAACGAGAGTCTGAGCTGGACAAATAAGCAACATCATGATAAACAGGAAAAAAAATTGAAGCTATCAAGGATTTTATTTTTCTTGATCCACAATCCACAGCCATGAAATCAGCAGTCAAGAAATCAAACAACATATTGCATTGGGAAAATCTGCTATAAATAATCTCTTTATAATGTTAAAAGTCACTGAAGACTAAAGTGTGCCTGACCCAGAGTGTAGTAGTTTCAAATGCTGTATATGAATATATAATCTGGACAATAAATAGGGAAGACAGAAGACTTGATGCCTTTGAATTGTGGTATTAAGGAAGAATAATGAATATTATAGCCTGTCAGAAAAATGAGCAAATCTGCCTTGGAAGAAGTACACTCAAAATGCTCTTTAGAAGCACGTGTAGCATGACCTCAACTCAGACTCTTTGGACATATTATCAGAAGGAACCAGTCCCTGATGAAGGATATTAAGCTTGGTAAAGTTGAGGGTCGACCTTCAAGCAGATGGAATGACACCCTAACTAGCAACATTGGGCTCAAACGTAGCAATGATTATGAGTATGGTGCAGGATTGGGCAGTGTTTAATTCTGTTGTACATTGAGTTGATATGAGTCAGAACTCTCTTGTCGGCACTTAGCAACAACAACCAATTAAACAAAACAAAACAAAAAAATTTTGTATAAATTGACCTCTGATCTAATGACAGCTTTGGGATTTTGAAAA
>NW_006408729.1:5098697-5099272 GCF_000296735.1 Chrysochloris asiatica | reverse complement strand
TCATTGAGTTAGTTCTGGCTCAAAGCCACCGTATGCACAACAGAACTAAACACTGCCAGATCCTGTGCCAATCTCACAATCATTGCTACGCTTGAACACACTACTGCTGCCACTGGGACAATACATGTCATTGGAGGTCTCCCTCTTTTTCAATGACCCTCCAGTTTACCAAGAATGATGTCCTTTTCCATGAAATTGTCACCACTGAAAATATGTCCAAAGTATAAGAGACCAAGTCTCGCCATCTTGACTTCTAACTAGTATTCTAGTCATACTTCATCCCACATAGATTTGTTTGTTCTATTGGCAGTCTACGATATTTTTAATATCATGGTCCAACAACATAACTCAAATGTATTATTCTTCTACAGTCTTCCTTATTCACTGTGAAACTTTCACATACATATGAGGCTATAGAAAATACCATGACTTGGGTCAGGTGCACCTTAGTCCTCAAACTGACATTTTTGCTTTTCAACAAGGTTTTGTGCAGCAGATTTGTCTAATGCTGTATGTTGTTTGACTTCTTGACTGCTGTTTCTATGAGTGTTGATAGTTGAACTGAGCGAAATGAC
>NW_006408729.1:5098022-5098597 GCF_000296735.1 Chrysochloris asiatica | reverse complement strand
TCATTGAGTTAGTTCTGGCTCAAAGCCACCGTATGCACAACAGAACTAAACACTGCCAGATCCTGTGCCAATCTCACAATCATTGCTACGCTTGAGCACACTACTGCTGCCACTGGGACAATACATGTCATTGGAGGTCTCCCTCTTTTTCAATGACCCTCCAGTTTACCAAGAATGATATCCTTTTCCATGAAACTGTCACCACTGAAAATATGTCCAAAGTATAAGAGACCAAGTCTCGCCAACTTGACTTCTAACTAGTATTCTAGTCATACTTCATCCCACATAGATTTGTTTGTTCTACTGGCAGTCTATGATATTTTTAATATCATGGTCCAACAACATAACTCAAATGTATTTTTCTTCTACAGTCTTCCTTATTCACTGTGAAACTTTCACATACATATGAGGCTATAGAAAATACCATGACTTGGGTCAGATGCACCTTAGTCCTCAAACTGACATTTTTGCTTTACAACACTTTAAAGAGGTTTTGTGCAGCAGATTTGTCTAATGCTGTATGTTGTTTGACTTCTTGACTGCTGTTTCTATGAGTGTTGATAGTTGAACTGAGC
>NW_006408729.1:5070607-5072656 GCF_000296735.1 Chrysochloris asiatica | reverse complement strand
ACTCATGGAGATAGTAATTCTAAATACCAACAGAGAGGGAAGGAGTCTTCACATCAAGTATCAATGCTATCCCCTCTGTACATAGGGACCAGCAACTTAGACATTGGCTACCTAAAATGTTGTTGTTGTTGTTAAGTGTCATTGAGTCAGATCTGACGCATAGCAACCCTACACTGGGTTTCTGAGGAGCAACTGGTGAACATGAACCGCCAACCTTGCAGTTCAAACAGCTTTGCAGTCTCGCAAATTAACCCACAGCACCACATGATGTAGTCACAAAGGTTTCAAGGTTTCAAGAGGGAGTTTAGTTTAAGAGTGTGTGTATGTCGGGGTGGGGGGAGAAAGAGCCCCCACTGAATAGTTTTCATCTTGTCAGATGGGTCTGGTTAAAAGATATGAGGATATTATTGTTATGATTCAATAGTAAGTAATTGTTATCATGACTAATTGCACCTGTCACAATTATAAAGGTAGATGTTTTGTAACAACAATAGGGTAGTTGTTAATCTTACAGTCCAGAAACAGAGAACCCTGGGACCATCAAGGGAGAAGAGCACAAGCAGAATGTGGGACCTTATCCAGAGAAGCAGCAACACCAGAGATGGAGGCAGAGATGGGGACATGAGGACTCTAGATTCATGGGAAGAGAGGGACAAAGAGATAATGGCCAGGAGGCAGACTTGCAGAATGTGCCCTTTGGAGATGTAATTTATTATATATACCTGAGTGGGGTTTTTTGTTTGTGTGTTTTTAAAAAAAAGCTGAAGTGGATAAAGAGAAATAGTGTTGAGTGATGCTACATGGAGGGGATTATAATCATTGTGATGAAATAAGTTGTATGATTTGTTGAATATAAAATTTATGATCTGCCCTGTAAACTTTCACTCAATCCACAATAGAAACTTAAAGAAAAGAAAAGAAATCAAACCATGTATTCATTAAACAAATGTGCTGCACAAGACCTGTTTGAAGTGTTGAATAGCAAAGATGTCAGCTTGAGAACTACAGTGTGCCTGACCCATGCCATGATATTTCAATAACCTCATATGAATGTGAAAGCTGGACAGTGAATAAGGAAGACCATAGAAGAATTGATGCATTTGAGTTACAGTGTTGGAGAAGAATATTCAAAGTACCATGGACTACCAAAAGAACAAACAGATCTGTGTTGGAAGAAATGCAGCCTGAGTACACTTTGGAGGCTAGGATGGCCAAACTTCATCTCTCATACTTCGGACATATTACCAGGAGGAACCAGTCGCTGGAGAATGATATCATGTTTGGTAAGATGGAAAGTCAGAGAAAAAGAGGAATACCCTAACGAGATGGATTGGCAGTGACAGCATCAATGGGCTCAAGCATGGCAACAATTGTGAGGCTGGCCCATGACTGGGCATTGTTTCACTCTGTTGTGCATAGGGCCATATGAGTCAGTACCGACTTGATGGCATCTAACAATAACAACCACTTGAATTTAGAGACCATCTGTAGAACATACTTGATGCATTAGATCCTAATGACCCAAGATGAAAAGATTAGTAGGAAAACATCAAGAACACCACACAGAAAGAAAGAAAAAGGTTATTAAAAAGAGAGGAAAGAAAAAAAAAGTGGATTTCAGGAGAGTATCTGAAACTAGCTCTATAACCTAGAGATGTTATGGGAAAATGAGGATGAAAAAGAGCTGAGTGAAAAAAATCAAAGGGTGGCTTAAGGAAAAAAGTCAAGTATTATAATGAAATGTGCGAAGATCTGGAGTTAGAAAGCAAAAAGGGGAGAATATGCTCAGCATTTCTCAAGCTGAATGAACTGAAGAACGAATTCTAGCCTCAACATGCAATATTGAAGAATTCCATGAGCAAACTGGAATTTTTTAAAAGCATTAAAAGAACGTGTACCATCAAGGGAGAAGAGCACAAGCAGAATTCAAGACTTAATCCAGAGAAGCAGCGACACCAGAGATGGAGGCAGAGATGGGGACATGAAGAGAGGGAGCAGCTGAGGACTCTAGATTCATGGAAAGAGAGGGACTGAGTGCAGGAGTCCTCA
>NW_006408729.1:5069056-5070507 GCF_000296735.1 Chrysochloris asiatica | reverse complement strand
TCTTCCTTATTCACTGTCCAGCTTTCGCATTCATATGAGGCTATTGAAAACATCATGGCCTGGGTCGATCATCTGATTTTTCCAGCATCTTTTTGAAAAGTGCTATCCTTTTTTTTCCATAGAAATACCTTTGCCACAAATGAATTGTCCGTATACATGGATTCTTCTTTCTTTTCTAATAATGTATTTATTTGTCTTCACACCTAAACACATTGCCCTGATTACAATGACATTATAAAAACTCATGGGAATTGGATTAATATTGTAACTCTTCTAACTTTTATCTTTTGAAAGTTATTTTGACAATTCTAACAATTTTCCACTACTTGAACATCAGTGTGTAGTACTATGATAGCTTTTGTTTTGCTGTGATGCTGGAAGCTTCACCACTGCTATGTTACAAAACAGAAATGTCATCCATGGTGGACAGGTTGCAGCTGAGGTTCCAGAATAAGACAGACTAGAAGGAAGGAAAAGCAGACTATTTCCAAATGGTAGGCACTGAAAAGCTTGTGAACAGCAATGGAACATTTTCAGATACAGTGCTGGAAGATGAAAACATTAGGAACATGCCCAGAATATTGTCAGATATAGTGTCAGCAAATGAGCCCTTCAGGTTAGAAGGCATTCAAAATAAAATTGAGGAAGAAGTGACTCCTAAAAGTATAATTGAGTGTGATAAAGTGAATGAAGTAAACCTTTCAGACCATTTATATACTTTTGGTGCACAATATAATTGAGGAGAAACAGCTGTAAACACCCTTTAAGAACATAGAATATAAGAAGCATGAATCTAGTAAATTGGAAGTTGTCATAACACATAGATTGATATCTAAACATTAGTGAGCTGAAAAGGACAGGTAGTGGCCATTTTCAACCAGACAACCATATGGTTTGCTATGCTGAGAACAACAAATTCAAGAGGAATGGTGTAACATTCATCATGAAAAATAACATTTCAAGATCTGTCAAGCAGTACAATGCTCTATGAGACAGGATAATAGCATTAAGCTTACAAGGAAGACTGGGATCCTGGTGTGGCATTATAGACTAAGCACTGAATGAAAGGTCAGTTTGAAACACGTCAGCAGTTCAGACTCACCAGCTACTGCTTGGAACCCAATAAAGGGTCACTATAAGTCGGAACAAATTCAAGTCAACAAGGAAGACAAGTTAATACCATTATTATTCAAATTTACACATTAAACACTAAAGCCAGTGATAAAAAAATTGAAGAACAATACCAATCTTTTCAGTCTGAAATTGATCAAACATGCAAAGGTTGGAAACAAAGAAGAAGGATTGTTGTTGTTGTTAGGTGCCATTAAGTCAGTACAAACCCATAGCGTCCCTATGCACAGCAGAATGAAACACTGTCCAATCCTGGGCCAGCCTCACTACTGTTGCCACACTTGAGTCCATTGAGGCTTCCACTTGGCCAATCCATCTCA
>NW_006408729.1:5058823-5060537 GCF_000296735.1 Chrysochloris asiatica | reverse complement strand
TGAAGGAAGAAGTCCAAGTTGCCATTAAAGATATTGCTGAAATACAAAGCTCCAGAATTTGACAGAATACAAACTAAAATCTTTCAACAAACTGATGCAACAGTATATACAAGAAATTTGGAAGACAACTAGATGGCCAACAGTGTGGAAGAAATCTGTATTTGTGCCATTCCAAAGAGAGGTGACCCAATGGAATGCTGAAATCATCAAACAATATCATTACTGTCACATGCAAGTAAAATTTGCTGAAGATAATTATAAAATGGCTGCAACAGTGCTTTGACTGGAAACTGCCAGAAAATCAAGCCAGATTCAGAAGAGGACTTGAAACTAGAGATATCATTGCTAACATTAAATGAATCTTGACTGAAAGCAGAGAATACCATAAAGATGTTTACTTCTGCTTTATAGATTATGCAAAATCTTTCACCTGTGTGCAATTTATGAATAACATTGTAAAGAATGGGTACTAAAAAATAATTTTGCTCACGAGGAACCGTATATATAGACCAAGAGACAAACATTCAAATAGAACAAGGGAATACTGAATAGTTTAAAATTAAGAAAGGTATATGTCAGGGCTGTGTTTTTTACCATACTTATTCAATCTGTATGCTGAGTAAATTTGAGAAGATGGGTTATATGAAGAAGAGTGAAACATTAGAATCTGATGAAGACTTATTAAGAACCTGTGATCTGCAGATGATACAACCTTGCTCGTTAGAAGTGAAGAGGACTTAAAATACTTACTGATGAAGATCAAAGACTACAGCCTTCAGTATGCACATTAGTGTAAAGAAAACAAAAATCCTCACAATTCGACCAATAAATAATATCAATATTAATGGAGAAACGTTTGAAGTTGCCAAAGACTTCTTTTTGCTTGGATCCACAATCAACCCTCAAGAAAGCTGCAGTCAAACAATCAAATGATATGCTGCATTAGGCAAATCTGATGCAAAGGAACTCTTTATAGTGTTCAAAAGCAAAGACGTCAATTTGAGGACTAAAGTGCACTTGATCTAATCTATGGTACTTTCAATCACCTCATATGCATGTGAAAGTTGGACAACAAACAAAAAGGCCCATAGAAGAATTGATATAATTTATGGTGTTGGATAAGAATATTAAAAGTACCATAGACTGCTAGAAGAACAAACAAATCTGTGCTGGAAGAGGTATAGCCAGAATGCTCTTTAGAAGTCAGAATGGTATGACTTCATCTCTCATACTTATCAGGAAGGACCAATTACTGGAGAAGGACATTATGCTCTATAAAGTGGAGTGTCAGCAAAAAACAAAGACAGTCCCTGCAACAAGATGGAATGGCAAAATAGCAGCAGCAATGGATTTAAGTGTAACAATTGTGAGGAGTGGTGCAGGACTGAGCCTCGTTTCCATCTGTCATGCATGAGACAGAACAGAGCATAGTGGTTACGAGTCAGGATGCTAACCTCAAGGTCAGCAGTTCGAAACTACCAGTAGTTCTGTGGGAGAAAGATGAGGTGTTCTGCTCACATAAAGATTTATAGCCTCAGGTACCCTGTGCAGGGTCACTATGGGTCGGAATCGACTCCATGGTACTTAACAATAACAACAAATAGTGGCATTTAATATCATGTTTAGAACCATTTTGTAGAAGGACATTGTACAAATAAACTTCTGGGGGTTTTATTGTAATTGCATTTAACCTAAAGACTAGATGAGAACTAAC
>NW_006408729.1:5057482-5058723 GCF_000296735.1 Chrysochloris asiatica | reverse complement strand
AGGGTTGTATCCTTTCACCATACTTATTCAACCTGTATGCTGAGCAAATAATCTGAGAAGCTGGGTTATATGAAGAAAAATGTGGCATCAGGATTGGAGAAAGACTTGTTAACAACCTGCGATATGCAACTGATACAACCTTGCTTGCTGAAAGTGAAGAGGACTTAAAATACTTACTGATGAAGATCAAAGACCACAGCCTTTCATATGGATTGTGTCTCAATATAAGAAAACAAAAATCCTCACCACTGGACCAATAAACAACATTCTTATCACTGGAGGAAAGATTTAAATTATCAAGGACTTCATTCTTCTTGAATCAGCCATCAACACTCATGGAAGCAACAGTCAATAAATCAAACAAGGGACAACAAGCAATATGGCGGGTAGGGTAGAAGTGAAGTGAGAATCTCCATCAGCAACAACACAGAATATCGGACCAAGCAGGCTCAGGGGATGGTCTCAGAACTATGAACCACATATAAAGGAATATTTAGAAAGTTGGAAGGCTTACAGCCAGTGGAATTTGTAGCAGAAGCAAGAAATCCAGTGTTTTATAATCCAAGGAACTCAGCTGCTCCCTGATTGGCCATTGTGGGTGGGACCAAATGGGAACAATCAGAGCAGCCACAGATGCCTGACAGAAGCACAGAAATAAAGGTGTGGACATTATTCTTTTTTGTATTTGTTCAATGGTTTCCCACTGTCTGCACACCTCCATTCTGGTGACTAGAAGGGGTGTCTGAGTGAGTGGACACCCAACCCTCAACCCTAGAGTGTTCTATTATGCATGCACACAGATTTCCTCAAAATTTAAAGGGACAGTTTCCACTTAATACCAAATGGAAGCGCAAAATGGCCACAGCCAGCCCTGACCTGCTTATCACTAAGAAAAAGGCCTGGACAGGGGTTTTGGAGTGGGACAGGCAGACTAAAAAGGAAACAAGACAAAAATTAAATCCTGAGTTATGTCATAATGACTAATAGTAGCATCTTGAAATTTCTTAGGAAGAAGATTGAAAAGGGAATCTTCTGATCATATCCTGATCATATCTCTATGGAGGCAATCAGAAAGCATAAAAAATACCAAAATGCACATCCATCTAAGTATTAAAGGCCACAGCTAACTATTGAATTTGCCCAAAAAAACAGAAACAGGTGACCATATCAGCACCTGTCCAGAAATAAGGTAATGTGACTGAGACAATAGACCTGAGGGTAGACCTACACTCCATACTCGA
>NW_006408729.1:5056253-5056724 GCF_000296735.1 Chrysochloris asiatica | reverse complement strand
CTGTCAATGAAATATCCAAACATTCCAGGATAAACAGAAGTTAAGGGATTTTGCCAAAGTCAAACCTGAAATGAAGAATATCCTAAAGGGAGTCCTGTGGACTAAGAACCAACAAAAACAGACAACAACCAGAGATGACATATGTGGCAGTATCACCAGAACTCAGTCAACAAATGGAAGAGTAGAGAACAGAATAAGATTAGAACAAACTCAGAGGACCTGGGAAATCATTCTGTTATCAAAATAATTGCAATGGGAAAGAAGGTAAACATAGAAGAACAGAGATCCAGGTGGTCAGAAGGTCATGTAGATTACAGGATAAAATTGTTGTTGTTGATGTTGTTGTTGTTAGGTGCCATTGAGACGGTACTGACTCACAGTTTGCTTTTGGACCTGTTGTTGTTGTCGTCAGGTGCCATTGAGTCGGAACCGACTCATAGTGACCCCATGCACAGCAGAACGAAACACTGC
>NW_006408729.1:5054216-5054785 GCF_000296735.1 Chrysochloris asiatica | reverse complement strand
TCAGTATCATTGGTTCTTGATCATATGCTACTTCTTGAAATGGTTGAACATCAACCATTTCCTTTTGGTGCAGTGACTCTGTGCATTCCTTCCATCTTCTCTTGATGCTTTCTGCATCATTCAATAATTTGCCAAGAGAATCTTTCAATATTGAAAGTCGAATCTTGAATTTTTTCTTCAGTTCCCCCAGCTTGAGAAATGCTGACCATATTCTTTTTTGGTTTTCTGATTCCAGATCTTTGCACATTTTGTTGTAATATTTGGCTTTATCTTCTCGAGCTGATCTTGGAAATTTTCTGTTCAGCTCTTTTACCTCCTCATTTCTTCCATTTACTTTAGCATCTCTCCACTGGAGAGCAAGTTTTAGCATCTCTTCTGACATCCCTTTTGACTTTTTCCTTCTTTATTGTCTTCTTAATGACTTTTTGCTTTCTTCATGTATGATGTTCTTGATGTCATCCCACAACTGTTCTGGTCTTCAGTTTTTCATATTTAATATCAAATCTGTTCTTCAGATGATCTCTAAATTCAGGTGGGATATGTTCAAGGTATTGTTTTGGCTCTCATGG
>NW_006408729.1:5051296-5054116 GCF_000296735.1 Chrysochloris asiatica | reverse complement strand
TACAGGTCTTGAAATGTTCTTTTTGATAATGAATGAGATACCATTCCTTTTCAACTTGTCATTCTCAGCAGAGTAAGCCATGAGATTTTCAGATTCAAACTGTCCAATATCATTCCATTTCAGCTTCGAATGCCTAAGATACTGATGATTAAACATTCCATTTCATTTCTAACAACTTCAAATTTTCCTAGATTCATGCTTCATACATTACATGGTCCAATTATTAATGGGTCTTTACAATTATTCCGCATTTATGGTAGTGCCAAGTCAGCAAATGAATGTCCCAAAATCTTTACTTCATATGTGTTGTCAAGGTCAACTCTACTTGGAGGAGATAGTTCTTTCCCAGTACTATCTGTAGTACAACTCTTCTTCCTAGTATGTCTTAGTTTGGAAGCTCAGCTGAAACCTGTCTATCATGAGTGACCCTGTCAACATTCAAAATACTGGTGACACAGCTTCCAACATCACAGCAACACACAAGTCACAACAGTGCGACAAACTGAGACAATTGGCGTTCTTATTTAAAACTACAGTATTTTTCTCCATTTATTTAGGACTGAGTTTATTTGTCTCAGAAGTGTTTTATAGTATAAATCGTATAGGTCTTGCATATTTTGGAATATTTATATGTGCATATTTAATATTTTAATGCTACTGAAAATGGCAGGTTTCAAATTTGACATTTTAGTGTCTTGTTGCTAGTGTACAGAAAAAAAATGTCTTTGGTATGTTGATATTGAATCTTTCAACATTAGTAAATGAATTTATTAACTAAAATAAATTCTAGTAACCTTTTCTATAAATGTTATTAATATTTCATACATGAATGATCATGCAATTTATGATTAATGCTATTTTTTCTTCATATCTATTATGAACATCTTTTATTTCTTTAACTTGCTTTATTAACTGGAACAGTTCAATGTTAAATATAAGTTGGGAGAACTGACATCCTTTGGAAAAATTTATGAATTGTTAGAGATAGGGTTTTCTTAGATAGTTTTACCCAGTTTAAGGATTTCCCTTCTATTCATTATTTTATGACGTTTTTCATTTTAGAAATTACTTTTTCTAAATCTATTGAGATGTTTTGTATGTTAATATTTTGTTTTATTTTTGGTGAAAATCTATGCAGAAAAACATGATGCTAAACAGTTTCTACAAATATTGTTCAGTGATTTTCATTATATTCTTAACATTTTTCAATCTTCTCATTATTTCTAATTCAGTTTTTCCATTTCTGTTAACTTTGTCTCACTGCAGAACTAACAAATATGTTTTGGAAGAAGTATGGCTGGATTGGTCCTTGAAGTTACTATGGCAAGACTTCATGTCTCATACTTCAGACATGCTATCAGGAGGAACCAGTCTCTGGAAAAAGACTTGCTAAAGTGGAGGGTCACTGAAAGAGGAAGACCCTAATGAGACGGGTTGGCATAGTGGCAGCACCAATAGGTTAAAGTATAATAATGATTGCAAGGAGGTCTTAGGGAGGTCATTGTTTTATTCTATTGTACATTGAGTCACAACAAGCTGGAATAATTGATGGTGCCTAACAACAAAAGAGAGTCCTGGTGTGGCACTATGGGTTAATGCACTGGACTGCAAAGTCGTCTGAACTGCAAGGTCAGTGGTCCAAGTTTACCAGCCACTCCTCAGAAACCCTATACAAGGTCACTATGGGTCATAATTGACTGTTGGGACTTAACAATAACAACAAAAATAAAAACAGTTTTGCTTGCTTAAGAATACAGAGTGTTCAGAAAACTGAGTCCAAATTAATTCTCAGAACAGATACTTACTTAAGATAAACCTAAGAATCATGTATGTCCTACTTTCAATCACACATGGGTATCTCATGATATTGTTTTGAGGCCAGATTATCCAATTTAATCATTACTTTATAACTATTTAAAACAATTTTAGAAAATTAATATCCTACCTTAAATGTCAACTAATCACTGAATTTTTATTGATATTCCCTGTATTTTCTTTAAAACTCCCTGAATTGTCTCCTTTTCCGATCACTTTATTAATGAAGGTTTACAGCTGTTTCTCTTTATTTTGACTTGTACCCTATCAGCAAATGAAGGATCTGAGAGCTTTGCTCCATTCACATCATCATGGTCAACTCTATTTTCAAGAAGCAGCTCTTCCCTAGTCACATTTTGAGTGCCTTAAAACCTGAAGGGCTCATTTTCTGGCACTATACCTGACAGTGTTTCTCTGCTATTCATAAGGTCCTGTGACTAAATATTCTGAAGTAGATCATGTCTTCTTCTTCCTAGTCTGTCTTTGTCTGGAAGCTCATCTGAAACCTGTCCACCGTGGGTGACCAGCTGGTAATTAAAATACCTGTGGCATAGCTTCCAAAATAACAGCAACTCACAAGCCTCCACAGTATGACAAACTGACAGATGAGTGGTGGTGATACTGAAGGAAGAAGTCCAAGGTGCATTGAAGGAATTGGCAAAGAACAAGGCACCAGGAATTGATGGGATAAAAATGGAAATCTTTCAAGAAACTGATGTGGCACTGAAGGCACTCACTCATCTATGCCAAGAAATTTGGAAGACCACTATCTGGCCAACTGATTGGAAGAGATCTGTATTTGTGTCTATTCCAAAGAGAGGTGACCCAATGGAATGAAGAAATCATCGGACAATATCTGTGGCATCCCATGCAAGTAAAGTTTTACTCACAGTAATACAGAAATGGCTGCAAGCATACATTGACAGAGAACTTCCAGAGGTTCAAGCTGGATTTAGAAGAGGACATGAACAAGGGATACCATTGATGACATCAGATGGATCTTGG
>NW_006408729.1:5047681-5050197 GCF_000296735.1 Chrysochloris asiatica | reverse complement strand
GATGGCACCTAACAACAACAACAACAAATCACTTAGTTTGGAATCCTCTGGAGTTTATGATTCAAAAAATTTAAATACCTTGCCTTTCAATAGTGTCTATTTACTTTTAATTTCCACTAGACTCTTCCATTTTTGCTAAGACAACACTGTTATAAAATACATATTTATAGAGTTTTTCTTTAAATTTCTATTTTCCATCAATAGCTAGAATAGTAGAATCTATGTTTATCTCACCTCTTTCATTTTTTGTATTTCCAGTTTGCGTATTTCCTTTTATTCCATAATTAATATGTTTTTATTTAGTGCCATCAAATTGGTTCCAATTCAAAGGGACTCTATAAATAGGGCTTCTGAGGAGAGGCTGGTGAGTTTGAACCACCGACCTTGTGGTTCAAATGGACCTCGTTGTCCTGTGCTTATCCTACACTGTCACACCAGTACTCCTTAACTAATAGAGGGTTTCTTTTTTTCCTTATAGGCAAGAGATTTATCAACTGTATTGATTTTCTCAAAGAGCCAGCTTTTTGTTTCATTGTCTTTGTTATTTTGTACATTTTCAACTTCTGGCTACTTTTAAGAAATTATATTTTTTGCTGGTTTTGAGCAATTTGCTTATGATATTCCTTAGTACATTTTTATTTATTTATTTATTGTATTGGGAATTTGTTGTGTTTCATAGGTCTGTGTCTTTATAGTTTTTTTTATCAAGTAAGGAAATATTTCGGCCACTATTTACTCAAATGTTTTTCTGCTCTCTTTGAGGATTCTAAATACACATATATTACTCTACTTGAAGTTTCTCTTTTTTCAGTGTAACAATTTGAATGGCTTCTATTTCTACTTCTTCAAATTCACTAATCTGTTTTTCAATAATGCCTAATGTGTTACTAATCCTATTAGGGTATTTTTTATCTCAGTCATTGTCATTTTCTTCTTTATAATTTAGGGGACTTTGTTTTGTTTACAATTTATCTACTTAACATGTTCAATCACTTTTCTAGTTACTTGAACATATGCAATAGCAGTTTTAATATTATCTACTAAGTCTGTTTTCTAAATTATTTCTGGGATGGTTGATATTGATTTTTCTTCTCATGGATTGTGTCTTCCTTCTGCACATACTTGGAAATTTTTAATAAGTCTATAGTCATGAATTTTCCATTCTGAGTTTGAAATTGAAACAATGGCCCACAACAGCAACAGGGGGCTGATGTATTTGTATTCTTGTAACTATTCTTGAGACTCTTTCTGGGATGCATTCATGTTACTTGGAAACTGTTTGATTCTTTCTTTCACGTCTTTGGTTTTAACTTTTATTAGGCATGGGTGAAGCAGCATTAAGTACAAATTTGTCCATTGT
This sequence comes from Chrysochloris asiatica, assembly GCF_000296735.1. Lineage (NCBI taxonomy): Eukaryota > Metazoa > Chordata > Mammalia > Afrosoricida > Chrysochloridae > Chrysochloris > Chrysochloris asiatica. The sequence goes on along the minus strand of NW_006408729.1, from coordinate 5,048,837 downwards.
TGAAACAAAATTATTTACAATTCTCCACCAAATTGTCTGTGAATAATGAGGTTTTCCATTTTACTGTTGACAACATTAAGTATTCCCAGTTCTGTATGAGCCTCAGTAGTTGCACCCTATTATTTTCAGTGTTTATTTCCCTGGCTTTAGATAATTTTCTCACACTTATATGTTGAACATTATCAGTTAAATATTCACTGGCGTTCCTATACAGATCTCCAGATTTTTTTTTCTATTCAGCTCACTCTTCTCTGGTGTTCTTATATGCAAATTTCAGCTCTTCAGTCTTCCCTGACTTTCAGTTAGATATCTACCACACAGAAAGGCTTGCTCTCTCTCTCTGTGCTGTGACTAGAAACTAAAAGTTGTTAGCTAGAAATATCAGAGTGTTTACCTCCATTTTTTTCTTGTCACACACACAAAAAATAATTCTCTTTTGTTGCCTTGCTTTCATATACTTTATCAAATTTTTCAGTAGCATTAAGAGTGAAGGTAAATCAGATCCTTGCTGCTCCATCTTTACTCTCATTAAACCTGTGTGGTCATGAGAACTACACAAATAGCTACCCTATAGGAGAGAGAAAAACTTCAATAGCATTTCTAAGGCTGTAAATTTTAACAGAAGCCGACTGTTGCACATTTTACCCAGGGAGCAGCTGGTGGATTCAAATTGTTGCCTTTTGTTTAGCAGCAAAGCACTGAACCATTGTGCCACAGGGCTCCTTTTTGCCATTATTGTTGTTGGTAAGTGCTGCTGAGTCCGTTCCAGCTCATAATGATCCTGTATATTGTTTCTGAGGAGTGGTTGGTGGATTTGAACCACCTACCTTGTGACTAGCAGACCAGTATCTATCCTACATACAACACCATGCCAAGGTTCCTTTTTCCATTATTACTCTATATTTCTATTGGTGGTGGTGGTTATGTGCTGTGGAGTCAGAAGTGACTCATAGCAACTCTGTACAGGGTTTCCAAGGCTGTAAATCTTTAAGGGAACAGAAAGCCTCATCTTTCTCCTTCAGAACAGCTGGTAGTTTCGAACTTCTGATCTTAAGGTTCACAGCCTAATTCATAACCACTACACTACCAGAATTCTTCTATTTCATCTTCATTGGCTTTAGTGGTTGGTGCATAAATTTGAATAATAGTGGTATTA
>NW_006408729.1:5043117-5044386 GCF_000296735.1 Chrysochloris asiatica | reverse complement strand
GAATGGTGAGACTTCATATCACATACTTTGAACATAGTGTCATGAGGTATCATAGTTGGAAAAGCAGAGGGTCATCAAAAAGGAAGAAGACACCTAATGAGATGTATTGACACAATGGCAGCAATAATGGGCTCAAAGGTAACAATTGTAAAGGTAGTATAAGATTGGAAAATGCACAGGGTCACTATGAGTCAGAATTGACTCACTCAAAGGTACTTAACAGCAACAAAATCATCTGAAGAAACAGGTCTTAATCTGAGGAGACTTCCATTCCAGTTGGAACTTTGAGCATCTGCATCCATAAGTAAAGTCCATTCTAGAGAAAACCACCAAATTTCAGCAATTTACAAAAGCTCACAGTATTAGATATTTCTCTCTTGACTAGTCTGATTCTAGTCTTTTCAGCCCTAGCCATCATAGGTAGGTAAAATGGATACCAGTTGTAACTATGGCAGTCCACACACATCTCCCTGTTCTCCAAACTAGCTAATCCCTTTTCTCTCTGTACTAGCCCCTGTGGGCTATGTCAGTGCCCATAGGCTCATGAGTCTATACAACTCTGTAAATTTCAAACCTATTATGTCTCTTCTCTGTCTTAATCCTTATCTTCATTGCTGCATTCTTTCCCACTAACACTCACGAAGTGGAACCAGGAGGTTACCATTAAGCATACCAACTTGTCTGATTGTTGGCTAGCTTTAAGTCCTGGAAGGGTGTTCTCTTTGATGAGCAAAGTCTTTTACTACTTTAAGGCATCCAATGGCAAACTGTTTTCTGAAGGGCTTTCCTTTAAACATAAATCATCTGCTCTCTTAACAGTTCTGGGTGCATCTCAGGTTGCCATCTAAACACTCAAACTCTATACACAGGTTTCTGGCTTAAAAATAAAGCGTATTCTTTCCAGATAATTTCAACTCTCATTTTTGCACATCCAGTAAAAGGTAGGCTGAACACTGGCTTCCAAGCTTTCTGTAATCATGACACCCATATTAATTTCCATCACAAGGAAGTCTATTTTGCAATATTAGCTGGAGAAATATCCAATATATCCATAGTGCAGTCAGATAAACACATGTACTTTAAGTCTTCTTGAGCGTGGTATAGTCTTCTATTTTTACTTTTTTTTTAAAGTCTCTTTTGGTGTCTTGTAGTAGTGTTTTATAGTTTTCATTGGATAAATCTTTTGTTTTTCTGGTTAGGTTTGTTGTTGTTGTCAGATGCCATCGAGTCGGAACCGACCCATAGCGACCCCATGCACAGCAGAACGCA
>NW_006408729.1:5037044-5038231 GCF_000296735.1 Chrysochloris asiatica | reverse complement strand
TTTCCTTTTCACAAAGAGAATGCTATCAGTTTCTCTCCATTAAGAGTAATGTTGCAGACTTCTGGGTTGGAGGTGGGAAAAGCAGAGTCAGGTAGAACAGTCTTCATGGGGGAGGTGCGGAAAAACCAGAGAAGGTGCCTTCATGGAGCAGCTCCAGAGCTCTGGATTTAGTATAAGCTGCAGGATGTAAGTTTCCCACACCCACCAGTGGAAAAATCACTGTAGAAAGGAAAATATTGCAATTTCAGAAGTGATTGGGATTTGCAACTCTCCCTGGGGCCACTCTTCTGGCTGAGATCAGAGGGAGGGGCCACAGGCAGACTGATACAGTGATACCTTGCTAAAAACCACACAGCAGCATTTGAAAAAAGAGGTGTGAGGGATTCTACACATTTCTTTCCTCCTCTCTCCTGTTGCACCTTCTCTGCCCAACACGACACCTTCAGCTACATGGAAGCATACCCCCAAAAGAGGCCAGCATTGAGCCCACAGTTTTCACACAGAACAGAGAGGAGGAGCTCTATTGGTCCCGTGGGCTGATCCTTTAGTGGTTGCTTATGACTTCTGACTCTGGGACACAACCCTAAAGCTGACCTGGGCAGAACCCTTTATTCCTGCCTACCCAGAAATAAAAAGCAGGTCTGGCCATAACAGACAAACTGTATGAACACTGTAAAACCCCAACATAAAAGGCAAAAGCCAACACCAACTACTACACAAGGACACAGCTATTTTGAGAATTACACAGTGTACACAAGGATACCTAACTGACCTTCAGACATAAAAACAGTGAACAATCTTTCTCCCATTAATTTCTCAATATCTATCTGTGCACCTCCACGGTGGTGACTAGAGGAGAGGCCTGAGCAAGTAGACACCTCCACCCACTGCTGGGAATTTCTACTGTGCACGCACACTGACCTACTCAGCAAAGGCTATTGTTTTATTTTTATTTTTCATTTTCATTTTCATTTTCAACAATTATAGTGTGAGATTTTAATATGCCACTTTTGAAAAGGGATAGAACAACCAGAAAGAAACTCGACAAAGTTGCAGAGGAATTAAACAGCACAATCAACCAACTTGACCTCATAGATGTATAGAGAACATTTAACCCAACAACAGCACAACATACATTCTTTGCCAGTGCACATGGAATATTCTCCAGAATTGACCATGTGTTAGGT
>NW_006408729.1:5033244-5034419 GCF_000296735.1 Chrysochloris asiatica | reverse complement strand
CTACAAGAAAAGGACAAATAACCCAACTAAAAAATGGACACAGGACATGAACAGACACTTCACCAAAGAAAGAAAGACCAGCAGGAAAAATCAAAATCAATAATGGCAGTCCGATTGTATACTACAAGAAAAAGCAAGCTGTTCTTCCAGGAGCCATCAAGGCAAGTGGTCAGGCCCCCCTCAGAGCAAACCCCCTTCCAAGACTAAGACTCAAGGGGTATACACGAGTAGGCATATGGTCTGGCTGGTGACCATGTTGGTTACCAAAAAGGGTAAGTGGGGGAAAAATAGCAATGAAGTTGTGAGCTATGTCCAACCATGTTCAATAGACTCCTGTGAACCTGGGTTGAGACCTGGTTGGCCAGCAGTATGGTAAGACCTGAGGACTCTTAGGCCTACAGACAGTGACATGGTCACAGAGGACTAGAGCAGAGTGTGAAGTGTCCAGCTGATATGAAGTGAGGGGAGAGGCACAAGAACACACATATTTGCAGATAGTACCCACTTAACCTGGCTTCCATGGCTGAATGATCAGAACTCCACTAGAAGAATAAAGAAGAGGAAAATAAAGAGTAATCCATTACAATTTGATGAACTTAACCAATAATTATGGATATAGTAGCTCAAAGAGGGAACGAACCTTAACAGCTAGGATCATTCCCATCCCCTTGTACACAGGGTTGACAGGGATGGACAACTTAGACATGGGCTACCCAAGATGGGGGAGCTTCAAAGGCAAGAAATGACTGGCTTACAAGCTTTCAAGAGGGAGCCTAGTTTCAGAGCATACAGTTGAAGGTAGAATCTCCACTGAATGGTTTCCAATCTGTTGGGATGGAGCTGATGAAAGGAGATGGGGATAAGACTTTAGTGGTATAATAGTGAATAATTACTATCAGGACTGTCTGTGAGGGTCATAAATGTAAAGGTAGATGTTTTGTAACACAAGGATGAGAGTGGTTGATTTTGTAGTCCAGGAGCAGAGGTCCCTGGGACCATCAAATGAGAGGAGCAGAGTGTGGGACCCTATCCAGAGAAGCAGTGATGCCAGAGATGGAGGCAGAGTTGATGACATGGAGAGATGGAGCAGCTGGGGATTCTGGACTCAGGAGGGAGAGGAGCTGTCTTCTGATGGCCAGAGGGCAGGCTTGTGTGGTGTACCTTTGGTTGTTTGA
>NW_006408729.1:5030722-5032559 GCF_000296735.1 Chrysochloris asiatica | reverse complement strand
CAGGCTGAATAAGTATGAGATGAAGAGGGGGATATTTGTACATGGTACAAACATAGTTATGAATGTGGTGGAGTATACAGTGGGAAAATATGATTAAAATTTCTTAGATATTATCAAACTTCTTAAGGCAATGAATTGTTGGGCCTAGGGGCTCAGGACCATTGTTTCAGAGAACACGAAGGTCAACTGGCATAACATAGTCCACAAAGACAATGTTCTACATCCTACATTGGTAAGTAATGTTTGTGATCTTAAAAGCACAAGAGCAGCCATCTAGAGTACAACTATTTGTCTCTCCATTTGTGGAAGAAAGAAGAGTGATGATAATTAAAGATAATTGAAATCAATTAATCCAATGGATTTATGGAATTTGTAAACATGAGTCCCCATGACAGCGAGACCAGAAGAACTAGATGTTGCCCATTATCACTACCAACTGCTCTGAAAGGGATTACATTAGAAGGTCCCAGATAGAGTGGGAGAAAATGTGGAACAAAACTCAAAATTATAGAAAAAGACCAGGATTACTGGTCAGAAAGTGAGTGCAGGAACCCAAGACTATTGCCCTTGATCACCCTTCAAATCTGGAAAGAAATCACCCTCATGGCCCAATTTCCAACCAAGCAGTAGATAGTCATATAAAGGGGACAACAACACTTGTAAGAAATGTTCACCATGCAGTGATCAATTATTCAAAATTAAACGGGCAACATTAATTTAAGGACACAGTTAAAAAGGAATGAGCCAGCTGGAGGAATGGAAATAGAAACCACAGGGAAGAAGTATTGTTGCATGTAGGGGATTGCAATCATTGACATGAGACAAAAGGTGTGATCTGTTGAATATAAAACTAATGATCATATCTGTAAACCTTCACTCAAGTCACAATGAAAATACAAAAAAAAGGAAGTCTTTAGTGTCAAAACATCATAAAAAAATAAAATAATTTATCTTTTCTAAGAGTTTAAATGAAAAACAGGTTTTGGCACATCATTATATTAAAAGTTGAGCAAGCAATTAGTATAACCCCTTGTTTTAAAAATATAGAAACTGAAAACTAGAACCATCAAGTGACATTCTCAAGATATCACAATTATGTTTACTGAAAAGGCTGAAAAATAATCCTGATACTAATTTCCACAGTCATGTCGTTTTCATTCTAATTATGTCTGTTTTATCTACTAATGGGCTGCACTTCTACTTGGGTAAAATGCCAATTATATAATTTAGGTTCCCAACAGGAGGCAGATGGAACAAAAAAAAGACTGATTAAAGAGAATATTTACAAAGGCATAGATAAAGTTAAGAAAACCATCGGGATGTGGTGATTATGATTGTGATGAATCTTTTAAGGCTATGGGGTATGGTAAAGTCATAGAGTTCAGCAAGAGCTACAGCCAGGGAAGAGAAGCCCCTAATAGCATCTGTGGATGTAGAGGAACACAGCCACTGCTGTCACAGAGGGATCAGGGAAATAAATGCTCAGCTTTTCTCTCCTCCCAGTCTCCAAATGCCTGTCAGTAACTCTTATCTACAAAACCTAAATAAAAGCTAAAGGGCAAAGGATCCCAGTATCACAGTTTATAAGGACCAACTTCCTGGAACTCATAGTAGGGAAGAGGGAGTAAAAAAAAAAAACCACAAACATTATATTAAACTTTTTTTTTACATAAAATTATTTAAAAACCATTAGTGTCCACAGAAATGTTCAAGAAATTAAAAATATCAACCAACCAATCATTTGGAGATATTCAAAACAGTTTTAGAAACAATTTTGCTTTTCTACTTTGAATGCTTTCATAAACTGCCGTATTCCTCATTTTCTTTTTCTTTCTTT
>NW_006408729.1:5023132-5029652 GCF_000296735.1 Chrysochloris asiatica | reverse complement strand
TTTTTTTTACCTTTTTTTAGTCGAGTTGTGATCATCAAACCATCAAGTTAGTTCAAATGGGTACCATTTGCAAGTTTGGGCATTCTTGTGCATCTCTCCTCACTTCATATCATCTAAGTTCCACTCTCAGCTCTAGATATCCGTGGCTATGTCCTTGTTCAAGAGACCCAGGTCTCACCATACTTCTCTTCCTCTTCCTTCTCTCATCTCCAGGTCAATGGGGATCTATGGAACGTGGTCAGACTCAGCCCACATCTTCATTGCTGCCTTTCCCTCACTTCCACTCACCAGGAGACAAACGTAGTCTCCAGAAAGCTTACATGACTCCTCATGTGATCCCTTTGATTTTCAGTTTTGGAGGTGGGGAGAGGTTGTCCTGAAGGGACTTTATTGCTTGCCTTGATGTCTCTTCTGTGAACAACTTACTTGTCCTTATAGTAGCCAATCAGATTTATGCAATATCTTTTTAATACTCTGGAACTTAAGTTGTTTTCCAGCTAAATGTCCTTTTCAAACTTTGACTTAATTTACTCTGATCAAAAATGATTTATGGAATCAAGAAGGTGATTAGTGTAGGATCATTCACCTTTCTTACGAAACCTTAAGCATTGTTTCAATTTTTTATTGTTTCAGATTGCAGAAAAGTTGACTCAGCCTTGTGAACATAAAATTGTTGGAGAAATAGCTCAAGAAAAAAATCCCCTGTGTTAATTGCTTATCCCTTGGAGGCTTTTAAATAGCTATATCATGGTGAATTATGCTGGCAATCGAAGGATGGTTCATTTATAAAGTTCTTATAAATGATGCATTGCGAAACAGTTTTTTTTGTTCTGGTTGATAAAAGTTAATCAAATGCAAGATCGCATAGAGCAATTCAACATAAATCTTCCACAGAGGACTGCTTATGCTTCCAATCTCCCAGGTAAGAAGAACATTTATCTGACTGTTTCTAAACTGTCCCAATAAATCTTTGATTAAAGGAACCATATCAAAGTAGCTGACTAATGACTTGTTTTTCAGAACTGTTCTAGTAAATATATTCTAAATGACATCTCAACTTTGCAATAGCCTGAATTCAGTGATGTTTGAAACTTAAATGAGAATCACAAGTGAGTCAAATGGGAAAGAATTTATCCCAAATGCCTGGTTTTATTTTGGTACTAGAGAACATGTCACAAACAAAAGGAGAAGAAATTATCAAGTTTAAGGGTCTACAACATTTTCAAACCACTAGAGTTTAGTTCTCTTAAGGACTTCAGATTTATTGGGGAGGGAGGCATTTATAAGCTCAATGGCAAAAAAAAAACAAAAAACAAAAAAACATATTAGATTTAATTTCAGACACTAATCTAAATCTGAAACTAAGCATTGATTTCAAATTTCTCTTCCTCTATTTACAACCATAAAAAGAAAAATAAACTCAGACTTGTTGTTAAGTGCCATTGAGTCTGTTCAGACACATGTTGTTGTTATTATGTGCCATCTAGTCAGTACCCACTCAGAGTGACTCTATGGACAACAGACTGAAAGACTGCACAGTCCTGCATCTACCTCACAATCTTTCTATGCTTCAGCCCATTGCTGCTGCTACTGTGCAAATCCATTTCATTGAGAGTCTTTCCCTTTTCCTCCAATCCTCCACTTTATGAAGCATGATATGCCTTTCTAGGGAATACCTCCTGATAATATGTCCAAAATATGAAAGACAAAATCTGGCCATCTTTTCAAGAAATATTCCAGATATATTCCTTCTAACACAGATAGGTTTGTTCTCTTGACAGTCCATGGTACTTTGAATATTCTCCTCCAACATCATACTTCAAATGCAGGAATTCTTCTATGGTCTCTCTTATTCACTGTTCAACTTTTACATGCATACAAGGTTATTGAAAATACCAAGCCTTGGCTCAGGTGCACCTTGGTCCTCAAATTGACATATTTGCTCATAAACACTTTAAAGAGGTCTTGTACAGCAGATCTGCCTAGTGCAATACGTCATTTGATTTATTGACTGCTGCTTCTGTGAGTATTGATGGTTGATCCGAGCAAAATGAAGTCTTTGACAACTTCAATCGTTTTTCCATTTATCATGATGCTATTTATTGGTCCAGTGAAAAGGAGTTTTATTTTCTTTACATTGAAGTACAACCCACACTGAAGCTATGATCTTTGATCTTCATCAGTAAGTATTTTAAGTCCTCTTCACTTTCAGCAACAAGTTTATATCATCTGCATATCACAAGTAATTAATGAGTCTTCCTCCAATCCTGATGCCAAATTTTCATCATATAATCCAGCTTCAATCTGTGCTCAGTATACAGATTGAATAAGTATACTACCCTGGCACACACCTTTCCTAATTTTAGACCATTGAGTGTGCCTTTATTCTGTTTGAACAACTGCCTCTTGGTCTATGTACAGGTTCCTCATGAGCACAATTAAGTGTTCTGGAATACTCATACTCTGCAATGTAGTCCATGCTTGTCATGATCCACACAATTAAAAGTCTTTGTGTAGTTAATAAAGCACAGCTAAACATCTTGGTATTCTCTACTTTCAGCCAAGCTCCATCTAATGTCCGCAATAACATCCTTTGTTCCAGGTCCTTTTCTAAATCTGGCTTGAACATGTGGTAGTTTTCTGTCAATGCAGCTGTTTTTTAATGATATTTAGCAAAATTTTACTTGTATTTAATGTTAATGATATTGTCTGATGACTTCTGTCTTCTGTTGGATCATTTCTCTATGGAATGGCAAGATATGAATTTCTTCCAGTCACTTGGACAAGTAGCTGTCTTTCAAATTTCTTGGCATAGATGAGTGAGTACCTCCAGTGCTACAGTCATTTGTTTTTCTTAAAGATTTCAATTTGTATTCCATGAATCCCTGAAGCTTTGTCCTTTGCCAATGTTTCCATGTACCTTTGACATCTTCCTTCAGGATCATCAGCTTTTGATCATACACTACCTTTTCAAATGGTTAAACAATGACCATTCTTTTTGGTACAATGACTTTGTGTATTCCTTCCTTTTTTTTTTTTTTTTTTTTTTGATGGTTTCTTCATCATTCAATATTTTGCCCATAGAATCCTTCAATATTTCAATCAATTCTTCAATTTTCTCTTCAGTTCATTCAACTTGAGAAAAGCTGTGTGTGTTCTTCCCTTTTGGATTTCTAACTCTAGGAGTGCACACATTTTGCTATAATATTTGACTCTGTCTTCTCAAGCTGCCCTTCAAATTTTTCTATTCAGCTCTTTTACCTCCTTATTTCTTTCATTTGCTTTAAAATCTCTATGCTGGACAGCAAGTTTCAGAGTCTCTTCTGACATCCATTTTGTTCTTTTCCTTCTTTCTTGTCTTTTTAATAATCTTTGGTTTTCTTCCTGTATGATATCTTGATGCCATCCCACAGTTCTCTGGTCTTCAGTCGTTAGTGCTTAATGCATAAATCTGTTCTCTAAAATCAGGTGGGATATATTTAAGGTTATATTTTGGCTTTTGTGGACCTGTTTTAGTGTTCTTCTATTTCAGTCTGAACTTGCAATTGATGTTCTTTTCCAAAGTCTGCCCATGGACTTGTTTTGGATAATGATATGGAGCTTTTCCACCATCTCTTTCCACACATGTAGTCAATTTAATTTCTGTGCATTCCATCTGGTAAAGGCCATATATATAGTTGTCTTTTATGTTGTTTTAAAAGGTATTCACAGTGAAGAAGTCATTGGTATTGCAAAATTCTTTCATACGATATCCAGCATTGTTTCTATCACAAAGGCCATATTTTGTAACTACTGACCCTTTGTTTCCAACCTTTAAATTCCATTTGCTAGTAATTATCAGTGTATATTTACTACATTTTTTATCAACTTCATTCTGTAGTATTTGGTAGACTACTTCAATTTCATCATGACTGGCTTTAGTGGTTGGTGCATAAATTTAAATACTAGTGGTATTAACTGATTTTCCCTGTAGGAATATGGATATTATCATATCACAGACTCATTGCAACCCACTATAGTTTTTCAAAGGCTATACATCTTGTGGGATCATAAAGTTTCATCTTTCTCCTGTGGAGGAGCTAGTGGATTTGAACTACTAACCCTATGGTTCACAGTCCAGTGCTCACTGTACAGAGTTACTGTGCTCCCTAAATTCTGAATGTCATTGTTGTTAGGTGCAATCGAGTCAGTACTGACTCATAGCAACCTTATGCACAGCAGAATGAATCCCTGCCAGATCCTGAGCCAACTTCACTACTGTTGCTATACTTGAGTCCATCGATGCTGCCACTTGGCCAATCCATCTCGTTGGGGGTCTTCCTCTTTTTCTCTGACCCTCCACCTTACCAAACATGATATCCTTCTCCAGCGACTGGTCCCTCCTGACAATATGTCCGAAGTATGAGAGATAAAGTTTGGCCATCTTGGCCTCCAAGGAGCACTCTGGCTGCACTTCTTCCAAAACAGATCTATTGGTTCTTTTGGCAGCCCATGGCACTTTTAGTATTCTCCTCCAACACCACAATTCAAAGGCATCAATTCTTCTACGATCTTCCTTATTCACTGTCCAGCTTTCACATCCATATGAGGTTATTGAAAATACCATGGCTTGGGTCAGGTGCACCTTAGTCCTCAAGCTGACATCTTTGCTCTTCAACACTTTAAAAAGTTCCTGTGCAGCATATTTGCCTAATGCAATACGTCGTTTGACTTCTTGACTGCTGCTTCCGTAAGTGTTGATAGTTGATCCAAGAAGAATGAAGTCCTTGACAACTTCAATCTGTTCTCCACTGATAAGAATGTTGTTTATTGGTCCAAAGGTGAGGATTAAGAAATTACCACCTATCTGTTGGTTGTCATACTATGGGGGTTTGTATGTAGCCATTATCCCAGAAGTTATTCCAATATAATTTAAAATTAGAGTTACTCATGATGGACAGGCTTCCCCAAGTTTTCAGATTAAGGCAGACTATGAATACAGACCTGGTAATCCACTTCTATTGAACTCTTCTGAGCAACATTCCAATGAAAGCCTTGTGTATCACAACATGAACACTGTATGGATCATAATAGGATATTGTTCAGTGGAGTGCTTTAAATGAGTACTCTAGGTTACAAGGTACTTAAAATATTCAATGGCCAAAACTAAGGAATGAAGCCTACCCACAATTGTAAAGGTGGCATAGGACTAGGCAGTTTTGTCTGTCATACATGGGGTCAAATTGAGTCAGTCAACTCAGCAAGAACTAACAGATAAAAAAGAACAATTGGCTACTGACAGAGGATATTTATATGTACATTCATTAAACAGCATGTTCTTCAGGCAAGTTTATCTTTTGCTGTGCTTTTGTGTCTAACCACAAATTACTCAGTCAAATTACTCAGTTTTTAAATTGCTCAGATGAGTATTTTTGACATGATGACTTTATAGATACGGCAAATAAAATTGAACTCTATATGTCATGATTTGAGAGAAAATATATAATATATTTACTTCTTAGGATTTTTTTAATATTAGAAATTTATGATGTTTGGATAGTGCTTATCAAAATGTCTGGCAATAAAAACTGTTGTACTTTTTTCTTTTCCTTTCTTCCACTATTCAGACACTGGATCTATATATGTTCAGTGTGTTTGTCTGTCATATTGTTGTTGTTAAGTGCAGTCGAGTCAATTCCAACTCATAGCGACCCTGTAGAGGGTTTTCGAGGAGCAGCTGGTGAGCTTGAACTGCTGACCTTGCAGTTCAAATGGCTTTGCAGTCTGGTGCATTAACCCACAGCACCACACCAGGACTCTGTCTATCATATTAGCAACCTATATTAAAGATTTTCTATGTGTCAGACTTTTCTTGGGAATTCATATGTTTATTAGATTATTTAATTACTAGAGTTAGATACTATTCATTCTGTAGTTGAATAAACAAATATTCTGAGGAATTAAGTAATCTAACCAAAGACACATTACCTGTAAGTGACTGAACCAGAAACTGAGCTCAGTTTTGTATGAATTTAAAGCTTTCAACCTCTTCACATTTATTAAACCACTAAAGGTACTAAGCATAATGCTTACGTGGTTTCTGATTCTGTATCTAATCTGGTGAAGCAATTAAGGATTCATACCAAAACAATTGAAATTGAAGATCAGCAAAATATCTTTTTTTTCTCCCTTAAATGTGTTTTTCACCCCTCGTTTACTCATTCTGACCATGACTTCATCTCTGTACCACAGAGTACTGTTGTTCCCAGGTTGTTTATACATCACCATTTGCCTCTATTCCATTTATCCCATTCATACATCCCTAAGTCTTTCCCTATCTTCATTTTTCATCTACCATCCTCTCCCTTCTTGTATAGTACCCTCCCCAACCTTGTATATTCATTGCCCTCCCCATCATCAGAGCTATTATGTGTTTAACCCTGGGAATTACTCTCCTCTCCTTCCCACTCCTAGTAACTATCAAAGAATTTTTCTTTTAATATGGAAATCTTTTCTTAAGCTTTTGTAGTAATGTTCTCAT
>NW_006408729.1:5021980-5022873 GCF_000296735.1 Chrysochloris asiatica | reverse complement strand
TGCATATATCTACTTGTGTTCTGGCTAATATTTCTTGTGGATATACACCAAGTTAAGGAATTGCTGGGTCATAAGGTATTTCTATTTCCAACTTTCTGAGGAAGTGCCACATTTTCCAGAGTGGTTGAATCATTTTACAGTCCCAACTTAGAAATTTTAGAAAGATAGTAATATTCACTCAATCTATGTTTTCTTCCTCATGTCTGGTGAAATAGACTACATGCAATTACAAATTCCAATCTATGGACACAAACAAGGTGGTCACAATATGTAACCTAACACAGAAAAAGAGGCACATTGCACTCAGCTAATGTAACTGTTGTTGTTGCTTTGTTTTACAAGTGTAGGACAAAGCTGAACAAAACTTTAAATCTTCATAACATCTGTATTTCATTTAAGCCATCCTATTTTATATGTCATTTACTTAATTTTTAAATGTTGCATGTTTCTTGTGCAAAACTAACTAAAAAAGAAAGGGGATACAGTGTCATAATAATAAAACTGTCATAGCAAAAAATATTTTATGTTTTCATTATATGGTTTATACTGCAGGATAAAAAAGCAAATAATACTACTTATTTATCATATTTATGTTTGATCCATTTCAGATTGAAGAAGTTGGTAGAATTCTCCTATTTCATCCTCACTGGCTTTAGTGGTTGGTGTGTAAATTTGAATAATAGTGGTATTAACATTGTTTCCCTGTAGGCACATGGATAATATCTTATCACAGACAGCATTGTACCTCATGACTGATCTGGATATGTTCTTTATGACAATGAACGCAGCACCATTGTTCTTCAATTTGTCATTTCTGGCATAGTCAACCATCTGGTCGTCAGATTCAAAATGGCAAATACCAGTCCATTTCAGCTCACTAATGCCTAAGATAC
>NW_006408729.1:5016316-5018174 GCF_000296735.1 Chrysochloris asiatica | reverse complement strand
GTTCTGCTGTGCATAAGGGTACTATGAGTCAGTACCGACTTGATGGCACCTAACAACAACAATTTTTCATATTTACAGTGGATCTACGTATCTTGAAAAGCAGGATAACATTGCTCCTCTTATTCCTTCCAATTGCATTTAATTAAGATGTGATCTTTTCCAAATTGACTTAGTCATTTGACTCCAAACTGATTTATTCCACTCCTGGTTTATTTCTACTCCTGTAAAGATTTACAACCTTGGAGATCCAATGAGTCGCTATGAGTTATAACCAACTCCGTGGCACACAACCATCACCACCACATCTTAACAAGACCCATAGTTAGAACTATAAGACTCACCTGGAGATCTTAGTAACATGTAGATTCTGATTCAGTATATCTGGAATGGAAATGTAAAGTCTCAGCAAGTTCCATGGAGTGTATTTCTGGCTCCACTTGTTATATCTTTAACAGATTTTCACTTACAGAGAGTTATCAATTTTGAAATCTAATTTCCTTCTAGAAAATTAATATGATTCAATATTCAAGGGGTTTGGGAATTGAAATCTCTAAGGATCTAACTTTTCCCATAGATATAAATTATCAGGTTAATCTTGATTGCTTTCTACTCAAGAGATTTTGTGCAGATACAATTTCTCCTTAAATATGGTAAGAATTGAATACTATCATCTTCCCCTGAGTCCAGTATTTGCCAGTCATAACTTGGACCAGATTTCATCAGATAAATGAAAATCTCTAAAAGAGTTGTAGTCAATAGGATTTTTCCATTACCAAAAACCTGGGCTAATGGTTTCAAAATGTAATCTCATTTCCTTTGGTGAACATGACCATTAAGGTTGGAGAACCTCTAGAAATCTTTTAAATCAACACCTTTATTCTTCAAACAATGTACTTTGTATATAGATATGTGAAATTAAAATGTCACAAACTATTTAATGGTAAAACCTAAACCATAACTCAACTCTTATCATTCATGTAAAAAGATTTTTCTATAAGACTGTGCTACCTTTCACTCACTAAAATATTTTCATATTTTAACTAAAAAATAAATTTTAAAAAGTGTTTTTATTATAATTGAAAATATACACAGCAGAACATAACAAACCAACTGTTTCTACACATGCAGTTCAGAAACATTGAGAACATTATTCAAGTCATGCAATCATTCCTACTGTGTTTTCTAAATTACTTCTCCACCATTGAAGTTAACTTAGTTGACCCTAGCCTTTCTATCTAGCCATTCATGTTTTGTTGTCAATTTGATCCAATATAAACAGACAATAGCCAACGCAGACATTCTTCACTAATTAAGTAAATGGTTACTAATCTGCCAAATTATATTAATATACCTAAATTTCATCAAAAATAAGACAAATGTTTCTACTTTTTAACAACTCAAAATTAGGGTTAAATTACAGAAGCAATGGTACAAAGGGACTTCAAATAATTCATAGTAAAATAGAATTAAAAGATGATGGAATATTTTTCATTATGAACCTTTTGAAACCCTTCATATTGTATTATTGCTGTCAGCTGGGGGTCACTAAAGATATAAATGTCATTACCTGTGCATACTTCATCTTGGTTGATGTTCCGGAGGCATAACTGGACAACTAAAATCCCTAGACATTTGTTCAAATAGTCTTTTAACAACATTTTACTGCTACTTTTAAAATTAAAAAGTGCATAAAATGTAAATATACAGTTTAAAGAATAAGGATTAAAGACAGCATTCATGTGTTCACCACTCAGTTTCAGAAATAAAGCATTGTAAGTCTCCAAGAAGTTCTCCTATCAGATTCTCTTCTCTCTCTGTAAGTGGTAACTGCTACCCTAAATTCCTTGCTAACCACTTT
>NW_006408729.1:5011096-5016216 GCF_000296735.1 Chrysochloris asiatica | reverse complement strand
ATTCACGCCCACCAGCTGATAGTTGGAAATCCTACAGAGGGTTGCCATGAGTTGGAACCAACTTGACGGCACTTAACAACAACAACAACAAAATATACATTCCTAGACAATGTATTATTTAGTTTTGCCTAGTTTTTCACTTTATATAATGAAATCATATTGTATGTTTCTTTTCTCTTTTCTTTTGCTCAACAATACATTTGTGAGATTCATTCAATTTCAGTGTGAGAATATTTAATGTTGCTATACTATCCCAGAATATGAATTTAATGTTGTAATCTACTTATAAATAGTATTCCTGTGTATGAATGTGCCACAATTTACTTGCCCTGTCTACTGCTGATGGAAATTTTCCTATTACGAATGGTGCTGCAAATATTCATTTCATGACTAAAACCCTGCACAGTGTCACTATGAGTTTTAACTGAATCAATGACACTTAACAACAACAAAGTGGCTGCTGGTGTGGTGCTGTAAGATCAGCCCTGGACTGCAAACAGCAAGGTCAGTAGTACAAACCCACTGGTTGCGGCACTGAATTCCCTTATTACCATTGAGCTAATTATGACTCATTGCAACACCATTGTGTCAGAGTAGCACTTTGCTCCTGTCTTAAGCTGAGTTCTGTAGAAGAACAATATCAGTTATAAAGGCTGACAAGTCCAAAATCATCAGGATGGATGCTTCTTCTGACTCACATGGTTTCAGGGGCTGACAAAACCCAAATTGCTGGGTCAGATAGCAGACTGCTGGTGGCTATGGAAGCTAGTAAGTCCCAAAATCTGTTGGCTAAACTGGAGGTTTCTGGTTCATATCCCAAGAACTAGAGGTCATAGTAACATGAGTTGGATGCAGGATCTAGAATCAACTTGACAGAACATCTATATATGAGAAGGCATCAGAACATTTGTGGGAAATTCCATTATCTATTAATTCCATTTTTTCAAGTACTTATTGAAGCCCCCTCATATATTGAATGCAGGACACCCCCAAGGACACTCTCCTTTAGACCGATTGGCTGTTCACATCAGCTTACAAAATGGGGGATGTTTACATAATATCTTCCAAGCAACTAAAAATCATGGCATACGCAATTTGACACATTATCTAAAACAGTCCAACCTTTGTCGCTTGCCAACTCTCCAAACATCTCCTTGTTGTTGTTGCTGTTGTTAAATGCTTTCAAGTTGATCCTGACCCATAGCGACCGTGTATAGGGTTCCCAAGGAGCAGCTGGTGAGCTTGAACCACCGACCTTGCAGTTTAAATGACTTTGCAGTCTGACACATTAGTCCACAAGTGCCACACCAGGACCCTTTTAACAATGCTTAATCTAGAATAAAAACAATTATAAAGTCATACCTATACATAACAACCACCAATAGTCTGTCAATTTGTCACACTGTGGTGGCTTGCATGTTGCTGTGATGCTGGAAGCTGTGCCACTAGTATTTTGAATGCCAACAGAGTCACCCATGGTAGACAGGTTTCAGCTGAGCTTCCAGACTAAGACGTACTAGGAAGAGGCAGTGTGAACTACTTTTGAATGTTTAGTCACTGAAGGCCTTATGAATAGCAGTAGAACACTGTCAGATAGTACCAGAATATTTAATATTGAAGCATGATGAATAGCACAAGAATATTGTCAGATACAGTGCCAGAAGATGATCCTCCCCAGGTTGGAAGGCACTCAAACTATGACTGAGGAAAAGCTGACTCCTGTAAGTAGAGTTGGCCATAATAACACAAATGGAGAAAATCTTTTGGGATCTTCATTTGCTGATGAGGCACAACTAAAACTGTTCTTATAGTTAAGTGCCATCAGGTCGGTTCCGACCCATAGAGACCCTTACAGCATTTCCAAGGAATGGCTGGTGAACTTGAACCAATGTTGGAATGTAGGAAGTATGAATCTAGTAAAATAGGAAGCTGTCAAAAATTAAATCGACTGGTATTCTCATGTTGTTAGATATTGTCAAGATAATTCCAACCCATAACCACCATGTGAATAACAGAACAAAACGTTACCTTGTTCTGTGTCATTCTCAAAATCATCACTGTATTACAGCCAATTTTTGCTGCCAGTGTGTTCATTTATCTCATTTGGCATTTCCTATTTTGCAAGGTCAGTTTGAATAACAAGGTCAGCAGTTCAAGCTCACCAGCCACTCCTTGGAAACTCTATACAGGATCGTTATGAGTTGGAACCTACTCAGTGACACTTAACAACAACAACTTTACCAAGCATGATGTCTTTCTCCAGGGATTCATCCTGCCTGATGAAAAGTGCAAAGCAAGTGAGACACTTTGAGAAAGTATTATAAGATATCCTACCTCCAAGACAGATTTATTTGTTTTTCCAACAGTCTGTGGAATATTCTTTATTCTATCAACACCAAAATTCACATGGGTCAAATCTTCCGTCTTCCTTTTTAATTTTCAGCTTTCACATATACATGAAGCAATTGTAAATACCATGAGTTGGATCAAATGTACCTGAGTCATCAAAGTGATGTCTTCACATTTTAGCACTTAAAGAAGTCCTTTGCAGCACTTTTGCCTAATGCAGTACATCACTTAATATCTTAACTAATTCTTCTGTAGGTTCTTCTGTTGTTGATCTAATAAGAATAAAATCCTTGAAGATTTCATTTTTTTGTCATTTATCTTGATGTCATTTTTGGTCCTATTATAATTTTTTTATTTCTTTATGCTGAGATATAATCAGTATATATCTTGTCATCTTCACTTTTGACAATTGAAGATGTATTACCCGTGTATCTTAGGGTGTTACTTATATGTAACCCTAATGCCAGATTCTTCGTATAGCCCAGTATCTCATATTATTTGTAAATGATCATTGAGACCATGAAATTTGTATTTGATTTGAATATATTAGGGAAGGTTGGAGAAGAAAAGATAATTTCTCCTTACAAGTCTAATCAACCAAATTGGCCCTGGAAATTGATAAATTGAATGGAATTACTAGCCACTATTGTGCAGATTATGTGTTAATACAAAAGTATCCGGTTGAAGGAGGAAGTGATTGAGGTCTGAAATGAAATTTTCATTAGAGTATTAAACCAAATATGACAATGGCAACAGTTTGAGGAAAATTGTGCGTTTATATACTTGATCCATCAAACATGGATATGGGGTATCTTTATGCAATTCCTACAAAGACAAGACATCCTGGTATAGATAGTGGGAAGGGTGCTTGCTGATAGATGCTAGAGCCAATTATCTTTTCATCCACAGGTAAGGTGACAGGGAAAGATTTTCCAAAGAAGGTAGAAGCAGGATTGAAAGCTTAGAGGCATAAAAATGTATTTTATATTCACAGGACAATGAAAATATTCTGATTGGTGAAGCAGGAACCAAAATTTGATATAGAATGTGGTTATGGAGGATCTTGAAATCAAACCCACAGATAAAGCTTTACATTTTGAAATCATAGTCTCTGATTTTTTAACAGGAATAATTCTTTGTACAGCTAATGAAATTTTAAAAATTAGCACTTGGTCAAATCTCACAATCCATGGTATAACAGTCTGGACATATGGGAGAAAAAAACAGGCAACTTTACTCACTTGAGACTAAGTCTAGTAGACCACAAGGAATTATTGTAGGCTTTGACTCAGTGAATGACAAAAATGCTTTTATGAAAATTAAATTACAGAATGGGTGTGGGAGATTGGTGAAGAAGTGGACTACAGTCTGGAAGGTCAGTGAGGATGTAATTATAAGGGTCTGAGTAGGGTGCAAATTGCAATGGCCCAGAAGTGAAGATTTTTGTTTTCTTTACATTGAGGTGCAACCCATACCAAAGGTTGTGGTCTTTAATCTTCATCAGTATTTTATGTCTGCTTTATTTTCCTCAAGCAAGGTTGTATCATTGGTGCAAGGGATGTGCCTGGCATTAGAACCAATGCCTAATGTCGGACAGAGTAGGACATGGACACATGTAAGGAAAGGAGATTCACTTGAAGGTTCTATAAAAAGTTCCAGAACAACTGACACAGGTGAGAGAAA
Source organism: Chrysochloris asiatica (assembly GCF_000296735.1). Taxonomy (NCBI): domain Eukaryota; kingdom Metazoa; phylum Chordata; class Mammalia; order Afrosoricida; family Chrysochloridae; genus Chrysochloris; species Chrysochloris asiatica. The sequence goes on along the minus strand of NW_006408729.1, from coordinate 5,012,184 downwards.
GACAATAAAACTACAGATCCAATCAATCAAATTTCAAATTTCAAATGTCAGGATGCTTGACTGTCTTGTGAATATTGGTTTCCCTTGCCTACTATTATAAAATAGACACCCGTGTGGGATAAAATGGTATATTGGGAAGCATGATTACTGAAAATTTTTAAGCCCATCGTTAGCCTATAACTCATTGAAATACCTAAAAGGGGCTCTAGAACTTTCCCAGTGAAATAGGCTTCTTGCAGAGCCATAGTAGTGTATAGAACCTTAGGTGTAATCCTGAGCCTTATCCAGAACCTTCCAAGGTGGGATGTTCCCACTTGAAAGGACAAGCATTCTGGCCTGGAACAGCTAGAGGAACAGCAGATATTTCTGGAAAGAAAAACAAGCAGGAAAAATCAAATTCAAAAACAAAAATGGCAGTCTGAATGGCTACTACAATGACAAACAAATTTTTCACTGGAAAGCCATCAAGGCAAACAGTCAAGTCCCTTCAGGACAACCCCCACTCCAAGACTGAAACCCAAAGGGATTACATGAACAGCCATGTAAGCTTGCTAGCAACCATGTTGGTCTACTGATGAGTGGAAGTGGAAGAAAGGCAATAATAAAGATATGTGCTGAGCCCGACCACATTCCATAGATACCCGTCGACCTGGAGATGAGAGAGAGAAGAGGGAGGGCTGGTTGGTCTGAAGTATGGTGAGACCTAGGGTCTTCTGATCCCATGGACAAGGACATAGCCATGGAGGGCTAGAACTGAGAGTAGATAGTCCAGCTGATATGAAGTGAGGATAGAAGCATATGAATGCCCAAACTTGCAGACAGTAGCCATTTGACTTAGCTTTAATGGTTTGAAGATCACAACTTCACTAAAAGAAGATTTAAAAAAAAAAAAAAGATAAAGGAAACAAGCGTAAATTGCTACAATTTGATGAACTTGACCTATACTTATGGATACAGTAGCTCAAAATATCAACTGAGAGGGCACAAGACTTCATCCTTCCCTTCTGTATGCAATGGTGATAGGGACTGGCAACTTAGAAAATGGTTACCTAAAATGGGGAGGGGTGGGCTATAAAGGCATGAAGTGA
>NW_006408729.1:5003206-5010561 GCF_000296735.1 Chrysochloris asiatica | reverse complement strand
CCATGTAAACTATCACTCAATTCACAATAAAAACTGTTTTTTAAATGTCAAATTTGAAGAGTTTAGTAACAGCAAATCCAAGTTCAGGAAAAATTCTATCAGTAGACAGAAAATATCAGGAAGCCCTTCAGCAGATGGAGTGATATTTGAGTTTTACCAGGAGGGAGGTGTTCTATTTTAATACAACACAGCAGGACTCCATGTAGATAACAAAATGATCCAAAAATAATACATCTTGCTACTCCTATCCTCCTCATGGAGATGGTAGCAACTCGCAGCCATCACAGCACTCCATGCATACACATATGTAGCCTTGTTGCCAGTTCAGTCTGTTTTCTCACAATAGTTATTTTGGATAGATCCAATATGGTAAGCATGGGTTTTACTCCTGGTTATCCACAGGACATTTCCATTTACACCATTATTCACAAGACTTTATTTAGGGATTTTGGTCTAACATCCCATTATGATAGCTGAGTCACTAACAAACTGCTGAACAAGTCCCTCTTGTCTTCCATAGCCTGCACCATTGTGCTGCTTCCATTATTGGTCATCAGTGTGATTTACGGAGTAATGAACCAATGCAGCTTTGCATTGATGATTTTATCCCTAGAAAACAGCCTTGCCACTGCTTTCTCTTCCCTAATGTATCACATCTTAAACTCATGGCTTCCTAATTTACAGTTTCTGATGAACTGCCAGTTTTTTCCTGTGTAACCTTATTGAAGTATTCATGAAGTATTCATTTCAAGGGATCCCATTACATCAAGAGTCTGATTCTTGGTGTTTTCTTCAATACACTCATTTTCCTGCTAGTCAACAGTGTATAATGATCTATACATTGAGTGCTTATCCAACAGACTGCCCAACACTCTCTGAAATTATGCATTGATTTTATGAGGCTGGAAATCATCAAGATCTGTCAGACACTCAAATGAGGCTGAACAGAGACATGATAAAGAATAAAAACACCAGAAGGGAGGGTTTGTTAACAAAATAGTGACTTTCAGAGAAATTTGTGACAAGAGATTGAGTCTTCATGGGCAGGACTTTAGGTAAAAAGGTAAGATTCTTTAGATTATTCTGCATTACTACAGTTATTCTGCAACAGTGCATTTTATTTAGCAGATTAATCAGATGCTCACTAGCCAGCTATCTGGAGTTTGATGATGTGGAATAAACCAGACAACTGTAAATAAACAAAGTTTTCCCAGGAATTTACAAGTAATAGTTGATCACAGCCACAGGACATTTAGAACTATTATGATCTTATTGGAAACCTGCTTATATTGTTGCTGTTGTTGTTGTTAGGTGACATCTGGTTAGTAACAACTCAAAATGACCCTATGCACAACAGAACAAAGCATAGCCTGATCCTGGGACAACTTCACAATCATTGCTATGTTTGAGCCTATTGCTGCTGCCATCATTCCAATCCATCGCATTAAGGGTCTTACTCTTTTTCTCCAACCCTCCACTTTATTAAACAAGATATACTTCCTCATTGACTGGTCCCTCCTGACAACATGTCTGAAATATGAGACATGAAGTCTGTTCATGTGGCTTTCAAGGAGTACTCTGGCTGTACTTCATCCAACACAGAGCTGTTTGTTCTTTTGGCAGTACATGGTACTTTCAATATTCTCTTCAACACCATAATTTAAATGCATGAATTCTTCTATGGTCTTCCTTATTCGCTGCTCAACTTTCACATGCATATGAGGTTATGGAAAATACTATGGCTTGGGTCAGGTGCACCTTAGTCCGCAAGCTGACATCTTTGCTCTTCAACACTTTAAAGAGGTCTTGTGCAGTAGTTTTGCTTAATGCAATGTGTGATTTAATTTCTTGACTATTGCTTCCCTGAGTGTTGATGTTGATATGAGCAAAATGAAATCTTCGACAACTTCAATCTTTTCTCCACTGATATGGTTGTTGTTTATTCGTCCAATAGTAAGGAATTTTGTTTTCTTTACAATGAGATGCAGCCCCATCTGAAGGCTGTGGTCTTTGACCTTCATTAGTAAGTAATTTAAGTCTTCTTCAATTTCAGCAAGAAAGGTTACATCATCTGAATATCTCAGGTTGTTAATGAGTCTTTCCAATTCTTTTTCATATAATCCAGCTTCTTGGAATATTTGCTTAATATACAGATTGAATAAGTATGGAAAAGAATACAACCCTAGTAAACAACTTTCCTAACTTTAAACCATTTAGTATGCCCTTGTTCTGTTCAGAAACTTGCTTCTTGGTACAGGTTCCTCATGAGCACAATTAAGTGTTCTGGAATACTCATGCTTCTCAATGTTGCTCATAGCTTGTCATGAGCCACACAAAAGAATTTGTGTAGTCAATAAAACACAAGTAAACATCTTTCTGGTATTCTCTGCTTGCAGCCAAGATCCATCTGACATCAAGAATGATATTACTTGTTCCAAGTCCTCTTCTGAATCTGGCTTGAACCTCTTGAAGTTCTCTGACAATGTACGGTAGCAAGTTTTTGTATTATCTTTAGTAAAACTTTACTTGCATGAGATATCAATGATATTGTCCAAAGATTCCTGCATTCTGTTGGATCACCACACTTTGGAATGGGCACAAATACGGATCTCTTCCAGTCAGTTAGCCAGGTAGTTGTCATCCAAATTTCTTGGCATACATGAGTGAGTGCCTCCAGTGCTGCCTCGCTTTCTTGAAAGGTCTCAACTTGTATCCCATCAATTTCTGGTGCCTTGTTCTTTGTCAATGCCTTCAATGCACCTTGGACTTCTTTCTTCAGGATCACTGGCTTTTGATCATATGCTTCCTCTTCAAAAGTTGTACATTGACCATCTCTTTCTGGTACAGTGACTCTGGGTATTCCTTCCATTTCTTTTTGATGTTTTCTGCATTATTCAGTATTTTGCCCATAGAATCCTTCAATCAATAGTGGAAGTCAAGGTTTAATTTTTTTCTTCAGTTTCTTCAACTTGAGAAATGTTAAGGTTGTTCTTCCCTTTTGGTTTTCAAACTTCAGGTCTTTGCGTATTTCATTATAGTACTTGACTTTGTCTTCTTAAGCTGATCTTTGAACTTTCCTATTTAGTTCTTTTACCTCTTAGTTTCTTCACTTTGCTTTAGCATCTCTACACTGAAAAGTAAGTTTCAGAGTCTCTTTTGACATTTATTTTGGTCTTTTCCTTCTTAATTCCCCTATGATGTTCTTAATGTCATCCCACAAATCTTCTGGTCTTCAGTCTTAGTGCCTAATGCATCCAATCTGTTCTTCAGATGATCTCTAAATTCAGGTGGGATAAATTCAGCGTCATATTTTGGCTCTTATGGACTTGCTTTAATTTTCTTCCACTTCAGCATGAATTTCCATATGAGCAATTTACATATGATGGTCTGTTCCACACTCTGCCTATGGCCTTGTTTTGGCTGATGATATGGAGCTTTTTCACCATCTCTTACCACAGATGTAGTCAATATGGTTTCTGTGTATTCCATTTGGTGAGCTCCATGTGTATAGTTGTCGTTTATGTTGTTTAAAAAAGATATTTGTAATGAAGAAGTCGCTGGTGTTGCAAAAATCTATCATGCTATCTCTTGCATCATTTCTATCACCAAGGTCATATTTTACAATGACTGATCCTTCCTGTTTGTTTCCAACCTTTGTATTCCAATCGTCAGTGATTATTAATGCATGTTGATTGCATGTTTGATCAATTTAAGTCTGAGGAATTTGATAGAGCTCTTCAATTTCATCATCACTGGCATTAGTGGTTGTAGGGCAAAATGGAAAAATAGTGGTATTAACTGGTGTTCCTTGAAGGCGTATTGATATTATGCTATCACAGACAGTGTAGCACTTCATGACTGATCTTGATATGTTCTTTTTTATGATGAATGTGACGCCAATCCTCATCAATTTGCCATTGCCAACATAGTAAACCATGTGATTGTCAGATCAAAATGGCCATTAGCAGCACACTAATGCCTAGGATACAGATGTTTATTTTCATTTGTGAAAATTTCTAATTTTCATAGATTCATACATTGTTCAATCCATATTGTGATTGTTATTGAATATCCATATGCCATATTGGAATCCTGGTGTGGCACTGTTGGTTAATGCACGGAAATTCAAATTTATTTGAATCACAAGGTCAGCAGTTCAAGCTCACCAGCTACTCCTTGGAAACCCTATACAAGGTCACTAGGGGTAGGAATCGATTCAACGGCATATAACAACAACACATATGCCATATTAATGTAATATACATTACATTAATGTATAATAACCTGTCTTTATAGGGTTATTATAAGTTAGAACTGATTTTAAGTTAATTTTTGTTGTTGTTACGTAAGGTACGTAACAACAACAAAAATTATCTTATTATTAGCATAATAGTCTATTTTTCTCTTAATATATGACAAGATTTTATCAGCAGAATACAAGGGAGAATGAAGAAGGCAAATTATCCAGTTATGGACTGTTTTCCTAAGAAAGGGAATTATCATGGAAGGAACAAGACAATATTTCCTATGGAACAAAGGACAATAGGGAGGGTTAAGTGTTGGGAGCAAGAACACTGTGGGAAAAAGAAAGGACCAATGACAAGGCAGAATATTGAACCCTGTAACTCTTGACTCACAAAATCATGTCTTTCTAGATTTCTTTTGAAACACAATGTAATAACTTTCATCCAGGGTAGTATCACTCTTTCAAGAGTTCGGTGCTTTTGGAAATGTCTGGGTATGTTTTGGTGTGTCGCATGCTTGTTGATGTTCACAATGCAAAGAATATTTGAAAAATCATTTCATCCAAATTCAATAAATTTAGTTTAAAGAATGTGGAGTATGGCAAGCACTGAACCACAAGTTCAGTTTGCATCACAATGTCAGTGGTTCAAGCTCACAAGCCGCTCCTCAGAAACCCAATACAGAGTCGCTGTGAGTCAGAAATGACTTGATGGCGCTTAACAACAACAAAATCTCTGAGGAAAACCTGAGGACTCAGCTACAATATTTATTTATTTACTTACTTACTTATTTATGCATGCACTTAACATTTATTAAATTCTTTCGAAGAATAAACATCTGAGATGAACTAACCTGAGTAAAACATGGACTTGCCTTTCTAGAACTCTTAATCTATGGAGGCAGATATGTTGTTGTTATTGTTATTAACAGTCTTCAAGTTGATTCTGACTCATATTATTATTGTTAGGTGCACTTGAGTAGGTTCTGACTCATAACAACCCTATACAAACAGAACAAAACACTGCCCAGCCATGCACCACTCTCACAATTGTTGTTATGCTTGAGCCCATGCTTGATGTCACTGTGCCAATCCATCTCCTTGTGGGTCTTTCTATTTGTTGCTGACCATCCACTTTACTAAGCATGATGTCCTTCTCCATAGACTGAATCCTCCTTCCATGGATAACATGTCTGAAGTATGAGAGATGAAGTCTCACCACCCTAGATTTTAAGAAGCACTCTTGCAGTACTACTTCCACTACAGAACTTTTTGTTATTCTAGCAATCCACAGAACCTTCAATATTCTTCTCAACACCATAACTCAAATATATCGATTCTTCCTTAATCATTGTCCAAATTTCACATGCATATGAGGCTACAGAAAATATCATGGCTTGGGTCAGGCGTACCTTAATCCTCAAACTGATGTCTTATTTCTTAAATACTTTAAAGATGCCTCATGAAACAGATTTACCTAATGCAATACATTGTCTGATTTCTTGACTGCTGCTTATAGAACTCATGATAAGCAAAATGAAGTCTTTAACATCTTCAATCTTTTCTCCATTTATTATGATGTTATTTATTGGTCCAGTTGGGAGTATATTTGTTTTCTTTAAAGTAGGTTCAATCCATAGCAAAAGCTATGGTATTTGATCATTATCAGTATTTTAAGTCCTCTTCCCATTCACCAAGTAACCAAGGTTGTATCATCTGCAAATCGCAGGTTGGTAATGAGTCTTCCTCCGATCTTGATGCCTCATTCTTCTTCACATAATATAGTTTCTTGGGTTATTTGCTCAGCATGTAGATTGAATAAGTATGGTAAAGGAATACTACGCTGGTACACACCTTTCCTGATTTTAAACCATTCCCTGTCCCCTGTTGTTCTTGTTGTTGTGTGCTGTGGAGTCAGTTCCAACACATAGTGAGCCTGTACAGGGATTCCGAGGCTGTAAATCTTTACAGGAGCAGAAACCCTCATCTTTCTTCTGCTGAACAGCTGGTAGTTTCGACTGCTAACCCCGAGGTTAGCAGCCCAATTAAACTGCCCCTTGGTGTGTGTATAGGTTTCTCTTGAGCAAATTAACTGTTCTAGAATGCCCATTCTTCACAATGTATCCATAGCTTGTCATGATCCACACAGTCAAAAGCCTTTGCATAGTTGGTAATGCACAAGTAAACAGCTTTCTTGTAACATAGTTGGTAATGCACAAGTAAACATCATTCTCTGTTTTCATCTAAGAGCAATCTGATGTTAGCAGTGATATCCCTCAGTCCACATCCTCTTCTGAATCTGGATTAGATTTTTGTCACTTCTCTGTAGATGTTCTGTTGCAACCATTTTTTCATTATATCAAAAACATTTTACAATATGTGATATTAATGATATTGCTCAATGATTTCCACATTTTGTTTGGTTACTTCCCTTTGTAATGGACATAAATATGGATCTCTTCCAATCAATTGACAGGTAGCCATCTTCCAAATTTCTAAGCATAGATAAATGAGCATTTTCAGTATAGCATCAAGTTTAAAAATTTTTCAATTTGCATTCCATCATTCCTGAACCTTGTTTTCCACCGATTCCTTCAGTGCAGTTTGGGCCTTCTTCCTCAGGTACTATGGTTTCTTGATTATATACTACCTCTTGAAATGGCTGAGCATCAACCATTTATTTTTGGTATATTGATTCCATGTATACTTTCCATCTTTTTTTGATGCTTTCTACATCAATTAATATTTTTTCAATAAATTCTTCCATATTTCAAGTCAAGTTTTAAATTTTTCTTAATTTCTTTCATGCTAAAAAATGTTGAGAATGTTCTTCCGTTTTTGTTTTCTAACTAATGGGCTTTGCACTTTTCTTGATAATTCTTGAGTTTGTCTTCTTGCTGGGGCCAACAATCAGCTGATTTATGCAACCTGCACAGAGAGATTAAATCCGAGTAGGGGCAATGGGAGATTAGAAATAAAAATGACACAAGACACAATCGAAATAAGTAAAGTTGGGACCAGGTGGGATGCAGCACTCTTATGGAGATACTGTGGCTCTGACCTAGATTCAGCACGTTTATTATATACATCACTCAAGGAGGGTAGGGAATGC
>NW_006408729.1:5000019-5001751 GCF_000296735.1 Chrysochloris asiatica | reverse complement strand
TTGTTGTTGTTGTTGTTGTTAAGTGCTATTGAGTTGGTTCTGACCCATAGTGACCCCGTATAGGTTTCCAAGGAACAGCTGGTGAGCTTGGACTGCTGACCTTGCGGTTCAAACAGCTTTGCATTCTGGTGCATTAACCCACAGCACCACACCAGGACTCTGATTTATCCTGTAGTAGTTGGATTATCATACCAATTGTGGTGGTTGATGGTTGCATACCACCAAATTGACTCTGACCCATAGAGACCTAGTATAGGTTTCCAAGGCTGTAAATCTTCACAGGAGCACAAAGCCTCATCTTTCTCCCATGGAGCAACTGACAGATTCAAACTGCTGACCTTTTGGTTAGCAGCCCAGCTCATAATCCACCGTATTACCAGGGGCTCTAAATCAGAACAATAAGACTGATTAATTCAAATTGTGTGAGAATACAGAGAATAACATCAAAGAAAACATATCTGAGTGGAAACTAAAAGGATGGTGAAATTATCTTCAAGTCAACATTATAGACGTAAAGGAGCAGGCATTCAGACAAAAAGAATAAAAAGAGCAAAGGTACAGTAGTGTGAAAATATATAACCTATCCATGTAATAACAGTAATTTAGGGAAGGATAAAAGAGATAGTTTTGGTAAACGAAATTGGAAAGGCAGGTGAAATCAGATTGTGAAAATACTTGTAAAGCATTTTAAGAATCTTGACTTGCAATCTGCTCAAAATGGTGAGATCAAAAAGATTTCATTCAAAGAGATGACACCATTAGTTAATGTTTAAAATAACTAGCAATAGGAAATGGAATAAAAAGAGGAAGGCTACATGTAATCCTAGTGTGGTACTGTGCGATAACGCACTAGACTGTCAAGTCTGTTTGAACCACAAGGTCGGAGGTTCAAACTCACCAGTTCCTCCTTGGAAACTCTATACATGGTTGCTATGAGTCAGAACTGAGTCTACAGCACTTAAGAAAAACATGAGACAATATTTCACTCATATAGAGTAGAGATGATGATAATGGGGGGCAAGTGAGGGAAATAGGGAAATAAAGTAGAATCTAGCAGATATTTCTTAGCCAGAAGTAACACATCCCTGTACTTTGAAGTACTTTTTAGTAAATGATCAAGATGGTTGTTCCAAGTTTCTGTGAGACAGTTAAAGGTAAAAGTTGGTGGCATAAATGTCTCAAATATTGTGGTCACACATAAGCATGCAGAAAATTAAATAAAAAGAATAAAATAAATATGACAAAAAGTTCACGGGTTTGTGTTCATTATGGTTAAGGATGTTGTTGTTGTCATTAGGTGTCATTGAGTAGACACTGACTCATAGTGACTCTGCACAACAGAACAAAATACTGCCTAGTCCTGCATCATCCTCACAATCATTGTTAAGGTTGAGCCATTGTAGCTGCCACTGAGACAATCCACTTTTTTACGGGTCTCTCTCTTTTTTCTGACCCTTCACTTTACCAAGCATGATGTCTTTCTGCAGGAACTGGTCCCTTCTGATAATATGCCCAAAGTATGAGTGACAAAGTCTGGCCATCTTGGCTTCTAAGAAGCATTCTGGCTGTGCTTCTTCTAATACAGATTTGTTTGTTCTTTTGGCAGCCCATGGTACTTTTTAATATTCTCCTCCAACACCATAACTGAAATTAATCAATTTTTCTGTGGTCTTGCTTGTTCATTATCCAAATTATACATGTATATGAGGCTATTGAAAATATTATGACCTGG
>NW_006408729.1:4995212-4996530 GCF_000296735.1 Chrysochloris asiatica | reverse complement strand
AATGAAATATATCTGTCACAAGAGGTCAAATGTTGTATGATCCTGTAAAATAGGTAAATGTAGAGAGAATAAGTTTTTCAGTCACTATAAGGAAAGGAGCTCTGGTAGCATAGTGGTTAAGAATTGGGCTGCGAACCTTAAGGTCAGCAGTTCAAAACTATCAGCTGTTCCATGGGAGAAAGATAAGACTTTCTGCTCCAATAAAGATTTACAGCCTTGGAAACCCTGTACAGGGTCGCTATGGGTTGGAATCGACTCGACAGCACTTAACAACAACAATGAGGAATGGGAGGGAAGAGAAAGGCAGTACTGGGTTTCTATTAATGTTGCTGGAATTAATAGGTGAAGAAGAGTGGTGATGATGGTACAACACAATGAATTTAACCAAGATCACTGAATATTTTATGCAAAGGTTGAACTGTCAAGTGTTTTGCTAAATATATATGTGTGTATATATTTTAATTGCATGCACATACATGCACACAAAGATAAGGAGTTTTACAACACAGAGTACTTTGTTTCTCTTTCAATTTGTCTGCCAATTCAGTTGTTATTTTTCCCTCTGACCTTCAGGACATAGCCCATCTGCTCGATAATGCTTTAGCCTGAACAATATGGACAGGATGGATGACAAGGGGAGAGCGAGCAATATAGTTTTGTTGCAGTTTTAATATTTACAATGTTTAAATATGTGGCTCTCAATGTCCCCCACATGTTAATTTATAGAATAGAATATCAATCTCTGCCTAGAGAGAAACTGCCTTGTTTTTTTCTTCTTTTGATTCCCCACTGTATACTTGAAGATTTAGAAAAGGTAATTGAACAAGGTTCTTCAAGCACTAGTGTAACTTCCAAGAATACTGACCACAGTCTCCAAAATATATTCAGCTTTATAGTCTTTGGAGCTCAACTAATTCAGCATGTCACATCTAGGCAAGAGATTTCCAGATATGTCAGATTATGGCTTCTGGCCACCAAGGTTGCTGGCCTCAAAGTGTTTTCCTCCCTGTATCTATTTTGAATCCCTGTTGCTACTGAATTTTTAGAAAGGAAGTTAATGGGAGACTAACTTATAAGGTTTTTTTATTTCCATCAAACCTTATACTACAATTGTTTAAACAAGTATAATATGCTGCACCAGGCAGTGTTTATACTATGAGTCAGAACAGTGTTTATTCTGTTATGCTATGAGTCAGAACTAACTTGATGACACCTAATATAACAATATGAATCAGAACTAACTCAATGGCACTTAACATAACAACATGAGTCGGAACCGACTTGAGAGCATTTGACAATATCCACAACAGTTATTACT
>NW_006408729.1:4990812-4993433 GCF_000296735.1 Chrysochloris asiatica | reverse complement strand
TCTATTCCCTACCCTGTGCTCCACCTTCCTTTCACTCCCCTCACCCCAACTCCCACATCCCGGTAACCAGCAAAGAATCCCCATACCTTGCCTTGAGTATGGTTTATTTTTCTTAGTCTTTTACAGTAGTGGCCCTGGGCAGTATTTCTCCTTTTGTGACTGACTAATTTCACTCTCAATATTATGTTCTCAAGGTTCATCCATGTTATGCAGTGGCTTGCAGATTCCTTGTTATTCTTCAAGGTAGCATAATATTCCATTGCATGTATGTACCACCGTTTGTTTATCCATTCTTCAGTTGATGGGCACTTAGGCTGTCTCCCTCTTTTTGCTCTTATAAATAGTGCTGCTATGAACATTGGTGTGCATATATCTACTCATGTTATGACTTGTGTTTCTTGTGGATAAATAATAAGTAGAAGAATTGCTGGATCATAAAGTATTTCTATTTCCAACCTTCTGAGGAAGTGCCATATCACTTTCCAGAGAGATTGGACCATTTTGCAATCCCACCAGCAATGCAAGAGAGTCACAGTCTCTCCATATCCTCACCAGCATTTATTTTCCTCTACTTTTTTTATCTTTGCTGTTATTGCAGGTGTGAGATGATATCTCATTGTTGTTTTGATTAGCCTCTCTCTAATGGCTAGTGATAGTGAACATTTCTTCATATGTTTGTTGGTTGCCTGGATCTCCTCCTTGGTGCGTGTCTGTTCATGTCCTGTACCCATTTTTTAATTGGGTTATTGTCTTTTGCTTGTAGAACTGTTTTAGTTTCCTATATGTTTTAGAAATGAGTCCTTTGTCTGATGTGTTGTTGCAAATGATTTTTTTCCCCCATTCTGTGGGTTCCCTTTTTTCTCTTCTGGTGAAGTCTTTTGATGCACATAAATTTTTAATTTTTAGTATGTCCCAATCATCTATTTTGTCTACTTTTGTTGGTGTAGATTTCAAAATGTTTGGTAGTCTTTGTATTCCCTGAGTTAGTGCCATAACATTTGTCCCTATTTTTCCATTGATGGCATTCATAATTTTGGGAATCACATTTCGGTCTTTAATCCATGCTGAGTTGGTTTTTGTATAAGGTGTGAGGTAAAGTTCTTGTTTTAATCTTTTGCATATCGCTTTCCAGTTCTGCAGGCATCATCTGTTAAATAGACTATCCCATCCCCATGTGATATATTTAGATACTTTGTCAAAAATCAGTTGGCTGTATGTGGATGGATTAATTTCTGGATTCTCGATTCTGTTCCATTGATCAGCATGTATTTCATTGTACCAGTACCAGGCTGTTTTAACCACTGTAGCTGTGTAATAAATTTTGAAGTCTGGGAGTGAGAGATTTCCAACCTTATTCTTCTTTATAAGCTGTGCTTTGCTAATCCTGAGTCTCTTTCCTTTCCATACAAAGTTTATAATTGTTTTTTCCATCTCTTTGAAGAATGTCTTTGGAATCTGGATTGGGATTGCATTGTGTGTGTAAATTGCTTTGGTCAGTATTGACATTTTCACAATGTTAAGTCTTTCTATCCAAGGGCATCGTACATTCTTTCATTTTTGTAGGTCTCTTTTGGTTTCTTGTAGTTGTGTTATGTATTTTTCTTTTAATTGGTCCTTTGTTTCTCTGGTTACATTTATTCCTAGATATTTCATCCTTTGGGCGGCTATTGTAAATGGTATTGCTTTCCTAATGTCCTTTCAGCACTGTCGTTTTTGGTATAGAGGAATCCAACTGATTTTTGTATATTAATCTTATATCCTGCCACTTTGCTGAATGTTCCACTGAGGGCTAGTAGCTTTTTTACTTAGTGTTTGGGGTTTTCTATGCATAAGATCATATCATCTGCAAATTTAGTTTTACTTCTTCTTTGCCTATTTGGATGCCTTTAATTTCCCTGTCTTGCCATTTAGCTCTTGCTAAGATTTCCAGCACAATATTGAATAGGAGTGGTGACAAAGGGCATCCTTGTGTGGTTCTTGTTCACAGAGGAAAGACTTTCAGTCTCTCCATTGAGAGTAATGTAGGCTGTTGGTTTTGTATTGTTGTTGTGAAGTGTTGTCGAGTCGATTCTGACCCATAGCGACACTGTATAGGGTTTCCAAGGAGCAGCTGGTGAGCTTGAGCCACTGACTTTGCAGTTCAAAGGACTTTGCTGTTATATATTCTCTTAATTATGTTGAGGAATTTCCCTTCAATTCCTACTTTGTTGAGTGTTTTTATCAGGAATGGATTTTGGATTTTGTCAAATGCATTTTCTGCATCAATCGTTATGATCATGTGGTTCTTTTCTTTTGACTTATTTATATGGTGGATTACATTGATTATTTTCAAATGTTGAACCATCATTTCTTCCCTGATATGAATCCCACTTGATCATGATGTATTATCTTTTTGATGTGCTGCTGGATTCTGTTGGCTAGGATATTTTTGAGAATATTTGCATCTATGTTTATGAAGGATATTGGTCTATAATTTTCTGTCTTAGTGATGTCCTTCCCTGATTTAGGTATGAGGGTTATGTTTGTTTCATAAAATGTATTAAAAGTTTTCCATCCTCCTTTATATTCTGGAATGAGTTGAGTAGAATTGGTGACAGCTCTTCCCTGAATGTTTGGTAGAA
>NW_006408729.1:4987995-4989255 GCF_000296735.1 Chrysochloris asiatica | reverse complement strand
TTAACAGGTGCATTTAATCTGTTTACATTCAGTGTAATTGTTGATAGGTAAGGATCTCTGGTAGCATAGTGGTTACGAATCGGGCTGCCAACCTCAAGATTGGCAGTTCGAAACTACCAACTGTTCCGCAGGAGAAAGATGAGGTGTTCTGCTCCCGTAAAGATTTACAGCCTCGTAAACCCTGTGCAGGGTCACTATGAGTCGGAACCTATTCCATAGTGCTTAACAACAACAACAAAAACATGGATTAATTACTGCTACTATGTTTGTTTTTTGTGATGTTGCTGCTTTCTTTGCTCTGTGTGTCTTCCTTTGTTAAGTTCATGCTTTTTTTGTGTTCTTTCTTGTGAGTTTCTTCATAGTTTTAATGTTTCCATGTTCTTCTTGGATTTTCTTTTTCTTGTTATGTTGTGACGTGTTGATTTTCTTTGGGGTTACTCATATTGCATTGCTCTTTCCCTCCATTTAGTGCAGTCTATTTTTATCCTGTAATCTACCTGAGCTTCTCACCATCTGGATCTCTGTTCCTACATATTTACCCTCTCTTTCATTGTAATTGTTTTGATCATAGACTGACCTCCCAGATTCTCTAAGTTTGTTATTACAGTTTTGTTCTGTTCTCGACTCTTCCTTCTGTCGATTTAGTTCTGGTAAGTGCTGCCACGTATGTCAATCTCTGGTTGTTGTCTGTTCTTGTTTGTTCTCAGTCCATGGAACTTCTTTTAGGATGGTTTGTAGCACAGGGTTGGCTTGGAAAAATCCCTTAGCTTCTGTTTATCCTGGAATGTTTTGATTGATAGCTTTGCTGGATAAAGGATTGTTTATTAACAGATTTTTCTTTCATGGTTTTATATGTCTCCCAATTGCCTTCTTGCTTGCATGGTACCTGTTGAGAGATCCCATTTTTTACAGTTTTCTTCATAGTTTTAATGTTTCCATCTTCTTCTTGGATTTTCATTTTCTGGGTATGTTTTGAAATATTAAATTTCTTTGAGGTTACCTTATATTCTATTAACTTTTCCCTCCATTTAAGACAGTCTATTTTATCTTGTAGTCTGACATTCTCACCACCTGGATCTCTGTTCCTATGTGTTTACCTTCTTTTACATTGTAATTAATTTGATCATAGACTGACCTCATATTTGATTGACAACTTTACTGGGAAGAGAATTCTTGGTTGGCAGTTTTTTTGGGTTTTTTTTTCAGCTACCAGCTGTTCCACAGGAGAAAGATGAGGCTTTCTGCTCCTGTAAAGATTTA
>NW_006408729.1:4982395-4983381 GCF_000296735.1 Chrysochloris asiatica | reverse complement strand
AAATTGAAATCTTTCAAGAAAGTGAGGCGGCACTGGAGGCACTCATTCATCTCTGCTAAGAAGTTTGGAAGACAACTATCTGGCCGACTGATTGGAAGAGATCTGTATTTGTGCCCATTGCAAAGAGACATGACCCAACGGAATGTGGAAATCATGGGACAATCTCTTTGATATCCCATGTGAGTAAAGTTTAACTAAAAGTAATATAGAAACAACTGCAAGCATACATTGACAGAGAACTTCCAGAGGTTCAAGCCAGATTCGGAAGAGGCTGTGGGACAAGGGTTATCACTGCAGAGTGCAATGGATCTTGGCTGAAAGTAGAGAATATCAGAAAGATGTTTACCTGTGCTTTATTGAGTACTCAAAGACTTTCAATTTGTGTGGATCATGACAAACTTTGGACAACATTGCAAAGTATGTGTATTCCGAAACACTTAATTGTGCTCATGAGGAATCTGTACCTGGATCAAGAGTAAGTTGTTCAAACAGAACATGGGAAACACTGAATGGCTTAAAATTAAGAAAGGTGTGCACAGGGTTGTATTCTTTCACCATACTTATTCAACCTGTATGCTGAGCAAATAATCCAAGAAGCTGGGTTCTATGAAGAAAAACGTGGAAGGAAGACTCATTAACAACCTGCGATATGTAGATGATACAACGTTGCTTGTTGAAAGTGAAGAGGGCTTAAAACATTTACTGATGAAGATCAAAGAGCACAGCCTTTGGTATGGATGACATCTCAAAGTAAAGAAAACAAAAATCCTCACCACTGGACCAATAAACAAAATTCTTACCAATGGAGAAAAGATTGAAGTTGTCAAGGACTTCATTATTCTTGGATCAACTATCAACACTCATGGAAGCAGCAGTTAAGAAATCAAACAACGTATTGCATTAGGCAAATCTGCTGCATAAGACCTTTTTAAAGTGTTGAAGAGCAAAGATGTCATCTTGAGGACTAAGGTGTGCCTCACCCAATC
>NW_006408729.1:4971282-4982295 GCF_000296735.1 Chrysochloris asiatica | reverse complement strand
AGTCCAGGTCTACCTATAGGTCATTTGTCTCAGACATTTTATCTTGTTTCTGGATATGTGCTGATATGGTCATCTGCTTTTGCTTTTTGGACATGTTTAGTGTTTATCTGTGGCCTTAATACTTAACTAAGTTTGGGCTCACCTTCCTTCAGTGTTTCTGTTTACCTTTAATTCTCAGAAATCTTGACATCTAAATACCAATCTTTAAAAACTATGATTGTAATGTCTCTAACACCCAGAAAAGAGTTAAGCAAGACAGAACACAAAGACCCATTGAAAACTAGGTAATAATCCTTTATGAAATAGAAGAAAATTATAATTTGACAGCCATATTTAATCAAAGACCAATTTTCTAAACAAAATTACTTGAAATATTATAAGGCAGAAAAATGTCACTTTTTTTAGGTTGTAGTCCTGTTTTTAGAGTAAATGTTTAGGTATCTGGAGACTATGGGTTTACTTCTTTCAGGAGGATGTATTTAAAGCATGTGAGGAAATATGAATTTTGCTAGTGACCAAAAGTAACCAAATGTATAGAATGTTTAGAAACAACAATACATATGACAGATTAAAAATTTAAGAACCCTTGAACCATTCCTTGGGGAATACACTGACTCTGTGTGATAAGCATTAGATTGTGATCGACAAGATCAGTCATTCAAACCCATCATTCACTCCATGAAAGAAATATGAGGTTTTTTTCTTTTGATGAGATGTCCAGACTCTGAAACCCTATGTGAGTTGGAACCTACCTATTGGCTCTTAACACCAAAAATAAAACCAAACACTAGACATAAAAACTTTAGCAAATATTTTGTGACCTAATTTATTGAGTAAATAATTTAATTTATTAAGAAAGTGCTTAATAAATGTTATAATTCACTTTGACCAAACCTAGTTTGTCCATTTTCATTGAACTGATAACTGTATTTTTATGCAAACAACATGTGTTTTATAATATTTTGCTAGATGAACTATCGCCACATGTATTTTTGTAAGCACACTATGCTAAATTTTTATAGCACCATTTAAAAAAAATTGCCATAGAATGCTTACAAAAATACATTAGGGAAAGATATAATAAAACATATAAGAAAAATGAATACAATGCACATTATTTATATAAAGATATGGTAGTTAATTACTATGTAGATTCCACTTCTGATTTTAAAACGGTAAGAGTTAACTAAACTGACATTTTTGGAACAACCTTAGTAACTCTATCACTTACTTTAGAAGTTTAATTAGATGCTGAAAACTTAAGTGGAAAATGAGATTCTACTACAAACCCACAAGATTGACTAAAACTTTAAAAGATTGACAATGCCAACTATTGATGATATTAAAGCACAGTAGAACTCTGATATATTTCTGGAGGAAGTACAAGGTTGCTATTGTTGTTTTTAGGTGCTGTAGAGTTGGTTTCGACTCATAGAGACCCTATGCACAACAGAAGGAAACAACAACTATTATGTTGTGAAGCCCATGGCTGCTGTCACCATGTCAATCCATCTAGTTGGGTGTCTTCCTCTTTTTTACTTACCAGCAACTATATAAAGCATTATGTCCTTCTCCAGGGACTAGTCCCTCCTGATAATATGTCCAAAGTATGAGAGATGAAATCTTGCCATCTTAGCCTGTAAAGAGCATTATGACTATACTTCTTCCAACACAGATTTGTTTTATTCATCTGGCAGTCCATAGTATTTTAAATATTTTATACAATACCAAAACTCAAATGCATCAATTTTTCTATGATCTTTCTTAGTCATAGTCCAACTTCCACATGCATTTGAGGCTATTGAAAATACCATGACTTGGGTCAGGTGCTCCGTAGTCTTTAAACTCACATCTTTGCTCTTGAGCACTTCAAATACATCTTGTGTAATAGATCTGCATAATTCAATACGTCATTTAAGTTCTTGGCTGTTCCTTGTATGAGTGTTGATTGTGGATTCATTAGAGCCACAGTATGATCTTGAAATATCCTACGTAAATTTAGAGACCATCCCAAGAACAGATTTGATGCATTAGACACTAATGACTGAAGACCAGAAGACCTGTAAAACAACATCAGGAGCATCACACAGGATACAGGGAGCAAGCGTAAATTGTTAAAACCTGATCAACTGGACCTTTGCTTATGGATGAAGCTGCCCAAAATTTCAACCGAACAGGGAAGGATTCTTAGTATCTAGGATCAAGCTTGCCTCATCAGTATACTGGGTTGCTAAGGAGGAGCATCTTAGACTTTGGCTATATGTTTGACATGCTTCAATTAAAAATGTTTCTTAGAAATTTTATAATATCTATAAAAATAGAGTGGAGGAGTGCCCCAGGAGTATAGAAAATTTCTGAAACCATTTTCAACATGAAACAAAGAATAACTTAATCTCTTCCTCCTGCAGCACTATAAAGGAATGAAGAATGTAACACCCATAACACAGTAAACAAAGACAATGTACACAAAATCCTAATTTGATGAGCAGTATCTGATACCTTAAAAGCTTATGAGCAGTCATCTAAGATATAGCTATTGGTTTCTTCATGTGCAAAAGAAAGAAGAATGATGAGAATTGATGAGATTTGGAATCAATTATTCCAGTGGAGTTATGGAACATGTGAACATCAGTTTCCATGATTCTTAGGCCAGAAAAACTAGCTCTCCCTGGCTACCACTATCAACTGCTCTGAAAAAAGTTCCCAGAGAAAGTTGCAGAAAATGTCAGAGAAAACTTAATTTTTTTTTTCCCCCATGGGCATATTGGTCAGAAAGAGACTGGAGAAACCTCCTGAGACTATGACTCTTAATCACCTTTCAGGTCTGGAAAGGAACTCACCCTCATAGCCCAATTTTCAGCCATGCAGCAGTGGTGGACAACAACACTAGTAAGGTGTTATCACAATGGAATAGTCAGTCATTCGAAATTAAAAGGCCAACATTTACCTAAAGACAAAATTGAGAAGGGTTGGGAAGGTAGATGGAATGGAAAAAGGAACCACCGGAGGAAGCAGGCTAACTGCTATTGCATCAAAGAGATTGTCATCGTTGAGATGAAACAAAATGTATGCTTTGTTGAATGTAAAATTAATTATGTAGTCTGTAAACATTCACTCAATTTACAATAAAAGGTCAAAAAATAAGAAAAAATAGAATGTAATGTCAAGTACTTCCAACAGAGTCATATAATTGGACAGAATAGCCAGAGATATTATGTGGTCAGTGAAAACTGTCCCTCCCTTACTGCTAATTTGAGTCCAGCAAGCCTATATCAATGTCAAAAAGTAAAATGATAAACAAATTGCTTTTTTAGTGAGAACTGAATCCTTACTCAAAATCATGACATGTTTTAGAGAAACGTATCCTGAAATTTCTAGAGTTCATTACTTTTGCTCTCACACAAAACTACTTCACATCCTAAGACTCAATCAATATTCAAGTTCAGCCACACTAAGCTAAGTCATATGTTAATTCAATTCTGCCTGAATGGTTTTTACACAATCCCTAGACAGGGACCTTGTCAAAATCTTTGCTCAGTACAATTCCTAGGACACTGCTGACATTCAATTGATAGTGTATGTTATAATTAATATTATAATAGTAATAATATACAAGGAGAATACATACCTCTTGCAGTTCACAAAAATAAAGGGCTGTAACCAGCACAGAATTTTAATTCAAAATCAACAATAGAAAGAGAGATCAGAAGGTAAGTGCAAAAAGAATTTAATCCAATGAATTTGCAAACTCAGTTTAAACTACAGGAGAAACAATATTTATTAAACAAGCTCTCCTATAAGAGACAGTTAAATTGAGCAAAATACTTTTGTATTTTCTAGTGCATTTAGTTTACCATAGTGGAGACTAATGTCTTATTAGCTACAAGAAACCAAACTTTTTTCCTTAAAGTTAAAAGGATTGGAAATGAATATGAGTGTCTGTGTGTGTCTAACTGTCTACCTATGTGGGTATGTTCCTGTGTATTTGAAAATGATCAAAAGTGTTGATGGAAACTGTAAGAGAGAAGGAAGCATTAATAAACTAATTTTGTGACTGAAAAAGATTGCTTTTTTATTTAATAAATTGGGCTATAACTTCAGGTCCTTTGTGTTTTCTGGAAGAACTGCTGGAATAAAACTCAAACCCAAACCCATTGTTGTTGAATCATTTCAAACACATAGCAACTCTGTACACAGATTAAAGCAGTCATCTGCTAACTAAAATGTTAGCAGTTCAAACCTACCAACTGCTATTCAGGAGAAAGATGAACAGTTCTACTGTGTGCTATAGGGTTGCTATGAGTTGCAATCAACTCAACAACAACATGCTTTAATGATGGTTATTTTGTTGCTGTTGTTGTTGTTAAGTGCCTTTGAGTCAGTTCCAACTCATAGAGATCCTATTTAGGGTTTCTGAGGAGCATCTGTGAATTTGAAACACTGACCTTACAGTTTAAATCAACGTTGTAGTTCAGTGCATTATACTACAGTGCCAGGGTATTTTGAGTTCCATTTGCTTCAATAGCATCAGTATTTGGCATTGTCAATTTTTAATGTTTTAGTCAATCTTATGGGTGTGTAGTAAATATTGTTTCCACATAACAACAACAAATAAAAAGTAAAGTGAAATTTTACACATTTCCACATAAAACCTAACCACAAATTTTTAAGTATCTATCGCCTCCTGAGTCCTGGTGTGGCGCTGTGGGTGCATGTCCCCTACTGCAAAGCCGTTTGATTTGCAAGGTCGGCAGTTCAAGCTCACTAGCTACTCTTCGGAAACCCTATTCTGGGTCACTATGGGTTGGAACAGCCTCAACAGCACTTAACAACAACAACAACAATCACTTCCAGAGGAGCTCTGGTAGTGTAGTGGTTATGAGTCGGGCTACTAACCTCAAGGTCAACAGTTCGAAACTACCATCCCTTTTACAGGAGAATGGTGAGGCTTTCTGCTCCTGTAAAGATTTACAGCCTCAGAAATCCTATACAGGGTCACTATGAGTTGGAACTGACTCCCTGGCACATAACTACCGCCCCAGAATTTAACAAAAATTCATAAAGTAAATATTCTTAGTTCGGCTTGATATTTTGTTCCATCTAGCATTTCATCAGCCAATGTATTTTTTGTGGAACTACCAGAACAAGTGCCCTATTTATCCTACATTCCTGTTAACTAATACGGTGCCTCATACATAGTAGGTAGACATTCAAAAAAAGAAAAATTGTATGATAAAAAGGAAGTATAGAAAGTTGGATGAATGGATAATTTAGTTTTTTGGTTTTGTTTATTAGCTCTTAGGTTAGTTTTGTTGAGTACCAGATCTTAAATTTCATTAATCCCCAGAGGTGTATTCAACAAATATTTCTTAAAAGTTATCCAGGGACTGAGTGTTCAGGTATAGGTAAAAACTGGAGTTGTTAGTCATGTCCTTACTTGCTCTCCATGAGTTTACAGTTTTGCAGAAAATGTCATAAACAAGCAATTTGTTTTAATTGCAATACAATCAAATAGAAACAGAACAAGATTGAAAATACTGTGGTAGATTTATAAATTAAAATCAGGTGCTGTAATCTAAAATGGTTACCATAGAGAAACGTACTAGGCAAACTACTTGGCATAAACTTGGAAACCTGTATTGGAACAATACTCAATAGTAGGTATCTGTATCAAATAACTTTGACTTCACACAAGTTTAGTTCGACAGATCACAACAACATGTAGTCAACCGCTGTAACTGACTTTGTCACTCTCCAGTGCATGTTCCCACCCCTCCTTTCTTTGTACCATAGAAACATCGAGTTTTAACCAGTTAACTTTATCAAAATTTTTGTTAATTTAAGAAACCCCTACTGCAAAAATATTACTTTTGCTTTGTCATCTATTATACTTTTTCTGAATTTTGAGGTCAAATAGATCTTACTCAAATCCCTAATGAACTACTTGGCATTGGGAAAATCTAAGCTCTCCCAAAATAGTTCTTTATTCATTAAATGAGACAATCATTGTGACTCTCTCATAGAACTTGGGGCAAGATTCCATTAGGTAAATGGAATGCAAAACATATAATGTTAAGCAATTCTAATGAAGGTAAAAAGAATGCTCCTAGGAGTGAGAAAATAAGGCATCATAGTAAAAGTGTAACAGCATTTGAGACCTTTATGGTAAAAGTTATGGATTTTGATAATTTAATATGAGGCTATTGTGGGTGGGTTGCTAAAATTAAGCAACATGGAACAGAGGAGTCAAGAAACTTTGAATCAGGATGTAAGATATTGAAAAGAAGGATTTAATTGGCATTAAATTGTAGTTATTTTTGTTCATAAGTGCGGCATGACTCACAGAGACCCTGTATAGGGTTTCTGAGGAGCAGCTGGTGAGTTTGAACCTCTATCCTAGAGTTCGAATCAACCTTGCAGTCTAATGCTCATCCTACAGTGCCAAACAGGACTCCTTAATGACAAATGGTGGTGGTGGTAGTTATATGCTGTGGAGTTGGTTCCGACGCATAGCAACCTTGTATAGGATTTCCAAGGCTGTAAATGTTTACGGGCGCAAAAGCCTCATCTTTGTGGAACCGCTGGAAGTTTCAAACTTCTGAATGTAAGATTAGCAGCCTGACTCATAACCATTACGCTACCAGAGTTCATTGACAGATATTGTTGTTAAATGCCGTCGAGTCGGTACCAACCCGTTGTTGTTGTTAAGTACCGTGGAGTCGGTTCTGACTCATAGTGACCCTGCACAGGGTTTCCGAGGCTGTAAATCTTTACGAGAGCAGAACGCCTCATCTTTCTCCCACGGAACCCTTGGTAGTTTCGAACTGCCAACCTTGAGGTTAGCAGCCCGATTCGTAACCACTACGTTACCAGAGCTCCGACCCGTAGCGACCCTATATAGGGTTTCCGAGGAGCAACTGGTGAGCTTGAACCACTAACCTTTGTGGTTCAAATCAACTTTGCAGTCCAGTGCATTAACCCACAATACCACATAAGGACTCCCTTTGACAGATGTTGTTGTTGCGAAGTGCCTTAGAGTCGGTTCCTACCCATAGTGACCCTGTATAGGGATTCTGAGGACCAGCTGGTGAGCTTGAATTGCTGACCTTGCAGTTCAAATGGCTTTGCAGTCTGGGTATTAACCCACAGATAGCAGGAGTTAAGTGCTACAGTTATTCAGAATGTGGATAAGAGAAGTCAGTAGATAAGAAAGGCCTGGGGGTCATGTCTGATCTCCTCTGACTTCACAAAGGGAAAGGAGAATCAAACTCCACATCAACCCAAAGACAGTTCCTGTTAGGCAGGGGTCAGACATGCCTCTACCATCCAACCTTCACACCAATTCTGACAACACAACAGTCATCCTTTCCACAGTACATCCTACATCTCTTTGGAGTTTTGTTATCCATTGCAATGGTCCCACACAGCTCACAGACAATATTCACAATTATGGGACTTATTAAGAAAGTTATTGTTTTTAAGTGGCATCAAGTATGTTCCAACTCATAGCAATTCTGTATAGGATTTCCGAGGAGCAGCTGTTGAGTTTGAACAACCGACCTTGTGGTCCAGTGCTTAGCCTACAACACCACACCAGTTAAGAAAGTTAACAAGTTACAATTCAGGATCAGAAATGTTCAGTTCTTTAGTCAGGACAACCACTTCTTAGTCATGCTCCAAGGTAGGCCTCTCTCTGGTCCCTTTGCTTAGCCATTTCCCCGCTTGAGCAGTGTTATAAAATATTTTAATGCTACCAATAAATGCCCAAGGGGCACTCTATTCTTCCATAAACCAAAACTCGAAGGTGCTCAGTAAACCTAGCATCCCTAACTACGTACCTGGATATACCACACTCTGCAAATGAGTCTACTTGCTTAAGACACTCAAATTTAATCACTTGGCAGGATAGGAAGCCCACTGTTCTGTCTGGTACTTAGTTCTGCTGTCTTGGCTTCTGATGCTCCTCTGCTACTCATCTGGTGTCACAGCTCTGTCTCCTGGTAGTGGTTAGAGGAGGTTTACCTCACAAGAATCTCATGGTCCAAAAGACATGCTCCACTCTGACTCTTTTTTCTTTATGGTAATGAAAATTTTGTGAAAAAATTGAATTGAAAGATGATGGAGTCTTTCCATGATCTTTTTGAAGCTCCCTAATATGTTTGTTTTAAAATATAGAGCCCAGCTCAAAAGAGTTGGGTGGATGAAGTTATAAGTAAATTTAATAATAAGAAGAAATAGTATTCAAAATAAATAGTAGTGTGGCACTCTAGGATAAACACAGGACCACAAGGCCAGTTTGAACCACAAGCAGTTCAAACTCACTAGTCGCTTTTCAGAAACCCTATACTCAGAATCAACTTGACAGCAATAAATAGCAACACGAACAAAAGAGGGAAGTTTTTAAAATGATGGATGTTTGTCTATGAAACAAAAAGATACCTAAGAATCAGTGATAGACTACTCATTTTTCACTCATCTTTTCATTTTAATTAAATAAGTTTGAAGAAAACTTGATCACTTCAAATTATGATATTGCACAGAATATTGAATATGCCATGCATCGTCAGAAGAACAACGAATCTGTCTTGGAAGAACTAGTCAGAATGTACCTTAAAATTAAAAATGGCAATATTGCCTCATATACTTTGGACATGTTATTAGAAGAAACCAGTCTTCATTATCTAGTGCTTCTATAACAGAATTACCACAATTTGATGACTTTAACAAAGAGAAGTTTATTCTCTTAAAGTTTAGATGGCTAAAAGTCCAAATTCAGAGTACCAGGTCTAAGGAAAGGTCTTTAACTCTTTTCAGTATCTGTAGGCCTATCATTTCTTGGAGATCTCCATGTGTCTTGTCATCAATTATTCCTTATATCTAAGAGCTTCACAGTGCAGAGACCTCAAGTCCAAAAATCCCACTTCACTCCTGATTCTTCTTTCTTGATGGTAGTGGTTCCCTCTTTCTCTACTCACCTCTGTTTCCATTTATCTCTTGTAGAATAAAAGGTGTCGCATGCCACACCCTTGGAATCTCTTGTGCATCAGATCAGGTGGTGGGATTAAGTGTGGTTTAATATTGGAGTCCTGATGTGGCATTGTGAGCTAATGAGTCAGACTGCAAAGTCATTTGAACTGCAAGGTCAGTGGTTCAAGGTCACCAGCTGTTCCTTGGAAAATCTATACAGTGTCACTATGGGTAGGAATTGACTCACCAGCACTTAACAACAACAATCCTCTTATTAAGGAGCTCTGGTAGAATAGTGGTTAAGAGTCAGGCTGCTAATCTGAAGGTCAGCAGTTCAAAACTACCAGCTCTTCTGCAGGAGAAAGATGAGACTTTCTGCTCCTGTAAAGATTCACAGCTTCTGAAACCCTATGTAGGGTCACTATGAGTTGAAACCGACTTCATGGCACACCACCACCACCAATCCTCTTATTAGTTTATCACATCAGATCACATCATGAGGGATCATCACACAACTGCCAAACCACTGAGAATCATGGTCCAGCAAAATTGTTCCTTATTTTGTGGGAGACACAATTCAACCCATGACATATTTCATGCTTGGTAAAATAAACGGTCAACAAAAAAGAAAGTCCGTCTTGAAAACCCATCTTCAGCCTGGAATATGTAAAAGGGGTTCTAGAACTTGCCCAGTGAAAAGGTTTCTTGCAGAGCCTTTGTAGTATATAGGAACTTAGAGGGAATCCTGAATCCTGTCCAGAACTTCCTGAGGTGGGACATTCTCACTTGAAAGGGCAAGCAGATCAGCCTGGAACAGCTAGAGGAACAAAAGATATGTCTTGAAAGAAAGACCAGCAGGAAAATTCCAAAACAAACACGGCAGTCTACAAGAATAAGTAAATTGTTAATAGGAGAGCCATCAAGGCAAGCAATCAAGTCCTTTCAGGACAAACTCCTCTCCAAGACTGAAACACAAAGGGAACACATGAGCAGGCATGTAAGATTGCTGGTGACCATGTTGGTCAACTGGTGAGTGAAAGAGGAGGAAAGGCAGCAATAAAGATATATCATGAGTTTGACCACGTCCCATAGACTCCCTCCATCAACCTGAAGATGTGAGAGAGAGGAGGAAGGGCTGGTTGGTCCAAAGTGTGGTAAAACCTGGGGACTGCTGAGCTCATGAACAAGGTGTAATTACAGGGGGCTAGAGCTGAGAGTGAAGCATCCAGCTGATATGAAATGAGAGGAGAACAAGAGTGCCCAAACTTGTAGCTAGTACTCATTTGACCTAGCTTCAATGGCTTGATGATGAAAACTAAACTAGAGAAAGAGAAAAATACAATTTTTGATCAAGGAAACAAGTGTAAATTGTTATAATTTGATGAACTTCACCTATACATATGGATGGAGTAGCTCACAATACCAACTGAGAGGGAAGGAGTCTTCACATCAAGTATCACTGCTATCCACTCTGTATAAAAGGATGATAGAGATGACCAACTTAGACATTGGCTACCTAAAATGGGGGGGGAGGGGGAGGGCCTTATAAATGACAAATTGAAGAGGAATAGTGTTACATTCATTGTCAAAAAGAACACATCCAGATCAGTCATGAGATACAATGCTGTCTGTGATAGGATAATATCCATGTGCATACAGGGAAGCCCAGCTAATACCACTATTGTTTAGATTTATGCACCAGCCAGTGAGGATGATATAGAAGAATTCTACCAAATTCTTCAAGCTGAAATTGATCAAAAACACAATCAAGATGCATTGATCATTACTGGTGATTATAATTCAAAGTTTGGGAGCAAAGAGGAAGGATAGGTAGTTGGAAAATATGGCCTTGGTGATAGAAATGATGCTGGAGATCACATGATAGAATTCTGCAAAATCAGTGATTTGTTCATTCAAATTCCTTCTTTAGACAGCATAACAGACAACTATACACGTGGACCTCAACAGATGGAATACATAGAAGTCAAATTGACTACATCTGCGGAAAGAGACGATGGAAAAGCTCCATAACATCAGTCAAAACAA
>NW_006408729.1:4963452-4968132 GCF_000296735.1 Chrysochloris asiatica | reverse complement strand
GATGAGTTAGAACTGCCAATGATCAGATTAATAGTGGAAAACAAACTGCTCTGCCCAGGCACCTCAATATTCATACAAATATTTCCTTTGCAAAACTATTATAGCACTGAGAAATAAGAATGGCATTAATCTCCCAAAATAGGAATGTGTTTTAGATTAACTAGGTAAATAATTACATAGGTGGTGGTGGTTGTGGTGGTTATGTGCCGTGGAGTCAGTTCCGACTCATAGTGACCCTGTGTAGGGTTTCCAAGGCTATAAACCTTTACAGGAGCAGAAATCCTCATCTTTCTCCCACAGAATCTCTGGTAGTTTTGAACTGATGCCCATGAGATTTGCAGCCCAACTCGTAATCACTATGCTACCGGAGCTCCTTAATTAAATAATTAAAATTGTTAAATTCATGAAATTAAACGTTACGTACCATATAAAATATTCTGCCTTATTCATGATCACTGATAAATTTTTAAACAATGCATATGTAGAGGATAATCTAGATAATATTATCCCATTTTAAAAGTATGCATGTGTGTGTGTATGTGTGTGTGTAAGACACATAGCCCTTCAGTGGATTCTTTGTGCCTTTCTGACACCCTTTCTTATTCTTTCTCTCTGCTCTTGTCTGGTTTTAAGCAATAGGGGGAGTGGTATTTGGTGAGACATGATAAATAGACTGAGACTTTCATAGCATGATAACTTCCTCATTTAAAATAAAGAATCAATAAGAGCCAGAAAATCATATTTCTTTGCCATGTGAATATTTCACTCTGAAGACAATGAGGAACTCTGTTTCTCTAGTTCACACAGCTCCAATTCCAAGATCTAGGTAGAAATCAGAAACTCCACCATCAAGCTTTTTGGTGAGAGGATAGAGAAATAAGGATTGATGGTTTGGGGGAAATGAAGAGTCCCAGAGCAAAGAGAGAAGGGAACTTATGGATACCCATGCATATTTTGATCTGTATGAACTGGAGGTAACATGAAGAACAAGACATGCTTTGCACAATCCTCTAGACTCTAGAAATAAATGTGCCAATAGTATCCACTCTCCCAGATGCCCCTGGTTATGCTTAGTGGTATTTGTATATTTGTATATATGATTGCATGTGCAGAGAAACACATTTTTTAAAATGCAAACCAAATTGTTAGCAGTGTTGTTTTTGTGAAGTGGATATTGTTATTGCAGTGGGGAAAATAAAAAGAGAACAGATCAAAAGGGTATGAAGAAAGAAGAGATAGGAGTGGTATACGTTCCTCTATTGTTTGTATGCCTTGCAATATTTTATTAACATAATTGAAAATGAATATTCGATTTGAAAAGAGCTCAACCAAACTCCATTCACCTGTATAAGTAGGTCAGGGCAAGAGAACTAGACGCTAGTGAAAGTTCCACTTTCCTAAGAATACTCCGCTCACGGTACCCCAAAATTTGTAGTAAACTCAAACTAGAAAAGCATTGGTTTGGTTTTCTTTGAAAAAGATTATTTGAATGTGTAAACAAATGAAATAGATATATTAAGTTTCATGATCACTTACACAGAGAATCAAGAATACAATGTGATGTCTTACAGAGCACACATTGCACATTCAACACACTAGATTAGATCTGTTTGTTGACAGAACACTGCAATTCTTACTTTCTACTACCATCTGGCTGTTGTGGGGCTGTAGGTTAATGTGCTGACCAAAGTCAGTTTGATAGTCAAAGTCGGTGGTTCAAGTTCACCAACCACCCCTCGGAAACTAATACAGGGTTGCTATGGGTCAGAACAGACTCAACCACACTTAACAACAACACTACCATCTGGAATCCTGATGTGGTGCTGTAGGATTAGCATTTGACTTTGAAATACAAGGTCGGCAGTTCAAACCCACCAGCTGCCCCTCAGAAACCCTATACAGGGTATCTATGTGTCGGAACCAACTGGAGTGCACTTAATAACAATGACAGCTGCCTTCTAATTTAAGTAGCTTGCATTCTTTTATTAAGAAACTGCATGATTATCTATGATGCTGGTGGTAGTGGTGGTGTGCCATGGAGTTGGTTCCGACTCATAGTGACCCTGTATATGGTTTCTGGGGATGCAAATCTTTATGGAAGCAGAAAGCCTCATCTTTCTCCCTTGGAACTGATGGCAGATTAGAACTGCTAACCTTTCTGTTAGCAGCTCATCTCATAAGCTACCAGAACTCTTGATTATATAAATTAACTTGTTGTTGTTGTTAAGTGCCATCGAGTCAGGTCCGACCCATAGCGACCCTGTACAGGGTTTCCAAGGGTGTAAATCTTTACGGGAGTAGAAAGCCTCATCTTTCTCCCGCGGAGCGGCTGGTAGTTTCGAACCGCTGACCTTAAGGTTCGCAGCCCGATTCGTAACCACTACGCTACCAGAGCTAGTGAGTATTATTTACATCAATGAACTTCCAGGACATAATATGCTAAAGCCACAAAGATTACCACTTAGTCACTGTCCAATTTAAACTACAAAAATGTCAATTCCCAGACTATTGTATGGCACTCTGAGTTAATGCTCTGGACTGCAAGGTCCGATGGAACAGCAAGCTTAGCGGTTCAAATTAACCAGCCACTCCTTGGAATCCCTATATGGGGTCACTATGAGTCAGAACTGACTCGAAGGTAGTTAACAACAACAAAAACACAATAGAACACTGGAGTCCTGGTGTGGCTCTGTGGAATAATGCACTAAACAGCAAGCTCTGGATGAACCACAAGGTCAGTGATTCAAATTCACCAGCAGCTCCTCAGAAACCCTATAATGCAAGGTTGCTGAGTCTGAGTCAACTCCAGGGCACTTAATAACAACAAAATAGTAGATCAGTGTCCTGGTGTGGTGCTTTAGAATCAGCACTGAACTGTGAACCTCAAGGTCGGCAGTTCTAACCCATAATCTCCTCCTCGGAAACTCTGTACAGGTAAGCTATGAGTGGAAACCGACTTGATAGCATTTAACAATATAATATATTTTGAGTATATATAAGGTGTAGAGTTGCTATGAGTCAGAACCAACTCCACGGCACACAACAACAATAAATATATAAGGTACTGATAGAAAAGCTTGTTTGTTTTTTTCCCTTGGTCTTTCTGGCCATAGCTTCTATGTTTGGCCACTGCTCATCCAGTTCCTCTTTCTGCAACTCTAATTTTGTGGCACTCTGGCTTAATGTGCTGGGCTGCATGCAGTCAGTTTGAACCACAGTTTGGCTGTTCAAGCTTACCAGCCACTCCTCAGAAAACCTACACAGGGTTTTAGGTTGCTGTGCGTAGAATCCAACTCAATAGCACTTAGCAGTTACAACAAGATTTTTTAACTGGACTATATGAGGAAATAGAGTCCTCTTGTGGGCTAATGTACTGGACTGCAACATTGGTTTGAACCTCAAGGTCAGTGGTTCAAGTTCACCAGTTGCTCCTCAGAAACCCTATACAGGGTTGCTATGGGTCGGAATTGACTCGACGGAACATAACAACAACAATAACAGATATGAGGAAATGGAGCACTGGGGCTTTGTATGATAAGCAATGGACTGCGGACCACAAGGTCGGTGGTTTGATCCTACCAGCCACTTCTGATCCAGTCTCAGAAATTCTATATAGAGTTGTGATGAGTTAGAACTGAATCAACAACACATAGCAACAACAACAACAATATGAAGGTGAACATGGCTTCAGGACAAGAAGAAGCCTCATTAACAATCTGCAATATGCAGATGCCAAAGCTTTGCTTGCTGAAAGTGAAGAAAATTTGAAGCACTTGGTGATGAAAAACAAAAAACTACAGCCTTCAGTATAGATTGTTGTTAATTGCTGTTGAGTTGTTACCAGCTCATGGTGAGTCTTTTTCGAGTTTATGAAGCTCTAAATCTTTGCAAGAGCAGAAAGCCTCATAGTCTTCCTAAGGAGCACCTGGTGGGTTTGAACGGCTGACCTTGTAATTAGCACTCCAATGCTTATCTTACAGAGCTACAACACTCTCTTCAGTATGGATTACAACTCAATATAAAGAAAATAAAAAATCCTCACAACTGGACCACTAAACAATATTAGGATAAATGGAGAAAACATTGAAATTGTCTGTTTCCTTTTACTGGGATCCACAATCTACAGTCATGAAAGCAGCAATCGAAAAATGAAATGAAATATTGCATTGGTCAAATAAGCTGCAAAAGACCTCTTTATAGTGTTAAAAAGCAAAGATGTTAATTTGAGGATTAAGATGCACCTGACCCAAACCATGATATTTTCAATTGCCTCATACACGTGAGAGTTTGCAAAATGAATAAGGAAGTCCAGAGAATTGATGCATTTGAATTGTGGTATTGGAAAAAAATATTGAATATACCATGGTCTGCCAGAAGAACAAACAAATCTGTCTTGGAAAAAGTATAACCAGAATGCTCCTTGGAAGATAGAATGAGTTGACTTCATCTCATGTACTTTGAACATATCCTTAGGAAGGAACAATCCCTGGAAAAGAACATCATGCTCAGTAAAGTAGAGGGTTAATGAAAATGAGGAAGACACCCACTGAGATGGATTAACACAGTGGCTACAACAATGGACTCAAACAAAACAGCAATTAAAGCATGGCTGCAAGATCAAGCAGTGTTTCATTCTGTCATGCATAAGGTTGCTGTGAGTCAGAGTCAACTCAGTGGCAA
>NW_006408729.1:4960770-4963011 GCF_000296735.1 Chrysochloris asiatica | reverse complement strand
TACTATATGTATAATTTATGGATTCCTGAAATTCCTACTATCAGACTAAAGGTAACTGAGACTTGGCTATGCTCATGATCTTATTAGGCCTCTTCAGGCCCCGTTGTGCCAGTGCCTTCCACAAGCCCAGGTACTCCTAAACTAAAGAGGGATATATGTTCAGTGAAATGGAAATTCTTTATTTTAGCTAATTATAAGGAGCCCTGGAGTCCCGGTGTGGCGCTGTGGAAGCAAAGTAGATTATGAGCTGGCCTGCTTATTGCAAGATCAACAGTTGGAATTTACCAGTTGTCCTGTGGGAGAAAGAGAGGCTTTCTGCTGCCATAAAGATTTGCAGCCTTAGAAATCCTATACAGGGTCACTGTGAGTGAGAACTAACTCAGAGGCACACCACCATTATGATAACAACAAATAAGCATGTGTCTAACCATTAATTCAATGTACCTTATGGATAGCATTTGCTTTTGTAAATATTGAGAGGATTCTTAACAGATATTGAGTTATTGTCGTTTTTTTAATTCTTTAAAAAAATAGAAATTAATACATCCTTGTTCATTTCAACATGTTCTTATGTACCCTTATTTCTATAAAATTGTTTCCCTATAGTTCAGTCAGAGAGCATGACTCTAAAATGAAAAACTCGTGACTGAGTGTGGGAAGGAAAAGACTAAAATTAGGGAAACCAACAAGCTCTAATATTAGGGATTTATTTTGAAAATGCCACTTCTAATGAGAACTAACAAGGAGATTCTCTAAAAAATGACTTTAATGTTTAATATGTAAAAGTTTTGGCCAGTCCTAATAGGAGAAACAGCTGTTTTCTCTGCATCATGCTTGAAGATGTACAGTCAGATTTAGACAAGAGAGTATTCATCTACATAGCCATGGAGGTAAAGAAACTGATCATTTCACTAGAGTGAAAATAATAATAATAATAAAAAAAAAACCTTGAAAGAGACACTTTGATCTGTCTGTCTGCAGCTGTCATGATGCTTCAAATTTATTAACTAAAGAGTTCACACATAAACAAAATTAGATATTACATACTACAAGAAGAGTACTGTATCACCATGGTAACTCATCTTGCTTAAATGTAAGTCTGTATGTACACGTACAAGAAGCACACATAATATTCCTGGAACGTACATAAAATCCATCTATAATAATTTTCCCGAGCAAGTTATTTGAATTTATGTTTGTAAATGCGCTCTCTTTTTTTTATTCGGGGGCGGAATTTTTCTTTTTAGATATTTTGTTTCTAATCATTTCAGTTGTTATGATTGTGGAAACAATAATGCAGATAAATTTTCAGGTGGTAATCAACATGTGAAAAGAATAATTTGTATGTGCTGCTTTTGTTAGTAAGATCTTAGTACTTGGAATATGAATTCTATAACCCACTACTTTAGCTTCTTACCTTTCAAATGCTATTTTATTTGGATCATCCTTGTGCAGTATTTTGGATCATTTTTCTTGAAAGATTATCCCCAAATAGCATTTCCACCCCCACTAACTCCTCCTTATGACAAAATTGCTAAGAAAACAACTTAAATTGAAATAATTTTTTTTAAAAAGAAAGGATGTTACCACAATATTGTATCCAAACTAAAAAATATCTCCAGCATTCTTCCAATAATTTGTACTGGAAGGTTCATCTAAAAGAAGAAAAAAAAATTTATGACTTGAATTCTGTTAAACAATGTAAAAAGCATATGATTCACATATTTAAAAGTCTCCATTTCTTTATAGATTCTTTTTCTTTTATTTTCTGAAAATATAATTAAATATGATACAGTTTGGGGAAAATGACATATTTTGCTGTTTTGGTTTTTGGGACCATATAGTTGGTATTGGAGTTATTTGTTGTTGTTGGGTTCTGTTTGTTTTGTTTTGTTTTACTAAAATAGCATAATGTCCATAGGATTAAAGAACATTTGGCTCAAAAGAGAGAAAATTAATCGTGATATTTCCCCTGCTAAGCACAAGTGAAATTAACCTTTTGCTTTTGGTCACAATGTTTTGGTCAAAATGTTTATGGTCACAAACAGAATATATTCACAAAGTTGGTCAAGTGTTTGTACCTTTTGTCCACAAGAAAATATCTAGCATTTAATTAAGTCCTTATTATGTGCCAAGCACATTGGGGGGAATTTAGCATGCCATGTCATTTAATTCTTAGAGACTCTGCAAGTTAGATGTCCACTGTTGTTGTTATGTGCCGTGGAGTCGGTTCCGACTCAT
>NW_006408729.1:4945712-4960670 GCF_000296735.1 Chrysochloris asiatica | reverse complement strand
GGAGCAGAAAGCCTCATCTTTCTCCCGCGGAACAGCTGGTAGTTTCGAACTGCTGACCCTGAGGTTAGCAGCCAGATTGGTAACCACTACGCTACCTGGTGTGGCGCTGTGGGTTACTGCGCCAGACTGCAAAGCCGTTTGAGCTGCAAGGTCTGCGGTTCAAGCTCACCAGCTGCTCCTAGGAAACCCTATACAGGGCCGCTAGGGGTCGGAACCGACTCGACGGCACTTAACAACAACAACAACGCTAGCAGAAAGGAAATGTACACAAACAGCAGTAAAGTCCTTTTCCCCCATTTTACACAGTTTATCATTAGACTGAGATGTAAGTTCAGGAATGAAAAATACATTTGCTCAGAAGAAATTTAGCCCATTTCTAATGGTCCCATTACAAAGGCTCATCAGATGAGTGTTTGTCTTCATTACATTGAGTTGGTTTGAGTGTGCTTTTTCATGTTAACCCTTCTCTTTGTGGGAGAATCTTTACTGCTATCCACTTGGCAGACCACTGGGAGGCAGTAGTGGTCTGAATGAAAGAAGAGGACTTCAAGCTGTTTGCCATCATCATTGCCATTCTTTGAGATGAAGTCTCCAATTTCTATGAGGAGCTAATTATATAACACTTTCTTCCTTCCACACACTATCAAGACTGGATTATGTTGAAATACTCCTTGAAAACTCTTTTAAGATGTGCAATGTCATGGCCATGGTATGCAATGAGGAGAAAGAAGAAAATGGTTTAGCAGTGTTTTCTCAGAGCTAGTCAGTAATGGGAAACCAAAAAAAAAAAAAAAAAATCCTATTTAGTCAAATTTGACTCATACCAACTTTCTAGACAAACTAGAACTGCCCCAGAGAGTTTCCAAGGTTATAAATCTTTTTGGAAGCAGAGTGCCACATCTTTTCCCCAAATAATGACTGGTAGATTTGAACTGCCCAATTTTTGGTTAGCAAGTAAGTGTTTAAACATCATGGCTCCTCAGTAACAGTAGCACATGATGTAATGGATGCCGTAGTACACCATTTGGCCTAGTGTAAGAGACGCCAGGCTCAGAGTTCACAGTGTAAGTAATTGTTGTTGTTGTTGTTAAGTGCTATCAAGTCAGTTCTGACCCACAGCGACCCTGTATAGTGTTCCTGAGGAGCAGCTGGTGAGCATGAACCATAGACCTTGTGGTTCAAATGAACTTTGCAGTTCAGCTCATTAACCCACAGCCCCACATCAGGACTCCAGTGTGAACAGGAGACTTGGCAAAAGAGCTATCTATCATCCATCAAGTATTTGAGAATTACTGGGGCATTGTGTGTATGAGTAAAGAAGGATTAAAACCTGTAAGACTTTTGTATTCAAAGGAACAAGAACATTCTTCACTATCACTGATGTGAGCAACAAATGGTAAGAAGGGAAATTCATAGGTCCTTGAATTAGAGTTGGAGACAACCTTAAAGAAAACCTTGTCCATTTGAAGAGTCTTGAATAGATTTTTATGCAGGTCCTCCAAACATGGGCCAGGGGAGACCTCATGACTGAGGTTTCTGGTGGTGCATTTTGAACCTGTTTTCAGACAAGTCGTCCTATTCTTATCAGTTTTATACACTAGAGTTTCTGCATAAATTCATACATCAAAGAAGGGACCTCTTGTTTTCAACTTTTAAATTTCCTCTTATTTTCCAAATGAAGAAACCGAAATTTAGAAAAAAATAATCTCTCATATAATATCACTTTGGCAATGAGCAAATCGTTGGAGCATATTTGTCTTGGTCATATAAGTATTTATGCCTATGATGTTCTACAATAACGTAACCCTACTTTGGACACCTGTTAAAGGAAGTGAATGTCAGAAGAAATGACGATACTCAAGTTTAAAACTATGCCTCACTTCTACCAAAATGTTTGTCACTCTGTGTCTCAGGATAAATCAGTGACAGACATCCTGCCTTTATTTTCTCTTTAATTCAAAAACTACAATATCAGTTTCCTTCATTCGAAAGAAATTCAAAGGGCAGAGTTCAATGGGCACACTACTAAGAAAGGGAAAAGGTAAGATGTAAAAGAAACAAAATTTTGTTAAGGAGAGTAATTTTGCCTATGATTAAACACAAAGAAGGAAGCCCTAATTCAAGTGACCAGCCCTATGGTTATTGTGAAGGGGACAAAAATAATATAAAATAAAATAAAGTACTCTCTTTTGCAAATTAATGTGCAATTCTTTTCTAAGAAAACATTTCCCATCATTTTTGGACATCAGAGTAGTTTAAAAGGAAAAGCACAGACTTTGGAACCAGACATCCTGGACACCACTGCCAGTTCTTGGCTATATGACCTGGACAAAGTTATTTAATCTTTGTTTTGAAAATTCATTGGAGGAGAAAGAGTATCCTGCTCCTCTTTGTAAATATCTTGAGGGCTATTCAAAGACTAGAAAGAATGTGTGTGATATGCTTACCATTGTACCTGGCATTGCTATCATTGTATTCTATTACTGTTTTTATTGTGACTGGGCCTGAAAATAAGGACTCAAGGTGAAAGAGGTAAGTGACTTGTGTGATTTTCCCAGACATAGAATATTATTCTGATTCTACAGTTTTGTTTCATGTATCAAAGAAATTCTAACTAATTGGTAGTGAGTGTTAGAGTACTATAGGGAGAAGAATTTTCTGGCACCTCTCAGCAGTGAAAAACATCAGAATGGACGTAGGATTAGAGTGACCATACAAATGGTAAGCATATACTGTCTCTACTCTGAGATAAGTAAATCAAACCACTGCCATCATGTCGATTTGAACTCATAACAACCCTATAAAATAGAGTGGACCTGTTCCACAGGGTTTCCAAGACTGTAAATGTTTATGGTCACAAACAGTATTTTCCCTTGCAGAGCAGTTGGTGAATTTGAACTGTTGATCTTGCAGTAAGCAGCCAAGCACTTAACTAACTGCACTACCACATTTCCTTCTGGGATAGCTAGATTTCAATAAAGGAAAAAAAATGCATGGTATCCCAACTTTGTGTCCTCAATTTTATACACCACAATGGAGTAGAATGGAACAAAATAGTGTCACCCTCTTTCACTGCCAAGATTTCACCTGGTATAAAACTAGCTGGTGGCAGGGCCTCAACAGCTGGTACAGGAGCTTGGGCTCTTCCACTTTGTTATAATGGAGCCTTAAGAGCATTACTGGAAAGGTCTCAACTTTGAGGAATATATAGCATGAGCAAAAGTTCAGGAAGACGTTGGGGGAAGAAGAATTCAAGTTGAAGAGGTTTGTGGGTATCTTGACAACTGATACTTGCTATCCTCAGAATTCACTCAACCATGAAGCTTTCATTTCAAAAGTTGGAGACTCCTTAGTGCCCTTGTAAGCTTCAAGAACAATCATGTTAATTAGTACAAAGTCAACTCTAGACTAAGCTATTCATTGTCCAGATTAAGCTAGCCAGAAAAATATTATTTGAGCAAATTTCTCAAGAAAGCTTAAGGGTCTGAAGTTAGTGAGTTAGAATAGCCATGACCTCCACCTAACTGATATTAAGGTGCAGATGTTCTACCATCATTGAGAGCACGAGGAAGCTAATTACAAAAGGGGTTCTTAGTGCAAAAAGATGGGATACTTGCATTACTTGGTAATGCTTCCCTAAAGTTAAGTGTGGTGATAAAAGCATGAAATGAGATATTCTGTTATTCTGTTTTTGAGGTTTTCTAGAACAACAAGCAAAATAACACAGAAAAAACTAGTACTTCCTGTGGATGTAATTTTTCTACTGAGATTGTTACATTGTTGTGCTAATAGTGCTCTTACCTCCCAAATTAAGAGTTTATCAGACTCATTTTTTCATACTTCCAGGGCAGAAATAACAGTATTGAAAACCTAAGCAATGTGGACCATACAGGTTGAGCATAACAGTATGTTGTTCTACCTGGGAATCTGCCAGCTGGGCCCTTTGGTTCTACCAGAACAGTTGCTAATGGAGTCTTTGGTGCTTCCGTTCTAAAGCCTTCCTTCCCACTTGTACCCGTTTGAGCTATAATTACTTGCTAAAGATTACATTTTTCTTTTGCAATAAATGACCTAGGATGAGTATATGAAGATACCCTATTTGAATAAGTGCATCAATTTAGTATCCTGAAGTAAACAAGGTTAATGAATTGATGCATCTTGTATAGTCTCTAAAGGTAATTAAATTCAAACATTACTCAGGAGGCAGTCATGTTGCTGACCACTTCCACAAGGATAGCACCAGGGAAACTAGCATCTCATAGACCAATTATTAAATCGTACTTCTTCATCAGGGAGAAACAATGGATCAGACATGCTAAATCACACTGGAAGCTCAGGGTTAATTTGCATCTCTGCTATTAGCATTCACCCAGTACTCTGATTATGCAGTTCTCTGTATGATTTTAGAAAACACATAGGAAACCTATATGAAACAACACATGTTGTATTGCTAAAGTGCTGTCAAGTTAGTTTTAACTCATATCAACCTTGTATAGGGTTTTTGTGGAGCAGCTGCTTGGTTTGAACTGTCAACCTTGTGGTTTGAAGTACTATACTAATCCAACACACCACATTCAAAATACAAATGGTGAAAAGCTACCTTCTCAAAGAACTGACCGTGATGCCACGATTGGAGTATAGTCTTTGGGCTCTTCATTTGCTGATGGAGCACATCTCAAAATAAAGATAAATCATTGCAAACATCCATTAATAATTGGAACATGGAGCATACAAAGTATGAATCTAGGACATTTTTAAGTTATCAAAAATGAAATGGAAGCAACAAGTATCAATATCCTAGGAGAGTCCTTAACTACCCTCAAAGTGTTTGCTAGTACATTGTCATGATAGGAGAAAAAAAATATATCTGCGCAACTTTCCTGGTCTTTTCTAACCTATTTTTTCTGAAAGTAAGTCCCTATGATTATCCTGTGTCTTTTGAGAAAATCTATCAAGATAGACCCTTTAGAATTTCATAAAAGCAGTCATCACAATAATAGCATAGTGGTTATGAATTGGGCTGCAAACCACAAGGTCAACAGTTCAAAACTACCAGCTGATCCGCAGAAGAAAGATGAGGCTTTCTGCTCCCGTAAAGATTT
The DNA here is from genome assembly GCF_000296735.1 of Chrysochloris asiatica. Lineage (NCBI taxonomy): Eukaryota > Metazoa > Chordata > Mammalia > Afrosoricida > Chrysochloridae > Chrysochloris > Chrysochloris asiatica. Next base: position 4,955,568 of record NW_006408729.1, on the reverse strand, counting down.
ACAGCCTTGGAAACCCTGTACAGGGTTGCTATGAGTCGGAACCGACTCCAAGGCACATAACCACCACCATAATCTTCTGAGCTGACCCCTCCCTCTGCCTTGAATTGAACTTTGCTCTGTGGGTTATATTGGTGAATCCAAGACTGCTTCTTGATCATGCGTCACTCCATAAAACCATTTTCATTAGCTTTGAGCTTACTTAAAAGACTGATGAAAAGATCTTTTCATAATGCTTTTGGTACCTGTTGAATGGAAAGCTTGCTGATATCAAATTGTTCTCTTCAGCAGTTGGTAATTCTCTGGTCTTTTTCCACCAGTTTATGGACTTCAGTCACAGTTTCTTCATTTGTTGAGGTGGCAGTCTTCCCTCTCTTGGGTTGTCTTTCAGGTTTTTCTGAACGTCTTTAAAATGTTTGATCCATCTAAAAACTGCCCGTTTACGTAAAGCAGCATTCCCGTAAACATCTTGCAAAGTTTCAATGATTTGGGTAGATGTCCACTTGAGTTTTGTTAAAAATTTATATTAAACATAAGTTCAAAATAATTTCTTCCCATGGCACAAAAAAAGTATCCTTTTTTTAAAAGACACCCTAAGAGATGCCATGGAGCCCTGGTGTGGCGCTGTGGGTTAATGCGCTGAACTGCAAAGTCATTTGACTGCAAGGTTGGCAGTTCAAGCTCACTAGCTGCTCCTTGGAAACCCTACACAGGGTCTGAATGGGTTGGAACTGACTCAGCAGCACTTAGCAACAACAATGAGATTCCATAGTCTCCATAAGCACTGGACTGTGAACCACAATTTTGCCGTTCTAAGCCCACCATCTTCTTCTTGAAAGAAAAATGAAGGCTCCGGCTCCCACAAAGATTGTTGTTGTTTAGCGTCGTCAAGTTGATTCCAACCCACAGTGACCCAGTATAGGGTTTCCAAGGAGCAGCTGGTGAGCTTGAACCACCGACCTTGCAGTTCAAACAACTTTGCAGTCTGACTCATTAGACCGTAGTGCCACAAAGATTACAGCCTCTGAAACCCTATACAGGGTGACTATGAGTCAGAAATGATATGATGGCACTTAACAACAACAACGAGACTGAAAAAAATATATATATAGTATTGCTGAGCAAACTTGCTTGCAGGCATCCAGTGATCATAATGACAATTGTTTTTAATGCTTTAGTTGAAGAAAACTTGTGTCTCTATGAATTGGAACTTCATAGTTTAATTACGTACCTTCCTGTATATAACAGGGACCTTCAAAAAATTCACACAGTTCATGAAAAATGAAAGTTTTCCATGAACTTTTTGAAACTCCTCACACCTTTTCTATAGATTGCACAGTTAAGTGAGGCAGGCTTCTATTATCATCAAAATCAACCCTGGTAGCATTGTGAGTTAGACATTGAGCTGCTAGTTGTAAGATCTGTAAATAAAACCTACTTTCTGATCTGCAAGAGAAAGGTGAGAATGCCTGCTCCTATAAAGATATGTTATTGTTGTTATGTGCCATTGTGTCAGTTCCAAACCATAGAGACCCTGTATAGGGTTTCCAAGAAGCAGATGGTGAGCTTGAACCGCCAACGTTGCAGTTCAAACAGCTTTGCAGTCTGACGCATTAACCCACAGTGCCACACCAGAACATATGCAGTCTTGTAAATCCCATGTAGAGTTGCAATGAGTTGGAGCCAATCTATGGCGGTGAGATTTTTCAGTATCATAACTGTGCTGCAGTCTTATATTTTTTTAAAATAATAATGTGCCTCTGTTTGGAACTTCTTCTTTTCCTTTTTGATAATATGCCACTTGCCCTAAGGCCTAAATTCTTGCACTTCATACATTTTCTTGTCTGCCTGGGACATTGCTTAACCAATAAAACACTTCACCTGCTATTTCCACCTACCTCCAGGCTGCCTATCTTTTTATCTACTTATAAGTTATCCAAGGATAATTCTGCTGCTAAGTAACAGATTCTTTTTACTTTTTCTTTTGCAAAACAGATGGGTTCAGGTTCTGTCATACCCACCAATGGTTGTGGCCTGTCTGAATGAGCCAATAAAAATGATTCTTCATGCTGAAGAGATTTTTTTTTTCTTGTCACTATCTTAAAATCATTACCTTAAAGAGCTATGTGTGTGCCCCTCAATAAAAAGAAACCATTTCTTTTCATCTGGTTGCATTCTGAGACACATACACGAGTTGTATATGTGTACAAAAATGAAACTCCTCTAATAAAAATCAAACAAGTTACTGAAGCAGACTTGTCTTTTATTTCTATCTCTACTATATATGACTTTAAAAAAAAAACATTCCTGAACTCCTTACTCAATAAAATCCACAGGTCAGCTGAACAGTATTATTATTTGAACACATCTGTTTAACAATCACAGACTAGGACCATTCCACTTTCAGCTATATTTAGATGAGGGTTTAGTAGAGCAACAGTCAAGAACTTACCATATTTTAGTTTGTGAATATATTGAAACAGGGATGTCTAATTGATTCCTAGGTACTTCCTGGGGCATAGTGTTGAGGAGATTGCTCAGGTCATGTCATGACTCCTGAAAAATAAATTCATGATTAATCAGCTATCTTTGCTATGGTTGCATGTTTGGAGAGAAAGGCATGCATGCCTTGTTTTTAATACGCTTTGCTTTAGAAGCATAAATTGACCACATGTGAACTGCAAATCAACTTTCTATTTTAGGGATGAGAGAGCAGTATTTGTAGCTGGTAGTACAGCTTCATCTCTTCCTTAAACTAATTGACTAGGACACTTGCTAAGCAGAGAAGCACTGCGACATCTACCATCTCCCAAAGCATTAGTTAAGTACTTAATGGTGCATGGTCTTGCTCCTAGTTGTGCAAAGAAATGCGGTGACTCCATCTATATAATCTTTGCTAAGATAATTGTTATAATAGGGTTTTGAAACATTTGAAGGATGTAATGTCTAGTTACTCTTCCTATCGTGTTCTATCAAAAGAGCTTGATATGTATGTTGCTTAAACCATCATCAATTACAAATCTTTAATGCTTGTGTGAACTGCTTGTACTGCTCACATTACATGTTTACAGGGACTGCTCCAAGGACAGATTCATCTAACAACTAGCAAATCAAACTCAGATCTCCACTACCATCCATGTGGCACATATTTCTTATAAAACAAAGACGCAAGCCCATTCACAGGCCCCTTTTCCCCAGGGTTGCATTTTCCTTGTGCAAATAATCTTTTGGTTAGTTGCTTAGACATGGCCAGATGGATGTTAATTTCATTCTAGGATTTCCTGGGCATAATTTCCATAATCAATTAGATGAGGTTCAGAATGGATTGTCAGTTAGCTGTCACTCCTTAGACTTCTAGAAAACAGTAAGTTTATTATTAGCCAGTAAGCATCTGAGAAATTTCATAACATTCATGAAAATTTTTAGAAATGAGCCTGGGTATTTTCCAAATGATATGATAATTTCAATAAGAAGACATTATTAGCATGTCTGTGAAGTATGTATGATAAAGAAAACATTGCATCTACTCATGTATGACCTGCTAGGCATCTAGTAGCACCAACTTCTCAGATAGTACCTTAATCTGCTAACACATGCAACTGTCTTCCCAGTAATGTAGCCCAAAGACTGGCCTATAGTGATAGAAGTGAAGTTAAGTGATAGAAGTCATGCCTTCCATGTGGAGACTGGGCTTGATTCCCATGTGTACCCACAAGGTATCTGTCAGGAGGCTCCCATCCTGGTGAGGTGCTGGAGCGTAAACACTGGTCTACTAACCACAAGGTCAGTATTCAAACCCATGAGATACTCTTCAGAAATGCTATTCTGCGTCGCTATGATTCAGAACTGGCTCAACAGCACTTAACAGCAACAACAAAATCATGAAGCTGAGCAGGTTTCAGCAGAGTTTCCAGACTAAGATGAACTAGGAAGAAAGGTTGGGTATCTACTTCTGAAAAGCAGCCATTGAAAACCCTTGGGGATCATCAAGGACTGGATAGTATTTCATTTCATTATGCATACGGTCACCATGAGTCACTTGACAACAGCTAACAACAACAAAGACTGACCCAGTAGTTCTAGAATTAAACCAAGGCCATGCTGCACTGGCTCAGAAGAAAAAGAAAGGTGTTATATGAGCTAGAAATAGTACTGGTGAACTCACAAATCCTATGCATTTTCTGGATAGATCATTGTCCTTTAACTAGACCCCCAAGTTAAATCAACAGCCACAGTTTTTGAGCAGAACTACATCACCAATTTGGAAAATTAAAGGAAGTGAGGTAGAAAATTAGGCCCATGTATTTGGAAAATACTATGTTTCTACATTTTTACTCCACTATACTTGCAACTGAGAACTTCAGAGTGATAAAAAAGACAGAATTGGAACTATTGTTTCCAGGGTTACACTTTGTTGGACAGCCATTGTAGTACAATGCAAAAATCTCAGCACGGAAAACCTGGGCCAAGGTTTTGCTTTGCTACCTACAATCTCTGCATTTCTGAGTGCTCACTTATCGAACATAAAATACAGTCTATCCTGTGCACTTTAAGAGACAGCTAAAAGTAAGCTTTTGCATGCCACTGTTTTGTAGGTTGTAAGATTTTATAAAAATATGAAGGAGTATGATGATCACACTCTAAAATTACATGGCATTTAAAAAATTACATAATGTTTATTTTATTTTAAATTAAAAAATGACAACTTTTAAATGTTGCCAAGTGTTTTTGATTTTTTCATTGTAACACTGCAGGGAGAAGCATTGTCTCACTCTGACACCCCTCTTCCCCCCCGTCCATCAGCAAATGACACAGTTTGCTCTCTGTTTCATGGGATGAACCAATTATCAAAATATACCAAAGTGAGATCCATTTGTTTTACAATCTAGAAAAAGAAATAAATATACCATAAAGCAAAGGAAACATGCTCATTTCTGCAAAAAAAATGGCCTGAAGCTTCATAAGAGGAAAAGAGGAGATTCACCACCCCAAGGCCAATGCTGATGAGCCAGAAGTCAGATATGCCTACACCCTCCAACATTCTCTATCTTATTCTGACACCAACCATCCCTCCCACCGCAGTCTGCATCTCTGCTGGATTCAATAATTCATTGCAATGACCACTCATGACTCACACACAATATTCATGACAATGGAGTTGATTAAGGAAGCGAACAAGGGTACGTTTCAGCATCAGAAACATCTCAAAATGCCGTCATTTTCTAGTCAGGAATTCCTCTTCTCAGTCTTACTACAGATGTGTCTCTCTAGTTCTCAAACTTTCAGTTACATGCCCCCTTATCTGTTGCCCTGTTCAGGCAAATGTGACAAACTTCTTAAAGCCTGTACATAAATTTTCAAAGGGCACCTAATTGTCCAAGCCAACTTCACGCCCAAAAGAACACACTTTTGCTGACTTGGAGGCCAGGAAACCTTCCGTTGTCTTTGAGTGCTACTGTCTCTGCTGCTGCCTTCCCTGTAGACAGTGCCTCTCCATGCAGTGATCTGAGACCCAAAAGTTTATGGCTCTTGTTTCTTGATGTTTGTGAAATGCCCTTTTGCAGCTTTTGAGATGACTCTATTTAAACCTCCCAAAATGGCAAAAACAACAAATCCCCACATTAGAATCCTGTACACCCTATTTGCATCGACACACCATTGTAAGATAAGCACTAGACTGCAAACTGCAAAGTTTGGTGGTTTAAATCCACCAGATTCTCTTTGGATAATTTATACAGAGTTTCTATGAGTCAAAACTGACTCAACACACAACTATAACCACCACCAAATCGTTTGGTGGGAGTTATTAAGACTATGAATAGGTTGGCCTTATCAAATAAAATCACTAGAGCACAGTTTCATAGTATAAGAAAAACGTTTTCCTAAACCATATTGTCAGGAGGGACCGGTCACTGGAGAACAATATCATGTTTTGTAAGGTGGAGGGTCATAGAAAAAGAGGAAGAACCCCAGTGAGATGGATTGGCAAAGTTGAGGCATCAATGGGCTCAAGCGTGGTAACAATTGTGAGGTTGGCCTAGGACTGGGCAGTGTTTCGTTCTGTTGTGCATAGGGTCACTATGAGTCCCGATTTGATGGCACCTAACAACAACAACAAACCAAAGCAAACACGGAAAGAAGTGAAAGTTAATTTTTAAAAATCACATTCTAACAAAGCAAGGATATTCTACGAATAGTTTCTGCAGCATTCCATATTTAATATTGAATAGGAATCCTGGTGTAGCACTGTGGGTTAATGAGCTGGACTGCAAGGTCAGTTTGAACCACAAGATTGGCAGTTCAAGCTCATCAGCTGCTCCTCGAAAACCCTCTACAGGGTTGGAGCCAACTCTATGACACTTAACTAGAATAGTGGTGATAAGTTTAAAATAAAAGATATGAGAATAATTTCAATCCTGCATGCTTTTCTCAGCCTACTCAGGCCATCTTCTCCTTCCTTAACCACTTTTTTCACTAATCTATATTAAGCAGGTTTATGTTAAATAACGGAGTCATGGTGTGGCACTGTGGGTTAATGCGTCAGACTGCAAAGCCGTTTGAGCTGCAAGGTCAGTTGTTCAAACTCACCAGCTGCTCCTTGGAAACCCTATACAGCATTGCTATGGGCCGGAAGCGACTCGACGGCACTTAACAACAAAAAATGTTAAATAACAGTACAACAAAATATATTTCTTTATTAATGAAATTTATACTTCAGTATAAACTATACAGACAGAAAAGCTAAGGCAGACAATGAAGGGAAGGAGAAAGCTTGAAATTAGAAAATTTATCTTTTTACAAAGAAATGGAAGCCCATTGATAGACCTGATTCAAAATATGTCAAACCTATTAGTAAGGTCATTGTTGGGTTCCATCAAGACTCATAGAGGAAACATGTGACAGGCTAGAACTGCCCATAGTGTTTTCTGGCTGTAAGTTTTACAGAAGCAGAGCATCAGGTCTTTTTTCCCATGTTGCTGCTAGGTGGGTTTGAACTGCCAACTTTTTCATTAACAGCCGAGTACCACCAGGACTCCTTGTTAGTGAGTTTGTTGTTGTTTGTCATCAAGTCAGTTCCGACTCATGGTGACCCTGTATAGGATTTCCAAGAGTAACTAACTGATGGGTTTGAAATGTAGACCTTGTGGTTTCCAGTCCAGTGCTTACCTAACAGATCCACACCAGGGCTTGTTAGTGAAGTATAAAGCAAACAAACAAAATAGATAGAAACCAATTATCGTAATCCAAGTGTTCATTTACTCACTAGTCAAAAATGTTGAGTTCTTAAATACTTACTTATCCAGTCCTTATCCTATAGCACCACATCAGGAGTTCATATTGACCCTACTACATATTCAATCTTCGTGCTGAGCAAATAATTTGAGAAGCTAGGTTATATGAAAAACAATGTGACATCAGGATTGAAGGAAGACTCAACAACCTACTGTATGCAGATGATACAACCTTGATTGCTGGAAGTGAACAGCATTTAGAATATTTACTGATGAAGATCAAAGACCACACCCCTCAGTATGGATTGCACCTCAGTATATAGAAAACCAAAATGTTCACCACTGGACCAATAAATGACATCATGATAAATTGAGAAAAGATTGACATTTCAAAAACTTGGTTTTGCTTGGTTCCACAATCAACACTCATGGAAGCAGTAGTCAAGAAATCGAACAATGTATTGCATTAGGCAAATCTGTTGCACAAAACCTCTTTAAAGTGTTAAAGAGCAAAGATGTCAGTTAGAGGATTAAGGAGTACCACATCTAAGCCAGAGTACAATGGGGAGTACAATAATCCACACTCTGACTGTTAAATTAATTTTAATCAACTTTTAGAAAAGACAAACACATCAGTTTTTCAATCTTCTTGCTTCTTAATTAAAATTGTTCACCTGTCAACAAATTTCATACTCCTTAATTTAAAAATGTGTTAGGCTGAACTGCAAGCCACAAATGCACTGTTGCCTTTACTTCTCCATCAGAGATGAATGTTCCTCCTGGAAGGACTGCTTTCAAGAGACTAGATCAGGACTACAGGGAGGGTGATTTAACACCTCAAAAGGAAGTTTTTACAGAGTGTCAATAGTGGGGGCAGAGGTGGGTAAACATGCATTGTCATGCAAGATTACAATGCCCTTGGATAGCAGTCCTCTATTTATAATCCATTAAGATTTCAGCTCCTTAGTGGCCATCTCACTGTAAAGAGCAGTGTTGATTACTGAACCTTTTTCCTGATAGTGTTCCAATATTGGCCCTTGAGAATCCAAGAAAACTGTAAGCATCAATTTTCTATCTGATGGTTGACTTTGAACTTTTTGTTGGTCGGTGATTGAGAGTGTTACCATTACATACTCTGCAGTTTACTCTCAGGCTTGTAGTGATGAATCCATGTCTCCTCACAGTAATAATTTTCTATAATAAACATTTACCTTCCTTTGAGTATCAGTTCAAACTTTATTTACAGATGTCCAAATGCTTCTGTTTATGTTCTTCCATGAGTTATTTCCATGCCTATCTCAAAGAAACTTTTCAAAACCTAAGTCTGTTGTAGATTATTTCCTAGGCAAAGCCATGGCTGATTTGCTAATGATTTGCCACATAAACCACAGTCACTTATCTATTCAATAGAATCATTTCACCTGCCCACTCAATGCTGTCATCAGCCATGGATGTGGGCATGTATTTTAATATAACCAGAATGTGGATAATTTTTTTACTCACCCTCATATTTTCAATCACCTCATATGCATGTGAATATTGAACAATGAGTAAGGAAGACTACAGAAGAATCAATGAATTTGCATTATGGTATTGTTGGTCAGCAGTTCAAAACTACCAGCCTCTCTGCAGAAGAAAGATGAGGCTTTCTGCTCCCATAAAGATTTACAGCCTTGGAAACCCTATACAGGGTAGCTAAGGGTCAGAACCAACTTGACGGCACTTAATCACAACATAGTTGTGCCATGGAGTTGGTTCTGACTTGTAGCAACCCTGTACAGAGTTTCAGAGGCTGTAAATCTTTACGGGAGCAGAAAGCCTCTTCTTTCTCCCATGGAACAGCTGGTAGTTTCAAACTTCTGACCTTAAGATTCTCAGCCTGAGTCGTAACCACTACATGACTGAAAAAGAATTTTAAAGCTATTATGGATTTCCAGAAGAACCAACAAATCAGTGGTGATAGAAGTACAGCCAGAACATTCCTTAGAAGCTAAGATGGTTAGACTTCATCTCTCATACTTTGGACATGTTTTCAGGAAGGACCAGTTTTGGAGAACATTAGGTTTGGAAAAGTGAAGGCTCAGCATAAAAGAAGAAGACCCCAATGAGATGGATTTATACAATGGCAGCAGCAATGGTCTCAAACTTACAGCAAAAGTGAAGATGGTGAAGACTGGGCAGAATTTCATTTTGTTGTGCATAGGGTTGCAATGAGTTGGAAGTGACACAAAGGTACCTAACAACAAAAAGTTCGTGGGAAAATAGAAACAAAAGCTTTTCCACATTTTTTTTAAGTCCCCCATATATATATATATGCATACCTTTTCTGATTTTAAACCATGCAGTATCCACACATTCTTTTCAATTGACTGCCTCGTGGTCTATGTTCAGATTACATATGAACAAAATTAAATGTTCAGGACTCCCCATTCTTTTCAATGTTATCCTTAATGTTTTATGATCCATGGAGTCTAATGAATCTACATATAGATTCACACACACACATACACACACATATCTAGTACATATACCTATAAATATTTAAATGTACATGTTGAAAAATAATCCAAGAAGCTGGGTTATATGAAGAAAAACATGACATCAGGATTGGAGGAAAACTGATTAGC
>NW_006408729.1:4943664-4944172 GCF_000296735.1 Chrysochloris asiatica | reverse complement strand
AACCACGACACTACCAGAGTGTATTTCAAGAGTCCTGGTAGCAAAGTGGGTTGCATGTTGGGCTGCTAACTGCAAGGTCAGCAATTTGAGTTCACAAATCACACTACATGAGAAAGATGAGAATTTCTGCTCCCAGAAAGATTTACTACCTTAGAAACACTATACAGTGTCAATATGAGTAGTAACTGACGCAACGCCTCATAGCAGCAGCAGCAGTACATTTCCACTTCTATGGATGTCACTTTAATCATGGCAGGCACACATATGTCTTCAAAATTATCTACTGATAGAGATTATGTATGACTGAAGACACCAAGTTAAGTTTATGTCAACTTGACTAGCCAAATGGCTTGGCAGGTATCATGTAATAACCCTCCATGACTGTTTGTGGTGTGAGCAGGCCAATAGATTGAAATGGGAATTCCCCTGAGGGTGTGCTCTGTATCCAACATATGGGGATTTTCTGGTAAAACTTGCTATCTCTGGATCCTGCATTTGACTCATCATC
>NW_006408729.1:4941607-4942869 GCF_000296735.1 Chrysochloris asiatica | reverse complement strand
ATTCTACCTTACCCATCTCATTCTGAAGATAAGAACAAGATTAAATTTAACTTAAAGAAAGTTCTAGTTCTCTTTTCTTGAATAGCAGATTGTTTAGAGAAGCAAAAGCATTTAACTGCTAAAAATGTCTTAAATTCAGAAAAGATTGTGAATTAGGTTAGAAATTATTAAGTAAATTAAATGTATAAAACTCCTATTTTCACATTAAATTAAGAAATAAGCTGTACACACTTGACATTCCATATAATTGTCATTTTTAATAGAACTTGGAAGATTAGCATTGTGAGTACAATTTTAAATGTCTTATCATTAATTTAGAGTGGTGACTATAAATTGAGTAGTAAAAAAATATTTTGCCAGATATTTAATATACACTGTATTTAAAAGTTTGTTTTATTAGAGTTGTGAAATCGAATTTCTTAAGCACTTTATTGGTAGTGTTTTATTAATTACATAATTGAAGTATTTAAATTTACTAATGAAATTTAAAATATTAAAACCCTTCAAAGTGGTTGATGATGGTTATGTGCTGTGGAGTGGGTTCCAACTCATAGTGACCCTATACAGGATTTCTGAGGCTGTAAATCTTTACTGACATTGTTGTTAAGTTCCATCAAGTAGGTTCCCACCCATAGCAACCCTATATAGGGTTTCAGAGGAGCAGCTGGTGAGCTTGAACCACCGACCTTGCAGTTCAAATGGCTTTGCAGTCTGGCACATTAACCCACAGCGCCACACAAGAAGTAGATGGCCTCATTTTTCTCTTATAGAATGACTGGTAGTTTCAAGCGGCTGACGTTGAGATTAGCAGCCTGACTCATAACTACTAAGCTTAAAGGTGGTTATATTAATTTATCAAACATATAAATATAAAAATGACATCTTAATAAAATAATCATGAATTTTTAATTTTTAACTTACCAAATTATATATTCATTAAAAGGGAACTTCCCAAAAAAAAACTTGTTGCCCTTGAATTGTTTGTGACTCAGTGTGTTACAGAGTAGAACTGTTCCATAGGGTTTTCTTAACTGCAATCTTTACAGAAGCAGATTGCCAGTTCTTGAGAAGTTCCTCTAGGTAATTCTGAGAAATTTATCTTTAGGTTAGGCGCCACTGAGTCGGTACCAACTCATAGTGATCCTGTACACAACAGAACAAAACACTACCCGGTCCTGGACCAACCTCACAATTGTTGTCATACTTGACCTCATTGATACTGCCACTTGGCCAATCCATCTCACTGGGGGTCTTCCTCTTTT
>NW_006408729.1:4934035-4940016 GCF_000296735.1 Chrysochloris asiatica | reverse complement strand
GAGAAGCTGGCTTATATGAAGAAACGTTGATTGCTGAAAGTGAAGAGGACTTAGAATACGAAAGTCCTGATTAATATCAAAGACCACAGCCTTTAGTATGGGTTTCATCTCAATGTAGAGAAAACAAAAATCCTCACCACTGGACCAATCAACAACATTCTTATCAATGGAGAAAAGATTGAAGTTGTCAAAGACTTCATTTTGCTCAGATCAACCATCAACACTCAATGGAAGTTGCAGTCAAGAAGTCAAGTGACATCTTTTATTAGGAAAATTTGTTGTACAATACCTCTTTAAATTGTTCAAAATCAAAGATGTTACTCGGAGGACTAAATACCTGACCCAAGTCACAGTATTTTTAATAATCTTATATGCATGGGGAAGTTGAACACTGAATTAGGAAGACCATAGAAGAATTTATGCTTTTGAGTTATGGTTTTGGAGAATATTGAAAGTACCATGGACTGCCAAAAGAACAAACACATCTGTGTTGGAAGAAGTGCAGCCAGAGTGCTCCTTGGAAGTCAGCATGGCCAGACTTCATCTCTCATACTTCAGGCATATTTCAAGGAGGGACTACTCTTTGGAGAAGGATATCATGTTTGGTAAGGTAGAGGGTCAGAGAAAAAGGGGTAGACCCCAATGAGATGGATTGGCACGGGGGCAACAGCCATGAGCTCAAACAATTGTGAGGTTGGTGCCGGACCAGGCAGTGTTTCGTTCTGTTGTGCATAGGATCACTATGAGTGGGTACCAACTCGATGGCACATAACAACAACAACATGCTCATTAGACTTGGCTCTTCCCAGAGGCAAATGGATAAGACTTTTATGACAATTGCTTTCTGATTTGAAAAAGCTACTCATGCATTAAAACCTTGCTCCATAGACCAACTCTGAAGTGACATTTCTGTGACTGCATTATAGACAGCATGGCTGACCAACACAGAGAACTCTAGACTTCAAAACCTTTTTTTAAAGGCCCATTTCCATTTCAGTGGTCATTTTAGCAAATTACCATACTGTGGATTTGATTAACTTCCAGAAAAGTTTTAACTCTTACATTTAATGAATTTTCAAACTATATTCACATAACTGTTCAGAAAAATATTTTGCAAAAATAATTTTTTACCTCTTCCCCCTAGTTCAAACAAAAACAAAACAGCACAGTGTGGCTATAGCTAAAGTTGTAGTCATAAAGATGAAATGCTGACGTGCTCTATAGTCAAATGCTCATCTTGCACCACACTGTAGGATTTTCCCCAGAACCCAGCCATTGGATCCAAGTCCTTAGTACCAATTTTACACATTGGAAACATTTGTAGTTTAAAAATAACAGCATCTTCTTCAAAACAGACCTGACTCTCTGCCTTCAGTAATCTGTATTTTTATGTGTAAATTTGTAGATACATCTGTTTTGAGTTACATAAATACACCAAAAAAAGTATCTTATAGCAGGGAAATTTATACATTTCATATTCTCACAGCTTGAAAACGGCCAAAATTATTCTCTTGAATAAATGCTCTGGGGGGGAAATCAAAAGAACAACTCAAATGCAATATTTTGAGAACTTTTGAGAGTATCAGAGAAAAGGTATAACTAAATAAACACATGTGTGCAATACATATATTTAAAAATCTGCTCTTTATGCGGACTAAGGGGGTGATGCATTAAAGGTCATTTCAAGTGCTTTGACCATTCAGTTTTGGCTGGAAATATGTTTATATAATAATATTTGTATTTGAATACTACTGTGTTTAATATTTTTGTTTTCAATTAGAAGCAAAAGAGGACACCAGATAGGACCATACAAAAGAAAGATAATAATTTTTTTCAGCACTTGTACGATTATTGGAAAGTTCTTACCATCAAGATAGCATGAACCTCAAGATTGTCACCAACCAGAACTGCTGACAGGAAAGGAAATCTGAATCTCTGTGTAAGTGCTTTTTTTTCCCACCTCCTTGTGCAGGGACATGTCTGTGTCTAGGGTGGAACACCATCCTCCAAATTTTACTTCTCCACCTTCCACTGGATAACCACAACAGAAAGAGAAAGTTAATGAATACTTAAGACTAAGGACAGTTTAATGGTGGGTTCCTGGATAGGGGAGCAAAGAGTTAGACAACCTAAAGGTTGGTAGCTCAAATGCTACAGAAGAAGGCCTGGTGCTCTGTTTCCATTAAGATTACAACCAAGAAAACTCTATGGAACAGTTCCGCTCTATAACACGTGGGGTCACTCTGAGTTGTAATCAACTCAGGTCAACAGGTTTTTCGGTTTTGCTTTGTTTTTTTCTATGTGCTTTAGCACCCAGAAATCAGCAAACATTATCCAATCCAAATCCATAATGTCAGCCATTAACTAGTTTCTACTCTTTCTTCATAGCACTTAGGGCTCTCTCTTAACTCCAGCCCAAAGAACATTTGTACTCTTACCCTTAACATTGGTTCAACTCTGTCCACCTCACTTGTTTTAAAGGATAGTCACAGCCAGCATCTGCTGATATTCTAGTGGAAAAACTAACTGGATAAGAAGTTGAAAAATGATTCAATTTTCAGATTTTGTCTGTTTGAAGGTTGGCCTACTCCAAACTATTAATTAACATGTCTTAGTTGGAGTCCAGGGATCTCTGGTAGTGTAGTGGTTATGAGTCGGGCTGCTAACCTCAAGGTCAGCAGTTTGAAGCTACCATCAGTTCTCTGGGAGAGACTTTCTGCTCCCATAAAGATTTACAGCCTTGGAAACCCTAGACAGGGAAGTCCTATACAGAAAACCCTATGAGTTGGAACCAACTCCACGGCATACCACCACCACCACCCAGTTAGAGTCCTGGTGTGGCACTATAGGATAAGTACAGGACCTAAAGATCTGTTTGAACACAAGGTCAGCACTGCAACCTCACCAGCCACTCTTTGGAAATCCTCTACAGAGTTGCTATGAGTCAGGATCGACTTGAAAACACTTAACAGCAGAAACAATAGTTGCTTAGTAGGAGTCCTGGTATGATGCTATAGGATAAACACTGGAATGTTAACCCCAAGGTCAGAGGTTGAAGCCCACCAGTTTTTCCTCAGAAATCCTATACAGGTAGCTATGAGTCAGAACTGGCTAGATGGCACTAAACAACAAAACAAATTCCACCCTAAATCTTCGTATTGGTTTATCACATCAGATCACATCATGGGGATTATCATATGAGAATCATGGTGCAGTCAAGCTGACACACATTTTTTACTTTTTATGGAGTACATGATTCAATTCATGACATAATTACTCTTACTTAGAAGTGTTATCATTTTGTATCCTTAAATATAAACCAATCCTGAAAAGGAAAAGCTGTTGTTTTGTTTTACAAATGTTTCCTCACATAATAAGTCAACAACAGGTATAATATATCAAGGAGGGGGAAAACACAGCTAAGCAACATCAATATAGACAGCAAGTGCACAGGAGAGATAAGGACAACAAAGCTGAAATCATGACTTGCCAGGAATTAACTACACATAGATATTATGTTTGATATTGGAAAAATCAAATAAATCTGGGATAAATATACTTACAATAAGATTTAGTTTCATTTGAATAATTATAAATTGCCAAAAACTGAAACTATTTAAAGTTTTAAAAGGATGTAGGAAGCAAGTAGGTTTTTCAAAAGTATTCTATGAATATATATGAACAACTCATTGAGAAGACCATTGGCTTTAACTATTTATGGTTATTGTCTTAGCTAGTGTGATTGTCTTCTCTTCTGTTGCATTTTTTCTGTTTCTTGTTTCTTTTTTTTTCCATTTCCAACTTTCAATCTGATTCCTTGGTACTCTGTATTTATTTTTCTTCCTTGGAGTCCTAGTGTAGTGCTGTGGGTTAATGCGCCACACTGCAAGCCATTTAAACTGCAAGGTTGGCAGTTCAAACTGCTCCTCAGAAACCCTACAGGGTTGCTATGGGTCTGAACTGACTCAATGGCACTTCACAACAAAAACAACCCTTCCTTACTTCTTTTATTTCTTTGCTCCATCTTTCTTTTCTCCCTTTCCTCCTTCCTTCTTTTTTCTCTTCCATCATTTCTTCCTTTCTCTTTCTCCCTCCCTCCCTCCTTTCCTATACTCATTTCTATTTTGTCTGTATGACGTTTTGGAAACTTTTCTCACTGGTTTTAATTATACTATGGTATCATATTTTTCTAGAATACATACTTACAAATCTATGTTTTTTTTAATATGAAAGTGAATAATGATATTATAATTTCTTTCTTGTGAATAGATAAAAGGGCTTTAGATAAGTTCAAGTCATCTCTGCTTTCCATTTAACTTTCTGGCTATTTGGGCTACAAAATGGTATCATTTTAAAACTCAAGTCATAATTAAAAATTGATTTTTAGTTTTAAGATTGTATGAATTATGGTAGACTATTTCCCACATTTAAAATCATTTGTGTTGATTCTAGAATCATGGTATGAAGATAAAAATAATGTGATACAGTGCCGATATGATAATGCTTTACTCAAAGATACTTTATTTACCTGAGTGACATTCCCTGACTTTGGATCCTCTTTCCTAGTGAGGGAAAAGGAATCTGTTATCCAGAAAAAATCATGGCATGCAATATTTGTAGATCTTTTAGGTTTTATTCAGTTCACTCCCAGAACATAAGGCAAGCAAAGACTGCATGATTTGTGCAGTGTTTCCTGTGGACAGTTATTATTTACAAGGTTGCCTTTTCTGAGGAACTAATGCCCATCTTTCTTTAAAGAAAGTTAGGGTCTGACTTATTTTAGAGGGCTGGCTCTGTAGGTTTTTGAAGAACTGTCAAATGGATTCAGGTCTGAACTGCTATCACTGTACAAATAGCACAGTACCAGAAAAAAACTACATGGAAATAGTCTCCTCTCTCGCCTTCAAGCCTGAAGTTTCTTTCTCATGTCTTCTATTGGTAGAGACTAACAGGGAGGTTCTAACAAAGCAGAAATATAACTGGTAGAGTCTCAACCACCAACATTACATAGTAAAATATAAAACGGTAGACTTGGAGCTGAGAAACAAAAGCATACGCAGTCATTAACATACATATACATATATATCTGCATAAGAATATATGAGGGCAAATCAAAAAGTATTGCTACTAGGTTTCCAGTTCATACATGCATGGGTTTATTGCAAACAAAATGTGTTTAAACATGTCTCTGTGATCAGTGGATACAGGCCAACAAGTTTGCTCGGTAACACCCTTGTATTAATCCCATTAGAGTGCCAGCTAAAAAAAGGTACAATTAAAACAATGGCTTCTGAGGGGATCTGCTGATCAGTTAAATTCAAGGCAGAGTGATCAGCTCAGACGGTTATGGCAAATGCTTTTTGGTATTCCAAATGGATAATCTTGATAGATTTTTCCCTAAGGACACAGGATGATCACAGGGGTTTATTATGAAGATTTTTAAAGAAAATTAAGAACTACATTGCTGAAGAAAAGGCCAAAAAGTTGCACAGAGGAATTTTTTCCATCACAACAATGCAACTACTTATGACTTAAGGGTGGCAAGGGTTGTCCTACAAGAATTTAATTGGTAAGCTTTATCTTATCCACCCTTATCTTGCCCCTCAGACTTCTTTTTGTAGCCCAAACTTAAAGAATATTTCAAAGAAATATGATTTAAGTCCCTGAAAGATTTTAAAACTGTCTTTGATACGATGTAAAATGAAGAGTGTGAAATTCTTTGGGAGATGGTTGTTGTTGTTGTTGCCATTGCTGTTGTTAAGTTCCATCCTGTCAGTTCTGCCAATCTTGTGGTTTAGCAATCCAGTGTTTATCTAACAGCACCACACCAGGACTCTTAGGGAAGGACTTTTTTTGTTGCTAGGTGTTGTTGAGTCATTCCCATCTGATATGCAACCATATGCACGACAGAATGAAATACAGCAAGGTATTGCTCCATCCTCACAATAGTTGTTACCCTTGAGCCCATTACTGCTGTCACT
>NW_006408729.1:4927832-4929795 GCF_000296735.1 Chrysochloris asiatica | reverse complement strand
CATCATTGATGGACTCAAGTGTGGCAGCGGTAGTGAGGTTGGCCCAGGATCGGACATTGTTTCGTTCTGCTATGCATGGGGTCGCTATGAATCGGTTCCGACTCGATAGCACCTGACAACAAAAACAACAACAATCAAAGTAATGATATAAAATGTTGGAATACAGTTCATAACTCTTATGAGGGAAGTTTTTGGGTTTTTTTAGCTTTTCATTTGCTAAATTTTCTTTTAGTTTTTAAGTTTAATAATCACGTCACAACTTTTGTAATATATTTTGAATTAGTATGTAGATTTGGACTGATGATTGCGAGGATACCTCACAGAAAAATAATGTCAATATGTGATTTTTTAAAAATATTTATATATGATTACTAAGTAATGTCTGAAGAATAAAGTTGGAAAACTTATACTTCCTGACTTCAAAGCATGCTCTGTTGTTGTTGTTAAATACCGTGGAGTCGGTTCTGACTCGTAGCGACCCTGCACAGGGTTTCTGTAATCTTTACGGGAGTAGAACACCTCATCTTTCTCCTGCAGAACCACTGGTAGTTTCAAACTGCTGTCCTTCAGGTTGGTAGCCCTACTCATAAGCACTATGCTACCAGAACTCTAGAATAGCTTACTACTGTGATTTCAAGTTAGGAAGTGTCAATCCTGCTACATTAGTCTTCTTTAGGTTGCTTTACCATTCAAGGTCCTTTGTCCTTCTATATACATTTGAGGCTTGGCTATTCTGTTTCCAATGAAACTGAATTGAGAGCCCATAAATAAATCCCTACATCTATGGTCCTGGTGTGGATTGTAGGATAAGCACTGAACTGCTAACCACAAGAGTGGCATTTCACTCCTTGGAAACCCTACACAGGGTTGCTATGAGTCAACAAAAGTCTACCGATTTTTGATAGGGGTTCTATTGTAAATTTAATTGTGTTCCCAGACAAAATATGTATCAGTTAGGCTAGGTGATGTCACATAATTATCCTCCATTTTGTGATCTAATATAATTATCCTATCTGTTTTAAACCCTAGCACAACTCATAACCACTAATTTCTAAATACTCTATTAAACAATCCATGTTACAGAAAGGGAATTATAGTGGATATTATGAAACCCCTTAACCCAAATGAAGATAAAAATATAACTTATCACAATTTGTAGACTACAATTAAATTCATGTAAATAAAGAAATCTATTTTTTAAAGCAGGAAATCATTTAAGTACCCTACTAAAACGTTTTAAAAAGCAAAATTACCCAAGGAAATTAGTTTGAAGAAAATAATCAAATATAAATGAAATTATTTCATTAGACACAAACCTAAAATGTTGTTAAGTGCTGTCGAATCAGTTCTGGCTCATAGCATTTCCAAGGAGCATCTGGTGGGTTTGATCCACCAATCTTGTGGCTAGCAGTCCAGTGTTTATCCTATAGCACCACATCAGGACTCCTCAAATATTGTTGTTGGTGGTAGTAAGTTCTGTCAAATCAGTTTCTACTCATAGTGACCCTGTATAGGGTTTCAGAGGAGTAAGTGGTGAGTTTGAACCACCAATCTGGAGGCTCAAACAGACCTTGCAGTCCAGTGTATTATCCTGCAGCACCACACCAGGAAAGATTCATCCAAACATTGATTATGTATAAACATTAATAAAGTTGATAAAGCCTTGGAATGATTAATGAAAGAAGTCACAAATTATCAATACCAATATTTTTTTAATTGCAATTAAATAGGCATCCATTAAAAAGATAATAAGAAATCATTAAAATAATTTTATAGCAACAAATTTTAAAATATAGGTGAAGTGGCTAAATTCCCCAAAATTACAATATGAGGGTAAGTCAAAAAGTATTGCTATAAAATCACAGCTACCTTTATTAAATTTAAATAAGTAAATAAAAAGTAGAGAAAATGAATATATGTGCATGGTATATCCTCCTCCTCTAGATCTATACACTACTAAAGG
>NW_006408729.1:4924202-4926921 GCF_000296735.1 Chrysochloris asiatica | reverse complement strand
TATTATCAACATTTTATTATCAACATTCCCTGCCTTGGCTCCTCTCTGATGTCTTTTTAAACTCCCTTTAAAAACTTGGTCCATCTAAAAACTACTGTTTTATATGGAACAATATTCCTGAAAAGTTATTGTAAACCTTCAGCAATTTCAGAATATTCCCGTTAAGGTTTTTGTTAAAAATTTATATTAACCATGACCTCCAAAACATCTTTTTTCCATAGCAAAAAAAGCATCTTTTTTTTTTTGAAGGCACTTTAATGAGCTGAGAAAGTTTGTCTGTGATTATCCACTGATCAGAGAGGCATGTCTAAACATACTTTGTTTGAAATAAACCCAGGCATGCATGGACTGAAACCCTACTGTTGTTAGGTACCATTGAGTTGGTTCCAACTACTTGTGGCCTTATGCACAAAGCTCAAAACACTGACTGATCCCACACCATCCTCTCAAGTGTTGCTATGTTTGAGGTCATTGCTGTTTCCACCGTGTCGGTCCATCTTGTTGGTGATCTCCTCCCTCACTAACCCTCCACTTTATCAAGCATATTTTCCTACTCCAGGAACTGGTCCTTCCTGACAACATGTTCAAAGTATGAGAGATGTAGTCACACCATCCTTGCTTTTAAGGAACATCAGGCTGTGCTTCTTCCAACACACATTTGTTTATTCTTCTGGTGGTTCGTACTGTTTCCAGTATTCTTTGTCAATACCATAACTTGAATCTACCAATTATTCTATGGTCTTCTTATTCATTGTCTAACTTTCATATGCATGTGAGGAAATCAAAATTACCATGGTTTCTGGGTGCACCTTAGTCCTCAAAGTGACATCTTCGGTCTTTAATACAAAAGAAGCATTTTCTAGCAGATTTGCTTAATGCGATAAATTGTATGAATACTTGACTGCTGTTTCCATGAATGTTGATTGTGGATCCAAATAAATTTAAATCCTTCACAACTTCAAGGTTTTCTCCATTTATAATGTTGATGTTTATTGATCCAGTTATGAGGATTTTTGTTTTCTTCATACTGAGCAGTAATCCATACTGAAGGCCATATTCTTCAATCTTCATCATTAAGTCCTCTTCACTTTCAGCAAACAAGGTTGTTTCATCTGCATATCTCAGGTTGTAAATGAGTCTTCCTCTATTCCTGATGTGGCATTCTTCCTCATATATCCATCTTCTTGGATTATTTACTCAACATAAAGATTGAATATGTATGGTGGTAGAACACAAGCCTGGCTTACAGTTTTCCTAATTTTTTAGCAATTCAGAGCTCCTTTGTTCAGTTTTAATGCTGCCTGTTTGTCTAAGTACAGGTTTCTCATAAGCACAATAAAATGTTCTGTAAAACCCATTTTCGCAATGCTGTGCATAGTTTCTGATTATCCACAGAGTCAAATGCTTTTGGATAGTCAATGAAACACAAGTAAGCATCTTCTAGTATTCTCTGCTTTCAGTCAAGAACCAACCCCACTAGCAATACTTCTGACTTACGATCATATATACTAAAGTTGACACCATATACTTCTTTGCACAGGCTTGCAATTGTGATTTAAATAATTAGATAATTAAATCCTCCTACAAAAAAAATTCCAGGACAGATTGGCTCTCCAAAGATTTCTACTAAATATTTGTTTTTGTTGTTTTTAGGTGTCATCGAGTTGGTACCAACTAATAGTGACCCTATGCACAACAGAACCAAACACTGCCCAATCCTGGGCCAACCTCACAATGGTTACCACGCTTGAGTCCAGTAATGCTGCCACTTTGAAAATCCATCTCGCTGGAGGTCTTCCTCTTTTTCTCTGACTCTTTACCTTACCAAACATGATATCCTTCTCCAGTGACTGATCCCTCCTGATAATATGTCTAAAGTATGAGAGAAGAAGTTTGGCCATCCTGGCCTATAAGGAGCTCTCTGGCTGCACTTCTTCCAACACAGATCCATTGGTCCTTTTGGCAGCCCATGGCACTTTCAAAGTTCTCCTCCAGCACCATAACTCAAAAGCATCAATTCTTAGATGGGTTTGCTTATTCACTGTCCAGCTTTCACATGCATAGGAGGTTATTGAAAATACCATGGCTTGGGTTAGGCCCACCTTAGTTCTCAAACTGACATCTTTGCCTTAATGCAGTATGTCGTTTGATTTCTTGACTTCTGCTTCCATGAATGTTGATAGTTGATCCAAGAAAAATGAAGTCCTTGACAACCTCCATCTTTTCTCCATTGATAAGAATGTTGCTTGTTGCATGAGGATTTTTGTTTTCTTGTCATTGAGATGCAATCCATACTGAAGGCCGTGCTCTTTGATCTTCATCAGTAAATATTTTAAGTCCTCTTCACTTTTAGTAAGCAAAGTTGAATTGTCTGAATATCGCAGGTTGTTAATGAGTCTTCCTCCAATCCTGATGGCACGTTTTTCTTCATAGAACCCAACTTCTTAGATTATTTGCTCAGCATACAGGTTGAATAAGTATGGTGAAAAAATACAGCCCTGGTGCTGTAATTTTAAGCCAGTCTTAATTTTAAACTAGTGTTCCAATGTTCTGTTTGAAAAACTGCCTCTTGGTACAGGTACAAATTCCTCATGAGCACAATTAAGTGTTCTGGAATACTCATACTTCTAAATGTTATCCATAGCTTGTCATGATCCACACAATCGAAAGCCTTTGCGTAGTCAATAAAGCATAGGTAAACATCTTTCTGATATTCTCT
>NW_006408729.1:4918013-4922876 GCF_000296735.1 Chrysochloris asiatica | reverse complement strand
GTGTGTAAATTTGAATAATAGTGGTATTAACTGGGCTTCCCTGTAGGTGCATGGATATTATCCTATCACAGACAGCGTTGTACCTCATGACTGATCTGGATATGTTCTTTTTGACAATGAATGCAACACCATACATCTTCAATTTGTCATTCCTGGCACAGTAAACCAAGTGTTTGTCAGATTCAAAATGGCCAATACCAGTCCATTTTAGCTCACTAATACCTAAATATTGATGTTTATGTGTTCCATTTCATTTTTGACAATTTCCAATTTTCCTAGATTCATACTTTGTACATTCCATGTTCTGTATATTAATGGATGCTTACAGCTGTTTTACTTCATTTTGAATTGTCTCCCATCAGCAAATGAAGGTCCCATGGGCTTTTCTCCCAGTCCCCTGGACTTTTCTCCCACTGGCTTTACTCCATTCATGTCATCATGGTCAACTCTACTTTGAGGAGGCAGCTCTTCCCCAGTCGCATTTTGAGTATCTTCCAACCTGAGGAGCTCATATTCTGGCACTATATCTGACAGTGTTTGTCTGCTATTCATAAGGTTTTCAGTGATTAAATATTCGGAAGTAGTTCATCACTCCTTCTTTCTATTCTGTCTTTGTCTGGAAGCTAATCTGAAACCTGTCCACCATGGTTGCCCCTGCTGGTGTTTAAAATCCCAGTGGCATAGCTTCCAGAATCACAGCAACTCACAAGCCACCACAGTATGACAAACTGACAGATGAGTGGTGGAAGAAGAATTGATAAGGATCTAAAATAGCTAGAATTCTTATACATTTCTAGTGGGAAAAGAGTCCGACACAAATAAATCTGACTATGTTTACTAAAAATATAAAATAAGGCAAAGGTAACATAATGTGTAGAAGTCAGGAGAATAAATGTCTTTATGGAGATAACTAGTTACTGAGAAGGAGCTTAATGGTGTCCTCTGAGGTTCTGGAAATATTGTATTCTTCATGTGAGTATTATGGACACACAAGTATCTTCATTTTGTGGTAATTGATCCAGCAGTATACTTAAAATCTGTGTACTTACATGAAAATATCATTGCTGTCATCCCAAGAGAGGCAGGTGGGTTTAAATAGCCGACCTTAATGTTAGCAGTCCAGTGCTTAGCCTAGTGCCATACCAGGATTCCTCTAAATATATTTTACACTTTATTTGCAAAACAAATATTTTTTTAAAAAAAAGAAATGATTCTCTGTCACAATGTTTTAATTTAGTAATTTGTTAATGTTTGAGTATAAATGGATGAAGAAATTTTGTTTTGGTTTTTTTGGTTAATAAAGTGATTTGTGTTTGGCTTTCATTCAGGAGTGGCAGCATGATAATTTTCACTGATTTTTTTGTTGTTAAATGCTGTCTCAGCAATTCTTTGTAGGTTCTCTGAGGAACGGCTGGTGGGTTTGAACCACTGACCTTACAGTGCAAACCAACCTTGTGTATTATCATGCTGAGCCACAGCAGGACTTCATTTTCAGTGTGCTGTTGTTGCTGTGAGTTCTGACTCATAGCCACCCTATACAGGGTTTTGTTGTTGTTAAGTTCTGTGGAGTCGGTTCCGACCCACAGCGAACCCTGTACAGGGTTTCCGAGGCTGTAAATCTTTACGGGAGCAGAAAGCTTAATCTTTCTCTTGCAGAGCGGCTGGCAGTTTCGAACTGCTTAACTTAAGGTTCGCAGCCCGATTTGTAACCATTACGCTACCAGAGCGCCTTTATGAGGCTGTAAATCTTTACCGGAGCAGAAAGTCTCTTCTTTCTCTGGTGGAACAGCTGATAGTTTCAAACTGCTGACCGGTAAATTAGTAGACCGATTCGTAAATACTAACGCTACCAAAACTCCTAATTTTTAGTGTGTTGTTGTTGTGAAGTGCCGGCGAGTCGATTCCGACCCATAGCGACCCTGTATAGGGTTTCCAAAGAGCAGCTGGTGAGCTTGAACCTTCAACCTTGCAGTTCAAACAACTTTGCAGACTGGCACATTAACCCACAGCGCCACACCAAGGCTCCAATTTTCAGTGTGCTGCTGCTTCTGCTGCTGCTGCTGCTGCTGTGTGCGGTGAAGTCGGTTCCGACTCATAGCCACCCTGTCCAGGGTTTCCGAGGCTGTAAGTCTTTACCGGAGCAGAATGCCTCATCTTTCCCGATTCGTAACCACTACGCTATGTAGACATGTTGAATTTGCAGTGCCTGCAAGAGATAGTTGTTAAGTGTCGGCAAATCTGCTCCAACTCAGAACGAACCTAAGAACACAACAGAATGAAATGGTGCTTAGTCATGCACCAGCTTCAAAATGTTTGTTATGTTTGAGCCCTTTGTTGTCAATTCATCTTGTTGGAGATGTGAAAATGTTAGAGGGTTGTAAAATGTAAAAGTAAACCAACTTTTAACTCATTCTGATTATTTCTAATTCAAATTGATTCTTACCACTTTCATTGCTCTATCATCACCTCTCATCTGTACCACACTAGCCTCTTAAGTGATCTTCCAACTTGTCCCTCTACTTTTACTGATATGTACCTGGAACAATCTTCTGTGTTTGCTGATTTTATGGCTAATATTGTAGTGTGCAACTAGCGGCATACAACTAAACTGGAAAATTCCTGTTTTTCTTATTTTGTTGTTGTTTAGTGCCCTTGAGTTGGTTCCAACCCTGTGTAGTCTTTCCAAGGCTATGAATCTTTGGGGGGGAGTAGAAAGTCTTCTCTTTCTCCCATTTATTACTTTAGCTCTTAGAAAATTTTATTACTGAAATTTATTAAATAAAGCACATGATCACAGGGCATCAGTATTACATGATAGGTGTATTTGAAACTAATTAAACCAAATTTTGGTGTCGATTTTTTACTTCAGAATTTACTCTTCTAGATGGAGTCCTGTAAGATAAACACTGGACTGTTAATTGCAAGATTGATGATTCAAACCCACTAGAGACAGAAAAGATTCCATGCACTTAACAACAACAAAAACAGGTACTTAATAGTAACTCATCCAAACTCTCAGGCATCTATTTCAGTTCACCAATGTCCCTTATTATTATATATATATATATTTGCTAACATCGGTGTTATTCTTAGGGGCCATCTAGTGGGTTTCAACACATATGCACAACAGAACAAAACACTGCATGGTTCTGTACCTTTGTTATAATTGTTGTTATCCTTGAGGTAAACAAGTTTTAATCTTGTATTTTGTACATTAGGAATTAAAATAGTAATTGCTGTTAATTACTAAAAAGAGAAATTCTCTCTCCCTTTTAATTGCTCTTTCAAACCTGTCTTCCTAAATATTAGGATCTTCTCTACTTTACTTTTCTTCATTTATTGTTATTTCCATTCCTAAAGTTGTTTACATGGTGATAGAGTTCAGGGATCTCAGGCATCTTCTTTTTCTCCTTTGACTGATCTTTTGGGGAAAAAGACCAAAAAAAGTAGCCTAGAACCATCATTGGTGATTAATAATGCCTTATCATCAATATTCTGAGTAGCATCAAGGTAAGTATACAAAGTTCTAGTGTGCAAACTGCTATAGCAATTATTTAAAAATATGACCTTTTTTTTTTTTTTTTAAAGACACCATGATAAGAAGTTTGTGAGAAATGGTTAAAAAATAGCATACAAATTTTCTTCCTACAATCTATATCCCAAACAAGCATCCCCATGAGGATGCAATAAGGAGGTGGAGATAATCTAGACCAGTAACTAGAAATACACATTTGTTACAGTAAAAAAAACACGAAGTAAAGTTTAATGCAAGATCATCATGTCCTGGAAGCAGGAAATCTGGTTTAAAAAAATAAGAATAACAATTCTTGCAAAATTTACTTTTCACTTTCTTCTTAATGGGAAATAAAACTAGTAATAAAATCAAGTCATATTATCTATAACTAAAACTTTATCAGTGTGTCACATTTATCTTAATGCTATTACACCTGTCAAAAATCATCCAGATATATAGGCAGTATCCAAAGAAGTACATAAAACTTTTATGGGCTGTCCTTTGCCTACGTGTATAATCAAAATTGATTTCTATAAATGTTTTAAATTTCAAATATAAATATCAAATTTGGTATTGGTAATGAGTAAGAACACATACATTTTTCAAATGAAAGTAGATATTTATTGAAGGTTCTAACCAGTTTGGACCAGAGACACATTTGATATCACAAATTGAAATCAAACGTTCCAAAATGGTAGGGTAGCAGAAACATACTTATAAATTAAAGTCAGGGCCTAAAGGTACAACATTCTAATTGGAAATTGCAAGATCAAGGAAGCCAGAGGTGGGATAACTTGAAGCAGTGGCTTTACAGTAATAGGTTGGAAACACAAATATGGGATATCTGAATTGGTTAGTTTAAATACATGACTGTGGTTTTGCAGGATATTCACAAAGTAATTATCTTGAAGCATTTCCTGAGGGCTGTTGAGGAAATTTTGAATAAGAGTCTTTTACCAAAATACTCCCTTAAGAACATTCTTTCTGTATCTTAGTTTACTCACGGAGAAAAAGATTTCCTTTGTTATATACTTTAATCTAAGGATTTGATAGTTGCAAGGAAAATAAGCAAAAGATGGTGTCAGACCTGGGCCAATCATTCAGACTCAAGTCAAGCACCTCAATTTTGAAACTCTCATATGATACGATTTGATATAGGTTGCTGTTGTTAGATGCCATTAAGTAGGCTTCCAATCATACTAACCTTATGTATATAGAAGAAACTACTGCTTAGTCTTGCCTCATCCTCACAACCATTGTTATGTTTGAGCCCATTGTTGTACTAACTGTACTAATCCATCTCATTAGGGGCCTTCTTCTTTGGTGCTAGCCCTATACATTAAGAATAA
>NW_006408729.1:4915484-4916773 GCF_000296735.1 Chrysochloris asiatica | reverse complement strand
CAGAAATTCAAGCCAGATTCAGAAAAAGACATGGAAAAGGGATATCACTGCTGATGTCAGATGTATCTTGGCTGAAAGCAGAGAATTTCAGAAAGAAGTTTACCTGTGCTTTATTGACTTTGCAAGATCATTCAACCATGTGGATCATAACAAATTGTTCATAATATTTCAAAGAATGGAAATTCCAGAGAACTTAATTGTACTTATGTATAGCCTGTACACAGAGACCAAAAGGAAGTTATGTAAGCATAACAAGGTGATACTGTGAGATTTAAAGTCAGGGTTATGTCCTTTTACCTTATGTATTCATTCTGTATGTTGATCAGATCATCTGAGAACATGGACTATATGAAGACAATGACATCAGGATTAAAGGAAGGCTCATTAACAACTCTCAATATGCAGAGGGTATAAAGCTAGGAGTGCTTAAAGAGTTTACTGATGAACATTAAACACTACAGCCTTCATTATAAACTACAACACAACATAAAAACAACAAAAATTCTCACAAATGGACTAGTAATTGAAAAAACTGAAGAAAAGATTGAAGTTGTTAAGGATTTAATTGTATTTGGATCCACAATCAATACCCATAAAAGCAGCATGAAGAAACAAAACAATGTAAAACATTGATTAAATCTGTTGTAAAGGACTTCTTTTAAATATTTTTTAAAAGCAAAAATGTTACTTGAAGACTAAGGTGTACCTGACCAAATCATGTATCTTATTCATTTTCTAGTGCTGCTATAACAGAAATACCACAAGAGGATGGCTTTAACAGTTATGTATTTCCTCATAATTTGGGAGACTGGAAGTTTAAACACAGGATACCAACTCTAGGGCAAGGGCTTCATCTATTTTCAACATCCGTGGGCCTGTCACTCCTTAGTAATCTCACGCATCTTGACATGAATCTGCCATTGCGTCTACGATGTTCTCAGCACAAGGACCCCAGGTCCAAAGGATGCAAGCCACTCTCAGTGAGGTCCTTCTACTTTCTGCTTGCTTCTTTTCTCCTTTTATCTCTCATAAGATAAAAGATGTGACTCGAGCAAGAGTGTGACTTGAGTAACACCCATTTGGGAGATTGACTCAAGACACATCCTATACTGCCTTCTTAACAAATTGTTGTTGTTGTTATGTGCTAGATTCCAATTCATAGTGACCCTATTGGTATTTATAACAAATTACAAAATGGAGTATAATTTGGGAGGCAGGACTTGATGGCAGATAGGGGAGAAGAGCAGTGAGGATCTTTGTCAGCAATAACACAGGATACCAGATGAAGC
>NW_006408729.1:4913087-4913616 GCF_000296735.1 Chrysochloris asiatica | reverse complement strand
ATAAACAGAAGCTAAGGGATTTAGCCAAAGCCAATCCTGAGCTACAAAACATTCTAAAAGGAATTCTTTAGACTGAGAACCAACAAAAACAGACAATACCCAGAGATTGACATATGTGGCAGCACCACCCAGAACTCAATCAACAAATGGAAGAGTTGAAAACAGAACAAATGCAGAGATTGTTCCATGATCAAAACAATTATAATGTGAAAGAAGGTAAACATAAAGGACAAGAGGTCCAGGTGGTAAGAAGATCAGTTAGATTACAGGATAAAACAGACTGTGTAAATGGAAAGAAAAGTTAATAGAACATAAGGTAACCTCAAAGAAAATTAATACTTCACAACATACCAAGAAAAGGAAAATCTAAGAAGAACATTAAAACTATGAAGAAAACGACAAGAAAGAACACACACACAAAAAAACCAAGAACTCAGCACAGGAAGACATGCAGAACAAAGAAACAAAACCAAGTACTATAATAAAATATGCAAAGATTTGGAACTAGAAAACCAAAAGGGAAGAACAC
>NW_006408729.1:4909588-4910911 GCF_000296735.1 Chrysochloris asiatica | reverse complement strand
ACAATTATTAGCTTTATATGGAAAGGAAAGAGACACAAGCACTGCTTAAGAAGAAGAACAAAGTTGAAGGTCTCCCACTCCTTGATTTCAAAATCTACTACATGGCTCTAGTGGTTAAAAGAGCCCAGTACTGGTACAGTGAAAGATACATAGATCAATGGAACAGAATTGAGAATCCACAAATTAACACATCCACATACAGCCAACTGATCTTTGACAAAGTTCCAAAGTACATTGAGTGGGGAAGACAAAATCTCTTCAACAGATAGTGCTGGTAGAACTGGAAAACGGTATGCAAAAAAGATTGAAACAAGACCTTTATCTCATGCCATATACAAAATCCAACTCAGCAAGGATTAAAGACCTAAATGTGAATCCCAGAATTATAAAGGTCATCAATGAAAAAATAGGGACAAATGTGAGGGCTCTAATACAGGGCACCCATAGACTACCAAACATTGAGAAAATTGTACAAACAAAAGACAAAATAGATGATTAAGACATTCTAAAAATTAGAAACTTAGGTGCATCAAAGGATTTCACCAAAAGAATGGGAAAAAATATCTTTCTCAATGACATATCAGACAAGGGACTAATTTCTAAAATCTATAGGAAACTACAACACCTGTACAAGAAAAAGACAAGCAACCCAATTAAAAAATGGGCACAGGACATGAGCAGACAATTCACCAAGGAAGACATTCGGGCAGCCAACAAACATACAAAGAAATGTTCATGATCATTAGCCATTGTTGTTGTTGTTGCTAAGTGCCATCTAGTTGATTCTGACCCATACTGACCCTGTATAGTGTTTCCAAGGAGCAGCTGGTGAGCTTGAACCACTGACCTTTCAGTTCAAATGGCTTTGCAGTCAGGCACATTAACCCACAGCACCACATCGGGACTCCAGGACTACTTGTTGTTAGGTGCCATCGAGTAGGTACTGACCCATAGAGACCTTATGCACAGCAGAACAAAACACTGCCCGATCCTCAGCCAACCTCATTACTGTTGCCACGCTTGAGTACATTGATGCTGCCACTTGGCCAATCCAAGTGGACTCTATTAGAGAGATGCAAATTAAAACAACAATGAGATATCATCTCACACCAGCAAAAAAAAACAAAGTTCAAAAATACAGAGGACAGTAAATGCTGGTGAGGATGTGGAGATACTGAGACCTTCCTATATTGCTGGTGGGAATGCAAAATGGTCTAACCACTCTGTAAAAAAATATATATATGGTGCTTCCTCAGAAAGTTGGAACTAGAAATACCATATCATTCAGCAATTCCTCAACTTGGTATATATAAATATATAAAT
>NW_006408729.1:4908151-4909488 GCF_000296735.1 Chrysochloris asiatica | reverse complement strand
TATAAATATATAAATATATATACAAGAAATGCAAGCTGTAACACGAATAGATATATGCACACCAATAGTCATAGGAGCGCTATACATAATAGCAAAAAGATGGAGACAGCCTAAGTGCCCAGCAATGGAAGAATGGATGAACAAAATTTGATATATACATACAATGGAATATTATGCTACCTTGAAGAATAACAAAGAAGCTGTAAGCTACCATATAACATGGATGAACCTAAAAGACATTATGCTGAGTGAAATTAGTCAGTCACAAAAGGGTAAATATTGCATAAAACCACTATTGATAAAGCTTAAGAAAAGATACGCATGCTAAAAGGGGGAAAATCCTTTGTTGGTTACTGCTGAGGATGGGGTGGGGAGTTTGGGGGGAGATGGAGGGAAGCAATGGTACAGCACAGGATAGAGGGCAGACATATCATAGTTTGGGTGTTGGGGAGGACAATACACAAGAAGGGGGAGGACATGGAAGAACAAGGTCGATTAGGGAAACACTGAGACAGGTTTGCTTGGGCTAAATGGGACAAAGGTAAATAGTGATGCATGCTCAAACTTGGAACAACAGGACTCTGTGATACAGGGATCAAGGCATGGTCTTAAGGGAAAATAATACTAAGATACCTGACTGTCTTATAAATATTGGTTTCCCTTGCCTACTATTGTAAAATGGACACTTGAATGGGATAGAAAGGAGTATCAGAAAACATGATTATAGAAAGCTTGCAAGCCCATCTTCAGTCTATAACTAATTAGAATAACCAAAAGGGGTTCTACAACTTGCCAAGGTAAATAGGCCTTTGCGGTGTATAGGACCTTAGGTGAAATCCTTAGCCCCATCCAGAACCTTCTGAGGTGGTCCCACTAGAAAGGACAAACAGACCAGCGTAAAACAGTGACAGAA
The DNA here is from genome assembly GCF_000296735.1 of Chrysochloris asiatica. Taxonomy (NCBI): domain Eukaryota; kingdom Metazoa; phylum Chordata; class Mammalia; order Afrosoricida; family Chrysochloridae; genus Chrysochloris; species Chrysochloris asiatica. The sequence continues at coordinate 4,908,575 of NW_006408729.1, read as the reverse complement.
AATGTATCTTCAAAGAAAGATGTGCAGGAAAAACCCAAAACAAAAATGGCAGCACGATTGGCTACTACTTGAATAAGCAAGTTGTTCACTGGGAAATCATCAAGGCAAGCATTCAAGTTTTTTCAGGACAAGCACCCCTCTAAGACTGAAACTCAAAGGGAACACATGAGCAGACATTTAAGCTTGCTGGTGACCACATTAGTCTGCTGGAGTTGAAGAAGGGGAAAGGCAGCAATGAAGAAATGGGCTGAATCCCATCTCATTCCAGAGTCCCATTGACCTGGAGATGAAAGAGAGAAGAGGAAGGTCTGGTTGGTCCAAAGTGTGGTGAGACCTGGGGACACCTGAGCCCATGGACAAGGACATAGCCACAGAAGGCTAGAGCTGAGAGTGAATCATCCAGCTGATATGAAGTGAAGGGAGA
>NW_006408729.1:4903250-4906991 GCF_000296735.1 Chrysochloris asiatica | reverse complement strand
TAAATTAAAAAAGAGTATAATATACAAAATGGAGAACAACCACATGGCCCAGGCCAAATGACACATATTTTAGGGGGACACATTTCAGTCCATGACACCATGCTATTTTCACATACCTGCTATGTATGCAAAAGTTAGATGATGGATATGGAAGACCAAAGATGAACTGATTGATGCACATTAATTACGTTTTTGGTGAAAATGTTGAACAAAAGAGCTGATTCCTGGTGTGGAGCAATAGGATCAGAATTGGACTGTGAACCACATGGTCAACAATTCAAATCTACCAGCTGTTCCTAGGAAACCCTACAAGTTCACTCTGAGTTGGAACTTAAAAACAATGACCAAAAGAACAAACAATTCTGGTCTTGGAAGAAGCACAACCCGAAAACTCCGTAGAAGGCAAGATGGCAAGACTTTGCCTTATGTGCTTTGGACATGTTATCATGAGGGACCAATTCCTAGGGAAGAGCATCATGTTTGTCAAAATAGAGGATCATTTAAAAATGCATATCCTCAAAGAGATTGGTTAACAAGGTGAATGCAACAATGAGCTCAAACAGCAGTGATTATGAGGATGGTGCAGGACTGAACATTGAGTAGGAACTGGCAGGATATCACCCATCAGCAAAAACACCACTATCTACTGTCTAAGATGTATTCACAGGTTCATGCTTACAATTGTCTAGATTATAGGCTTCTTGAAAACAAACTTGTTATTATTGTTGTTTCTATTAGCTTTACTTTCTGTTTTTAAAGATAGCAAGGTTGGCAGTTCCAACCAACCCGCAGCTCCTCGGAAACCCTATACAGGGTCAGTATGAGTCGGAACTGACTCAACGGCACTTAATGACAATTGAGAAAAGGCACCAACAACAAGACAACAAGCAGGCAAATCAAGAGGCTCTATTTGTTGTCATTGTTGTTGTTGTTAAAGTGCTGTCAAGTAGGTTCCAACCCATAGCGACCCTATATAGAATTTCCAAGGAGCGACTGGTGAGCTTGAACCACTGACCTTGCAGTTCAAAAGGCTTTGCAGTCTGGCACATTAATCCACAGCGCCACACATTTTGTGACTTAAGATACTGTTTACTATTAAGATGTTGTGTTTATTCTATACCATTGACTTGGTTCCAACGCATAGAGACCCTATATAAGATTTCTGAGGAGTGACTGGTGGGTTTGAACTGCTGATCTTGTGGCTGACAGTCCAGTCCATATCCTACAGTGCAAAGTCAGTGTTTATACAGTTGACTTTGTTGTTGTTGCTGTTAAGTGCCACCGAGTTGGTTCCAACCCATGGAGACCCTGTATAGGGTTTCCAAGTAGTAACTGGTAAGCTTGAACCGCCGACCTTGCAGTTCAAATGGCTTTGCAGTCAAGCGCATTAACCCACAGCGCCACACCAGGACTCCAATATTAACTTAGTGAAGGTAAACCTGATTTTCTTTTCATAAAAGCCTTATAAGGAAACAAATTTACTGGTCTCCCCCTCATCGGCCAAAGAAAATATTATTGTAAAAATACTTAACATAACATTTCCCACTGTTCTAGGGTTTTCATACTCCATTTGGTTTTCTTTTGATATTCCCTAGCCAATCTACCACTTAAGATGTATGTTAAAGGGTTAAAACTTGAATAATAAAATAATCCCTGTTCCAGATAAAGCATTAAGCATGCTCATGAATTATTTAGTTTTAGAATTTGAGCTTACACTGCCTGCTCATGTGTGCCAGAAAAAACACCCATTTAGATGGAGCCACAGCTAGATACATTTTAATTTTTTTTTTCAATTCCCTCTTGGGAGTGCTGACTCCATCCACAGGATTTGGATCAATTTACTTTGCCAAGTAATTTGAGTGGTCCTGTTCACCCATCTTTTAATCTAGTTCTGGGCAAAGGTTAAAGATTCAGGAGAGGTAAAATAACTGATGGATTCCCTAGGCTGTGTTCCAGTGCTCTTCCATTTTCTCTTTTCCCTATCCCCCCAGATGCTTCTGATGACAGAGAATGATCTGAATCCACGAATTTTTGAAGTCCTTTTTTTTTTTTTTCATATGTTAGCACATGCCATGTAGTTCATCGTTGTTGTTGTTAAGTGCTGGTGAGTCAATTCTGACTGATAGCAACTCTGTATAATGTTCCTGAGAACCGGCTGTTGAGCTTGAACCACCAACCTGGTAGTTCAAGCCAACATTATGGTCGAGTGCTTATCCTACAGTGCCACACCAGGACTCTAGTTCATCTTTATCTGTTGTTGTTGTTAAGGGCTATTGAGCCAAGCACTTAATTACTGCATCACCAGGATAGCATATCTAGGAAATATATCTAGACATATCTATTTAAAATATTTCCTTGACATTATGAAAACAATTCGGTGTGCATGGTACAAATTATCTGTTGTTGAATAAATATGGTGAATCCCGTAAGAGCCAGAATTTGTTTTTCTGGAACTCGAAATTTTTCTACCTTTGACAGTATGCCATCTTATCACTTTTCTATCACTCATTTTAGTGGAAAAATCTGCCTTTTCTTTCTCTGCCAGGTTTCAGCCATTTATAGGTTCTGGTTTTCACAGGTTTATTGCATTTCTCAATAGAAAAAGATGTCACTCTGAGGACTAAGATCTGCTTATCCCATACCACAATATTTTTAATTGCCTCATATTCATGAGAAAGCTGAGTAAGAAGCTAGAGAAGAATCTGTGCATTTTAATTATGGTGTTGGCGAAGAATATTGAAAGTAGCATGGACTGCCAGAAGAACAAACAAATCTGTCTTGGAAGAAGTGCAGCCAGAATGCTCCTTAGACGTGAAGATGGTGAGATTTCATCTCCTGTACTGCAGGCGGGATCAGGACCTTGAAAAGGACCTTGTTGGTAGTTCAGAGGAGGGTCAGCAAAAAAGAGGAAGACCTCCAAAAGAAGGACTGACAAAGTGGCTTTAGTAATGGGCTCAAACATAACAATTGTGAAGATGGCATTTTACTCCACAGTGTTTCATTCTGTTGTGCATAGGGTCACTATATGCAGACTCAACAGCACCTAACAAAAGCAATAATGTCATTCTTTCTGTTTGGCTTACCCTGGTGGCTTGTATATTTCTATGATACTTGAAGGTATGCTACCAGTATTTCAAAGACCAGCAGAGTTACCCTTGGTGAACAGATTTCAGCAGAGCTTCCAGAGTAAGGTAGACTAGTAAGAAAAGTTGGATGATCTACTTGTGAAACTTTGACAATGAAAACTCTATGGATGACAACAGACTATTGTCCAATACAGTACTGAAACATTGGAACACACTCAAAAGACACAACTAAGTAAATAAAACAATGGATTCTAGCACACCAATGATCATGCAAATGGCCTAGGACCACGCAATATTTTGCTCTGTCGTACATGTCAGAACAGACTTGAGGTAAATAAACAGCTAAACAGTATAAATATCTATATCATATTCAGTCTGATAAAGAATTTCCAAGCTGTTTAGTTTTTTAAAGTATAAATATTGCATTTTAACAGAAATAACATGCATCTTCTATGTTTGTTTGCCAGCCATTCCCTCTCCTGAGGAGGTTTTTTTTTGTTGTTGTTGTTGTTTTCAGGTATTAATCTTTATTTTTATTTATTTATTTATTTTTAAGGTTTTTATTGTAGACTGAGTGAAAGTTTCCAGGGCAGATTATCAGTTTTACATTGAACAAATCATAAACCCTGTTTCATTACAATAATTATAATCCCCT
>NW_006408729.1:4901180-4902689 GCF_000296735.1 Chrysochloris asiatica | reverse complement strand
CCCTGTGTACAGAGTATTGATACTTGATGTCAAGACTCCTTCTCTCTCTGTTTGTATTTAGAGTTACTAACTCCATGAATATAGGTGAAGTTAATCAAATTGTAGCAATTTACTCTTGTTTCCTTTTTCAGAAATTGTTTTGTTCTTTTTTTTCATCTTCCTCTAGTCAAGTTCTGATTATCAAGCCATCGAGGCTAGGTCAAATGGGTACTATCTGCAAGTTTGGATGTTCTTGTGCATCTCCCCTCACTTCATATCAGCTGGATGCTTCACTCTCAGCTATAGCCCTCTGTAGCTATGTCCCTCTCCATTGGCTCAGCTGTCCCCAGGTCTCACCACACTTTGGACCAATCACTCTTCTCTCTCTCATCTCCAGGTCAACAGGATTCAATGGACTGTGGTTGAACTCAGTCAGTTTCTTCATTGCTGCCTCTTTCCCCCTCTTTCACTCAGCAGTAGACTAATGTGGTCGCCAGCAAGCTTACATGCCTGTTCATGTGTTCCCTTTGAATTTCATTCTTAGAAGAGGGCTTTGTCCTAAAAGAACTTGCTTGCTTGTCTTGATGAATTCCTGTGAACAACTTGCTTATTCTTGTGTAGCCAGTCATACTGCCATTTTTGTTTTGGGTTTTTCCTGCTGATATTTCTTTGAAGGTGTATCTTCTGTTGTTGTAGCTATTCCAGGCTGGTCTGCTTGTCCTTTCTAGTGAGAATGTCCCACCTCAGAAGGCTCTGAATGGGGCTCAGGATTCCACCTAAAGTCCTATACACTGCAAAGGCTCTGCTAGAGGCGTATTTCCCTGGGCAAGTTGTAGAACCCCTTTTAGGTATTCCAATAAGTTATAGGCTAAAGACAGGTTTACAAGCTTTCTATAATGATGTTTCTCAACATTCCTTTCTATCCAACTCAACTGTCCATTTTACAATAATAGGCAAGGAGAACCAGTATTCATAAGAGTGTGGGTGTTTGAGGGTGGAGGGAGGCAACGGTAGAGCACTGGGAAAGGGGAAGAAAGATCATAGTTCAGGTGTTGGGGAGGACAGTACACTAAAAGGGGGAGGAGGTGGAAGAACAAGGTAGATAAGGGAATACTGAAACAGGTTTGCATGGGCTAAATGGGCCAGTGATGCATGCTCAACCTTGGAACAGGGCTCTGTGATACAGGGATTGAGGCATAATCTGAAGAGGGGAAATGATACTAAGATGCTTGACTGTCTTTGTAATTATTTTTGTTGTTATTGCTTGTTACTGTTTTTTAAAAATTTAGCATATGGAATTCACACAAATGCCTCCCTAGGAGGGGGAGTCCTGGTGTGGTTCTGTATGACAAGTGCAGCACCGCAAGGTCAGTATGAACCACAAGGTCAGTGGTTCAAACTCACCAGTTGCTCCTTAGAAATCCTATATGGGATAACTATGAATCAACAGAGAAAAATTAAAGTTCTCAAGAACTTCATTCTTCTTGGATCTAATATTAACACTCAAGGAAGCAGCAGTCAAGAAATCAA
>NW_006408729.1:4897370-4900730 GCF_000296735.1 Chrysochloris asiatica | reverse complement strand
AGTGTTTCATTCTGCTGTGCATAAGGTCGCTATGAGTTGGTATGGACTCAATGGCACCTAACAACAACAACATGAGTCAGAACTGACTTGACAGCACTTAACAACAACAGGAGAAGGAAGATGAACAAACAAATGGAGAAAGTGTGCATTATTTGCATTAAAATACATATGTTAAGCATGACATCATTTACTCTATTTTGTCCTAGGCAACTTCACCCTAGGCAACAAAGTCACTTGAGGACATTTTTAATGCTAGAGAAAGATTTTAAATGCCCTTCCCAAAACAGACTCTCATCCTTCTTATTTTTGTTGTTAAGTGCTGTTGAGTTAGTTCTGATTCATAGCAGTGATCCTGTCTGTATAGGGTTTCCAAGGCTATAAATCTTTACAAGAGCAGAAAGCCTCATCTTTCTCCCATGGAACAGCTGGTAATTTCAAACTGCTGACCTTGAGGTTAGCAGCCCAACTCCTAACCACTTTCTCTGGTGGTGGTGGTTATGTGACATGGAGTCAGTTCCGACTCATAGTGACCCTCTACAGGGTGTCCCAGGCTGTAAATCTTTACGGGAGCAGAAATTCTCATCTTTCTCCCCTGGAGCAGCTGGTAGTTTTGAACAGCTGACCTTAAGATTCGCGGCCCGATTCATATCCACTACGCTACCAGAGCTTCTTCTCTTGAGCTTCTTAATTCTAATGGAGTTGGTTGGAGAGAAAACACACACCATACCTACCTGGCTTTCCAGGGAGAGTTTCTCTTTTCAGCTACTCTTAAAAGTATTCTCCATATCTTTGTCTCAAATTCACAGAGAAGCTCAGAAAACAGAAATCATGATTTTCTCTTTAGGAAGAATAATACAGTGGAAACTATGAAAGCCAGAACTTGGCAAGACTTCTTTGTTTTTTCCCGGTCTCACAAGTTTTCTGCCTTTGACAGGGTGAGGTTTCGACAAATTTTTATTGCTTTCTATTGGAAAATATTAAAATTTCTGTCTTTAAATTTCTGTCTTTGACATGATGTGTCTCACATAGTGTCTGGCTTTTGCAAGTTTTATTGTATGTGTGATTTTTTTTTTAAGTGTATTTCTTACATAATATATCAGTTTTTCCTGTAGATATATAGTCCATTTAAAGAAAATTCCTGGGTCTGGCAAAGGTAAGTCAGTAAGGATGCTCTGTTTTTTATTCACAATTATTATGAACAACTTCAAAACAGATCCTGGCAGGACTGGTAAAAGTAAATAGAAAGCAATGAATTCTGGAAATTTGAGTCTCCTTTTCCCTTTCCATGCTTCTTCAGGAAACACTTTGCTGCTTTTACTGAAGCTGACTACAACCAGGTGATGAATGGTGTGAGGTACATAAGGCAGTTTCTAAGGAATCCGCCATGCCAGAAGGCCAGGCTGCTTTCTTCTCTATTTACAATCTTAAAATCCTCTTTCCAAATTGTAAAGTATCATTAAAATCTGGAAACATCTAACTCCCTCTCTACAGGTCCAACTGACACATGGGATTAAGGTCAGACACATCACGGGACCTCTTTGTGTAAAGGTAAAATTACTTTTTGAACTGAAATAATGGACATAAGGCACTGAGGCAGAACACAGCTCCATCCAAACCCCCAGTGACATATTTACAGAACCAGGTCTGGCTGGAAACAAGGTGAACGAAACAGTAACTCTAATTGCAGCCAGCAAAGTGAAAAAGCTGATTGGGTGAATACTAGCCAAGTTCTTACCATTAAAAATACCACAGCATTGCTGCCAAAAATGGTGTTGAGACAAATTGCCAGAGGTAACTGTTACATAAAGCAGAGCTCACTCTGCAAATTAGTCAGAAACCATTGCTACATCTCTCTGGCTACAATTATTCTGATAGGGAACTTGCAAGCTGGTTAGCTGTTTAAAGACTATACTGAAAGAAATCAGTTATTTTGTTGATGTTAAGTGCTGTAGAGTCAGTTCCGACTCATAATGACCTTGCATAGGATTTCTGAGGCTTTAAATGTCAGTGGAAGGAGCGCTGATAGCCCAGTGGTTACAAATCAGGTTGCGAACCTCAGAGTCAGCAGTTCGAAACTACCAGCTGTTCTGTGGAAGAAAGATGAGGCTTTCTGCTCCCGTAAAGATTTATAGTCTCAGAAACCCTGTACAGGGTCGCTATGAGTCAGAACTGATTCCACAGGACATAACAACAACAACAAATGTCAGTGGAGCAGAAAACCTCATCTTTTTCCCACAGAAAGATGGAAGCCTCAAACGATGGACCTTGTGGCTCACAATCCAGTGCTTATCATATGGAGCCACAAGACAAATAGGCTTCCAGACCAAGGCAGTTAGTAGACTGAGTTGCTCAAGAGACTGGTAAATTTGTCCCAATCGTTGATAGTTTCATAAAGACACTAAGAGAATCTCTTGGAAATTCAGGCAAATGACCTTTGTAAAATTGCTGCAGCTTCTTCAGAGAAGCAAAGGTAGTAAAATACAAGGAAATCTGCCCTGGCTTGCAAAAAGGAAAGAAGGAATGAAAAAAAATCAAATTACCTTATATTCTTTGTTAAAATATGCTTAGCACTCTGATGAGCTTTTGAGTGGAGCAGCACCTCATGGAAGACTAGTCTCCACCAGCAAAATGAAGTAAAGGAATTATCCAGGTAACTCAGACAACACCTTTACTTTATCTTGAAGTACTGGGAAATGTGTGTTGTTGTTGTTAAGTGCTGTCGAGTCAGTTCCGACCCATAGCGACCCTGTACAGGGTTTCCGAGGGTGTAAATCTTTACAGGAGTAGAAAGCCTCATCTTTCTCCTGCAGAGCGGCTGGTAGCTTCGAACCGCTGACCTTAAGGAAATGTGTGTGTATGGATGGAATTGCCCAGGATATGACTCCCTTACTCACCTCCTATCACTGCTCGACCTGGCTACAGTCGTTATAGAGATTTGCCACCACCTTAGTTCTACATGTCGTCATTTTCTTACTGGTGCCCAGAAGTAGCATCCCACTAAGAAGATTCTATTTGTTTCTAGATCTATTTATTTATTTCTACCCAACTGCCACATATTGGAGTTCTCATTTTAAAATTTGCTCTTGTTATTCACGTATACAAATCGTCTAGTATTGCTCCGTTGCTTTTACTCTTAAAATCAAGTTTGGTACAGTAAGCGCCACCTACTTTATAAGTCTTATCTGTAATCGTCCTCCTACAAATTGGTCACAGTGGTGCCTCAGTGGTAAAATTCTGATAGTTCCTGGTTTATTTTTAACCCAAGTTAGATTCTTGGACAATGTACTTCACGCATGGTTACCACCCATCTGTCAATATGCATACTACTATGATGCTGACTAATAATTGAAACATGGAATG
>NW_006408729.1:4869743-4895030 GCF_000296735.1 Chrysochloris asiatica | reverse complement strand
TAGAAGAATTGATACATTTGAGTTATGGTGTTGGAGAAGAATACTGAAAGTACCAGGGACTGCCAAAAGACCAAATAGATCTGTGTTGGAAAAAATACAACCTTGGAGGCCAGACTTTGTCTCTCATACTTTGGACATATTATCAGGAGGGGCTAGTCACTGGAGAAGAATATCATGTTTGGTGAAATGAAGGATCTGAGAAAAACAGGAAGAACTCCAGTGAGATGGATGGGCACATTGGTAGAAGCAATGGGCTCAGACATAGCAACAATTGTGAGGTTGACCCAGGACTGGGCAAGTATTTCATTCTGCTGTGCATAGGGTCGCTATGAGTTGGTACTAACTCAATGGTACCTAACAACAGCTGCAACTTGATACTGAAAAAGTTTCAGTAGAGCTTTCAGACTAAACAGATTATAAAGAAGGCCTGCAGATCTACTTCTGAAAGATGAACTAATGTAAACATTATGGTTCACAACAGTCAATCCCCCTGATTAACTCAATGGCAGTTAACAACAACACCATTTCCGCATACTCCAGATAGAGAATAATTTGTAATAGTAGCTCTCAACATGAACAGAACATTCTAATGACCAGGAGCGATTTTAAAATTCCAACTACAAGACGGAACTCCATACAAATTAAATCAGAATTTAATGAAGCTCAAACATCAATATCTTTTTAAGTATTCCTGTGGCTATAAGAGCCAGTACATTATATCATCTCTGACGTTGCTGCACATACTTTTTCCTTGGCTGGAAACATGTTGCTTTATGTTTTTGTTATTTTTCCCCTGCTGTTCTTGCAGGATATAAATGCAGTGTCTTTTCCTACAACTCTTCAATGACCTCAACAAGTAGCCCCATGTTGTTGCAATGTTACATGCTGTAGAGTCGGTTCCAATTCATAGCGACCCTGTATAGGGTTTGAATTGCCAACCTTGCAATTAGTATTCCAGTGTTTATCCTACAACACCACACCAGGCATCTAAGTAGTCCAGTATTGTTGTTGTTGTTAAGTGACACTGAGTCGATTCTAACCCATAGTAACCCTGTATAGGGTTTCTGAAGAGCAGCTGGTGAACTTGAATCACTGACCTTGAGGTTCAAGCCAACTTTGCAATCCAGCGCAATAACCCACAGCACCACACAAGCACTCCAAAGGTAGTCTCATAGCAACTTATATATATGCCTGCATTCTAATTCTTGATTTGTCTCTTTGCCTCTCTAATTGGATGTGGAACTCTTTCTAGAAAGGAATCACATGTCATTTGTTTTTGTACCAAAGTGCCTATTGAACTGATATCAAAGCCAAGCAACTTAATTCTCCAAATACTTGTTCTAAATCCCGTAGAGAAAACAGTCCTCTACTTGCAAATTCCTCATCAACTCCTTAATTTTCAGACATAGAAAAGAGAATGGATGAATGGAGTAGGAAGACATCTGGAAGAGAAGACCATCACAACTACATCAGGACTTAGGTAAGTATTTGGGGTTTTGTTATTATTGTCTGATGTTTTGTTAATTGCAATTGGATAAGAGTCCCTTAATAGCTTCCATATCAAAAGATTTAAAAGGGTGAATCTGGAGTTTCAGGAACACAAAAACTCATAACACTCTCATTTCATGGCCTTTACCCAAATGCATTTCAGTGTTTTAAAAGTGTTTTTGCAAGGTATGCTCCACAATATATGAAGGCAAGTATGACATTTAGTACAAATTGGGGCTTTAGTTTTCATTAAAAAGAAACTCAGAACTATTCCAAACAAAATGAGGTCCTGGATATGATGTAAGAAAGACATTGTGAGAAGAAATAAAGATGCATATATGAACATAATTCCTTGCTGGAAAGATATTTAAAAATTCAGAGATCTGTAGGCCAGGACCTGCCACTGAAATTGGCAAAGAAAGACTTTCATTTTGTCTTTTGCCACAAGTTTAATTGCTTTGTGATTGATTCTTGCCCAAAATATCTAAACTAAATGCTTGGTGTGTATTCCAAAGTATCTTCCTTCAGATATTAGCATGGAAAACACAACACACTCTTTTTTTCCTTTGCTTCTAGTAGAAGGCATTTTAGAAAATAAGCTACTTTGAGCAATATGTGGAAAATAAATTTTTAAACATAGTTGGTGACCTGTTCATTCCTGCTAGGAAAATCACAGGTATCTATAATGGCAAGCACAATGTACGAAAAAAAAAAAAAAAAAAAGAGGACAAATCAATATTTTCTTTTTCCTTTTTGGAATTTTCCTACAGCTGTACCTAAGAAGAGAAAATTCACACACTTTTTATAATAATCAGCTTCCTGTGTTAAGGTGGTTCTATTTTCAGTTGTAAATATAGCAAGACTGTCTTCTAAAAAACTTATAGGAGATGGTGGTGTGAATGGCTGTTGAGTTGATTTCAACTCATGACAACTCTGTGTGTGCAGAGTAGAACTGCATAGGGTTTTCAAGACTGTGACCTTTCTGACACAGATCACCTCTGTTGACTTTCTGAGGCACTTCTGTGTGAGTTTGAACCACCAATCTTTTGGTTGTTAGTTGAGTGTTTAATCATTTGTGCTCCACAGTAACATCCAATGCAGTGGTGGTTACTGTTATTTGCCGTCAAATCGGTTTCAACTCATACTCACCCTGTACAGGGTTTCCAAAAAGCAGCTCATTCTTAGTCATCTGCTAGTTCTCTAAGTATGCATGTGAGCAATCAAGATATATGGAATGCAGTATATATTAAACATGGTCCGCAGAATAAACATTCTGGCAATTTTTTGCCTATTATTGCTCAATTTAATCCCTTGTCACTACTCATCTTAGAGTGGCACTGTAGGATAAGCACTGTAGTGCAAGGTAAGCTTGAACTGCAAGGTCAGCAGTTCAAACCCACCAGCTGCTCCTTGGAAACCAACTTGAGAGCACTTTACAAAAACATTAGGGTGAACTATATAAGACTACCATCTCTATTAGTCAAAAACTGTCAGATATCTGTAATTTCATTTAGTTCAACTAATAAATTATTCTCAAAGTAACAGAGGCATTTGTGCCTGATGATACATGAGGCCCTTTGTAATTTTACCTTTAATCCCCTTCTTACCATTTTAATAACTATACATGTTGTTGTCAAGTGCTGTCAAATTGCTTCTGACTCAGAGCAACACTATCTAGGGTTTCCGAGGACCAGCTGGTGTGTTTTAACCATGGACCTTGTGGCTAGTTCACTGTTGTAAGTACCGTGGAGTCGGTTCCGACTCATAGTGACCCTGCACAGGGTTTCCGAGGATGCAAATCTTTACAGGAGCAGAAAACCTCCTCTTTCTCCTGCAGAATAGCTGGTAGTTTCGAATTGCCAACCTTGAGGTTAGTATCCTGTTTCGTAACTACTACACTACCAGAGCTCCTAGTCCAGTGCTTATCCTACGGCACCACACCAGGACTCCAAATATAAATGTAAGTATACATTGCTGTTGTTGTTATGTGCCATCAACTCAGTATTGACTCATAGTGACCGTATGCAAGACAGAATGAAATACTACCTGATTCTGAGCCAACCTCACAATCGTTGCTATGTTTGAATTCATTACTGCTGCCATTGTGCCAATCCATCTCCTTGGGGGTCTTCCTCTTTTTCTCTAACCCTCCACTTTACCAAACATGATATCCTTCTCCAGGAAATGGTTCCTCCTGATAATAAGTCCAAATATGTTGCTGTTTGTTGTTAAGTGCTGTCGAATTGGTTCTGACTCATAACGACCCTGTATAGGGTTTCCGAGAAGCTGCTGGTGAGCTTTAACCACCGACTTTGCAGTTCAAACTGACCTTGCAGTCCAGTACACTAACCCATAGCACCAATTAGCATTTATTATTCCTTATGTGTTTAGCACTAGGAAAAATGTCTTGCATTATTGCTCAAAACAATACTATTAAGTAGGTATCTATTATTCCCATTTAACAGATGAGAAAACTGAGGTCTATAAAGCTAAAGTAAATTATCCAGGAACATATAACTTGTAAATTGCAGACAGCTAGGACTCAAACCATTCTGATTGGCATTCGGGCCCTGCTTTAAAACCTACATAACAATCGGTTGACCATTTCTAAGAGCACATTTATAAAGGGATGTCCTGGTATAGTGCTGTGGTTTAATGTGCTGGACTATAAAGTCAATTTGAACAGCAAAGCTGGCAGTTCAAGCTCACCAGTTGCTCCTCAGAAACCCTATACAGGGTCGCTATGGGTCCGAACCAACTTGACGGCACTTAACAACAACAATAACAAACATTATGGCAAATGTAAGGAAATGCAATTAATCTATATATAAAATAACCTCTTGCCAAGATGAGTGCTCTGGGCTGGTTGGAAGGAACTTTGGTAGTCTGCACAGACTGGAGAGGCTGCGCATGTTCAGATGACAGTAGTCACCTGCTGCTATCTAACACAGTGGGTCTGTGATGGCATTTTGTTACATGGGGGCAGTTCTGCTGGAAGTCATCCATCTTTTCCAGCATCTCCCACTCAGGGTTGAAACTCACCTATAAGCTGAGAAATGTTGAAAACAACAACAACAAATTCCACTGTTTTCTAAGGGTACTAATTGTCTGTGTAGTGGGGCATCCTGGCAATTCATGGGACCCTGTGTTTAATCAACAGGACAAACTAAAACTTAACACTTAGACACGAGAGATGTACCAGTACCAGAACATGATACATTTGCAACCTTGATCGCTTGTTTATATGGAGTCATTGGGTTATTGCTTCTACAAATTCCCTGCAGTGGATCCTTCAATTCTATTGATTCACCAATGGTTTTTTAATCAATATTTAACTTTGAGGTGTGACAAATGGCCTTGTCAATTTTTTTGCACAGTGTGGATACAGTTCACTATCATGTGTTCCTTTTTATTGAAAATTCTGTAAATTCGTCCAGTCAAATAGATACATTATGCAAATCTTTCAAGGGGAAAACAAAGTGCACATTTTGGAAGGCTGCATATTTGGAAATAAAATAACTGAAAGCATATTGTGGCAAAAGATCCAAATGCATTAAAAACATCTCCAATCCTCTCCCGGCAAGTTTAATTTTTCCACTGCTTATAATCCACTAACTCTCCTTCTCAGTTGCGTGAGGACTTAAGCAACTATCCAACTCAGAAACTACCATTGCTTCATAGAGCACAAACATCCAGACTGTTACAGGAAATTGCATGCAAGAGGACAGGCTTGTCTATAAAGTTGTCCATTATGGACAGACCTCAGACTCTTTGATCTTAATTAGCTAAATAAGTTCCTAGTATTTATTGGCAGAGCCAACTCCATTTATTTGACTTGGTCACATTTTTTCTTGTTGGTATACAGTTTGGGTAATAGCTTAAGAAGATGGCCAGGATATGCAAAAAATATCAGGGAGGAAAAGATATAAATATAATTACCATTTCCTGTGATCTGTAACTATAAGCACTCACTACATTATATATGGGAAGATGGAACACAAGCATCTCTTTTTGTTCTTACAACCATGTGTTTAACAAACATAATAACCAAAACACATAGGAATCAACCAGTCACAAGACACTTTTTATATATATATATATAAAATGATGGGCCCCTGCTTAACTCTTGTTGTTGTTGTTAAGTGCCATCGAGTCGGGTCCGACCCATAGCGACCCTGTACAGGGTTTCCGAGGGTGTAAATCTTTACGGGAGTAGAAAGCCTCATCTTTCTCCCGCGGAGCGGCTGGTAGTTTCGAACCGCTGACCTTAAGGTTTGCAGCCCGATTCGTAACCACTACGCTACCAGAGCTCCTTCTGCTTAACTCTATGTACCATCTATGTACCATCTAAATACAAGCCTTGATATTTAAGGCTGACTTAATGAATGAAAAGGTATAATCTTCATAAGCAATAAAAAGAACTTTAGGATTTTCTTCTCAACACTATTAACTCTGAGGCATTTGAAAGTTAACTTTAAAACAAAATATAAAAACTTTTGGATACTTAGACATCTGCATACAGGATTTCTTTTAGTTCTTTCCTTAGGTCTCACTCTGAATTGTAAAGAAAAAATTGTATTGGGTAGTATGCATAAAATCATGTACACTCCATGGGTTGATTTAAGAGATTTATAATTGTACCTTTTTCCCATACTTTGTTTTTACTTTCTGCACTAATTTTAGACATTAACCCCTTAATTTCTCAAAAGAAATGAATTAATGGGTGAAAAACCTCAGCTTGGGGAAATGAAAGACCAATTTAACAAATTTATGTAGCTCCGGCCACCACTCATCTGTCAGTTTGTTGTACTGTGGTGGCTTGTGTGTTGCTGTGATTCTTCTGGAAGCTATGTCACCAATATTCTAACCATCAGCAGAGTCTTCCATGGAGAACTGGTTTCAGATGAGCTTCATGACTGAGAAAAAGTAGGAAGAAGAAGCGACAGACTACTTCTGAACATTTCATCACTGAAAACTTTATGAATAGCAGTAGAACAATGTCAGAGCATAAAAGAATATTGAGTATTCAATCATGATGAAGAGTACCAGATTATTGTCAGATATAATGCTGGAAGATGAGCCATTTTGGTGAAAACACACTAGAAATATGACTTGGGAAGAATTGCCTTCTCAAAGTAGAGTTGACCATGATGACATAAATGGAGTAAAGCTTTTGGGACCTTCATTTGCTGATGAGGAATAACTCAAAATGAGGAGAAACAACTGTAAACATCCAATGACAATAAAAACAAAGAATGTACTATGTATGAATCTAGAAAAATTGGAAGTTGTCAAAAATGAGATGAAATGCATAAATGTTGATATCCTAAGCATTAGTGAGAGAAATGGACAGTATTGGCAATTTGAATCTGATAATTACATAATTTGCTATGCCAGTTATAATAAATTAAAGAGGAATGGTGTTGCATTCTTCATCAAAAAGAGCATTTCAAGATCTATCTTGAGGTATAATGCTGTCTGTTATAGGATAATATCCATACACCTACAAGGAAGACTAGTTGATACCACTATTATTCTATTTTATGCACCAACCACTAAAACGAGTAATCATGAAACTAAAGAATTCTATCAAAGTCTTCAGTCGGTAATTGATCAAATTTGAAATCAAGATGTAATGATAATTACTAGTGATTGGAATGCAAAGGTGGGAAACAAAGAAGGATTCATCCATGGTGACCTTGGTGATTAAAAATAACGTGAAGATTACATGACAGAATTTTATAAGACCAATGTCTTATTCGAAGGAGCTCTGATAGCGTAGTGGTTACATATTAGGCTGCTAACCTCAAGGTCAGCAGTTCGAAACTACCAACTGTTCCGTGGGAGAAAGATGAGGCTTTCTGCTTCCGTAAATATTTGCAGCCTTAGAAACACTGTGCAAGGTCACTATGAGTCGGAAATGTCTCCATGGTACTTAACACCAACAACAACAATCTCATGACCAGCAGTTCGAAAATGCCAGCAGCTCTGCGGGAGAAAGATGAAGCTTTCTGCTCCTGTAAAGATTTACGCCCTCGGAAACCCGATACAGGCTTGCTATGGGTTGGGATCTACTCCTCGGAACCACTACCACCACCAATGACTTCTTCATTGCAAATACCTTTTTAAACAATATAAAAGATGACTCTATACACATGGATCTCACAAGATGGAATACACAGAAATCAAATTAACTACATCTGTGGAAAGAGTATACACAGGAATATATAGTCACTGTACCAAAAAGAAATGTTCAATGTTCAACCATTTCTATGTAGCATATGATCAAGACCCACTGATACAAAAGAAAACGTCCAAGTTGCACTGAAGATTTAGGCAAAGAACAAGGCTCCAGAATTGATGGAATACAAATTGAAATCTTTCAACAAACTGATGTAGCACTAGAGGCACTCACTCATCTCTGCCAAGAAAAATTTAAAGACAGCTAATTGGAAGAGATCCATATCTGTGCCCATTCCAAAGAGACATGACCCAACAAAATGTGAATATCACCACACAATATTACTAATATCACACGCAAGCAAAATTTTGCTAAGGGTAATCCAAAAATGGCTGCAACTGTACGTATTGACAGAGAACCGCCAGAGGTTCAAGTTGGATTCAGATGAGGACATGGAATGAGAAATTTCATTGCGGACATTAGATGGAGCTGAACTGAAAGCATAGAATACCAGAAAAATGTTCACCTGTGTTTTGTTGAGTATCCCAAGGCTTTTAATCCTGTACATCATGACAAGTAATGGGCAACATTGCAGAGCATGAGTATTCTGAAACAATTCAAGTCATATTAGTCAAATGAGGAATCTGTACATAGACCAAGAGGCAGTAGTTCAAACAGAACAAGGGAACATATTCAATGTTTAAACATTCAGGTTAAAATTAAGAAAGGTGTGCCCCAGGGTTGTATTCTTTCACCATACTTGCTCAACTTGTATGCTAAGCAATTAATTTGAGAAGCTGGATAATATGAAAAAGAATGTGGCATTAGGATTGTAGGAAGACTCATTAACAACCTGCTATATGCAGATGTTAATGGGGTCGCTATGAGTCGGTTCCGACTCGATGGCACCTCACAACAACAAAACATATGCAGATGTTACAACATTGTTTGTTGGAAGCAAAGAAGGCTTAAAATACTTACTTATGAAGATCAAAGACCAACATCTTTGGTATGGGTTGCACCTCAATGTAAAATAATGCTCTCTATTGGACCAATAAATAATATCAAGATAAATGAAGAAAAGATTGAAGTTGTCAAAGACTTCATTCTTCTTGGATCAACTATCAACACTCATGGAAGCAGCAGTCAAGAAATCAGATGATGTATTACATTAGGCAAATCTGCTGCACAACACATCTTTGAAATATTCAAGAGCAAAGATGTCAGTTTGAGGACTAAGGTACACCTGATCCAACTCATGGTATTTTCAGTAACCTCATATGCATGTGAAAGTTGGACAATGAATAAAGGGGACTGTAGAAGAATCAGTACATTTGAATTATGGAGTTGGAGAAGAATATTAAAAATTCCATGAACTGCTAGAAGAACCAACAAATTTGTGCTGGAAGAAGTACAGCCAGAAGCCAAGATGGCCAGACTTCGTCTCTCATTCTTTGAATATGTTATCAGGAGGGACCAGTCCCTGGAAAAGGGCATCATGCTTGATAAAGTGGAAGTTCAAAGAAAAAGAGGAAGACCCCAAATGAGATTGGTTGGCTCAGTGGCAGCAGCAATGGACTCAAGCGTGACAAGTATTGTGGGATTGGTGCAGGACCAGGCAGTGCTTCATTCTGTTCTGCATAAGGTCACTATGAGTCTATAATGACTGGATTGCACCTAATAACAACAACAATGGTATTAAGGGTATTACAGCCTAACCTTAATCCTATTATTGGTTTATCAAATCAAATCTCATCTTGGAGTACCACCACAGAATATCATGATGTAACTGCCAATCCACTAGCCATCATGGCCTAACCAAGTAGATAAATATTTGGGGGAGCAAAATTCAACCCATGATAAGACTCAAGGAACATCAAGAAATTGTAATTAGGAAACTCATTTTAGTCCTGATTCAAAAACTTTTTCAAAACATGAAAAATAACTATGAGACAATGGGGATATTTGAAGAAATGTTGTTGTTGTTGTTAAGTGCCGTTGAGTCGATTCCAACCCATAGTGAACCTGTATAGAATTTTGAAGGAGCAGCTGGTGAGCTTGAACCATTGACCTTGTAGTTCAAACAACTTTGCAATCTGACTCATTAGCCCACAGGGCCACACCAAGACTCCATTTGAAGAAACAGTGGCTATTAAATGTTATTGAGAATTTTTTTTAAGTATTTGTCTTATGGTAATGATTTTTAAATAGACTCATATATTTTAAGGATACATGCTGAGATATTTATGGATGGAATGACATGATATCTGGAGTTTGTTTAAAAATAATAAATGAGGTATGATGCAATAGGGAGAGTAGTTATAAAACTTTGATAATCCACGGATCAGCTGTATCCATATTATCCTAGGATCTTGTTAGAATGGAGAATCTCAGGTCCAAGCCAAAATTATAAAAATATGTGACATTAAAGTCATATGCTCATTAATGTTTGAGAAGCACTGATTTACCAAACCACCAAAAGATAAAAAACAAAAACTCAAATCCACTGTCATCAAACTGACTCTAACTCACAGCAACCATATCAGGGTTTCCTGGGTTGTGAATCTTTACCATATCAGACAGCCTCATCTTTCTTCCATGGAATGGATGGCAGATTTGAACAACAGACCTTCTAGTTAGCAGTCCAGCACTTATCCTACTGTGCCACTTGGCAAGCCACAGTTAACTGTTATTTAATCAAATATATACATCCATATAGTATCATCTCTGTAGTTGAATTATTTGAAATTTTCCATTACAAAAAGTTCTTTAAAAAGAAAAAAAGCCAGGTTGGAAGAGAGATAGCTAGGGTATGAATAATCCAAAAATAGACCTTTCGTTTCCTGTTTACCTCAATTACCCTAATCTAGTCCGCTAGTCTTGTCCTTTACCAATAATGAGTTTTCTAATTTTTACCTCACATGGTACAGGCTAACTCTTTTGAATTCTAGGGCCATTTCTATAATTCACCGAATCCTAAACCCCAAGATAGACAAGAATAGATTTCATCTAGGAATAATTTCTCTGTTCTTAGAGCCTTAAAATCTTCTCTGCAAACCACATTTGAGGCTCTCCAGGAGACTTGAGCAGACTGTGATGCCTCCTGCCAGGAATGATTTGCAAAACTCACTAGGAGAGAATGTTTTCCAGCTGTCTCCATGCTGTGGCCCAGCTTCACTCCTTTGCAAAGGTCATTGTTATTTCTTCAGTGATTGTCATAAATATTTTAATAGTATTGTAAAAGCAACAAAAGAGAGGTAAAGGGAGATCTCTCCTGACATGGATACAGCCTTGTGTATTTCTGCTGTCTAAATATGAAGAATTTATTAGTGTGGTTTTCAGAATCAACCAGACTAAAAATCACTTATTTGTGTTTTCCCCCCTTCTATGTTAGATTGTCCAGGTGTGTATCTGTGGGTTAATGCACAGGACTGCAAAGGCATTTGAATTGCAAGGTTCAAGCTTATCAGCCACTCCTCTGAAACCATATACAGGGTCCCTATGGTCAGAACCATGGAGTCCTGGTGTGGTGCTGTGGGTTAATGTGCCAGACTGCAAATCTGTTTGAACTGCAAGGGCAGCAGTTCAAGCTCACTAGTCACTCCTTGGAAACCTTATACAGGGTCGCTATGAGTCGGAACCAACTCGATGACACTTAACAACAACAACAATGGTCAGAACCAACTTGCTGCCATACAACAACATGTTAGGTTAGTTTCTATGTACAAATACATTTTCACAAAGATTCAAAGAAAACATACTCAAATTGCTATATTTACACATCCTCCCAGCTCATTGTCAGTCTTCCCTCCTTAACTCCAATTTATACTAATTATTACCAAGCAATTCAGAATCTGTCTTTTGGGAATCATCCCATCCAGAAATGTAACAGCTAGAGCCATTTAGCATTAGGAAAATTCCATTCCAATTTTGAAAATAGCTACACTTTCTTTTTAACCTTTGGGAGAAAAAATATTTTACGAGTAATAAAATAAAGGTAATGGAAAATAATGAGATCTCATATTCACCTCTCATATTGGCAAATACTACTCAAAAAAGAGGAAACACTGGATATGTCCCAGAATGATGATAAGAGAATGAGACAAACCTTCCTGGACAAAAATCTAGAACTATGTATCAACAGCATATTAAAAAGAACAGCTTTAATGAAGTATAACTGACATTGCGCAAATTTCACATATTTGAATTATGCAATTAGATAAATTTTGAAATATATTCAAACCAGTGAAATCATAACCATTATCAAAATAATATAGTCATCACCCCCAAAAGTCTCTTCTTGTTTCTTAGTTGTTGTTGTTCTTCTTGTTGTTGTCAAGTGCTGTCGAGTCAATTCCAACTTAGTGACCCTTATAGAGTTTCTGGGGAGTGGCTGAAGAGCTTGAACCACTGACCTTGCAGTTCAAACCAATCTTGCAGTCCAGCGCATTAACACACAGTGCCACATTAGGACTCTGAGTATTGTCCATCCCAACTCCACTCACGTACATAGCATATCCTAGGATATTATAGAAATTGAATCATTCTGTTCTCTCTTGTTTCTGACATATCTTTTTCAGATTAATTATTTGGGGATTATTGTTGTTGTTAGGTGCCATTGAGTTAGTTACAACTCATAGTGATCTTATGCACAACAAATGGAAACACTGCTCATCCTCACAATTGTTGTTACACTTGAGCCAATTGCAGCTTCCAGTGTGGTGATTCATCTTTGGAGGTTTTTCTCTTTTTCACTGATCCTCCACTTTACCAACCATGATGTCCTTTTGCAGGGACTGGTCCCTTTTGATAACATGTCCAAAGCATGAGGGACAAAGTCTGGCTATTCTGGATTCTAAGGAATATTCTGACTATACTTCTTTTAACATAGATTTGTTTGTTTTCTGTCAGTCCATGGTACTTTTAATATTGTTCTCCAACACCATAACTGAAATGTATCAATTCTTCTATGCTCTTCCTTATTCACAAGTGCAACTTCCACATGAGGTTATCGAAAATATCATGGTTTGGGTAAGGTGCACCTTTGTTCTCAAATTGACATCTTTTGTCTTGAACAATTTAAAAGAGATCTTATACCGCAGATTTGTCTAATGCAATATGTCATTTGATTTCTTGACTGCTGCTTCCATGAGTGTTGATAGTTGATCCAAGCAAAATGAAGTCTTTGACAATTTTAATATTTTCTCCAGTTGTCTTGATGTTATTTATTGGTCCATTTGTGAGGATTTTGTAACTTATACTGAAGCCTGCGTTCTTTGATCTTCCTCAGTAAGAATTTAAAGTCCTCTTTACTTTCAGCAAACAAGGTTGCATCATCTGCATATCTCAGATTGTTAATGAGTCTTCCTTCAATTCTGATGTCAAATTCTTCTTCATATAATCCAGATTCCCAGATTATTTGCACAGCATACAGACTGAATAAGGAAGGTGAAATAATACAACACCCAAGCACACCTTTCTGGATTTAAACCACTCAGTATCCCCTTGTGTTGTTTGATTGACTGGTCTATGACTTGGTCTATGTACAGATTCCTCAAGAGCCTCGTTATGTGATCCGGAAAACCCATTCTTCAAAATGTTATCCATAGTTTGTCATGATCCACACATTTGAAATCCTTTCATAATTGATAAACTACAGGTAAATACCTTTCTGGCATTCCCTGATATCGGCAATGATATCGCTCATGCCATGTCTTCCACTGAATCTGGCTGGAACTTCTGGTAATTTCCTGGCAGTGTACTGTAGCAGCTGTTTTTGAATTATCGTTAGCAAAATTTTACTGGCATGTGTTCTATGAATTCCACATTCTGTTGGGTCACCTCTCTTTGGAATAGGCACAAATATGGATCATTTCTCATCAACTGGTCAGGTAGCCAATTTTCTTGGCATACATGAGTGTCTCCAGTTCTGCATCAGTTTGCTGAAAGATTTCAATTTGTATTTAATCAGTTCCTGGAGCCTTGTTCCTTTCCAGTGCCTTCAGTGAACCTTGGACTTCTTCCTTCAGAACCATTGCCTCTTGATCATATGCTACTTCTTGAAATGTTTGAATATCTACCATTTCTTTTTGGTACAGTGACTCTGCATTCTCTTCATTTTCCTCTTGATTTTTTTTTTCTGCATCATTCAACATTTTTCCCATGTTGTGGTGGTCGTTAGGTGCTATTGAGCCAGTTCTGACTCATAGCAATCTGCATAGGGTTTTCGAGGAATGGTTGGTGAGCTTGAACCACTGACCTTGCCATTCAAACTGACCTTGCAGTCCGGTGCATTAACACATAATGTCACACTTGAGGCTAGAATTTCTTTAGTTCTTTCAACTTTAGACATGCTGAATATGTTCTTTCCTTTTGGCTTTCTAACACCACATCTTTGTACATTTCATTATACTACTTGACTTTGATTTCTCAAGCTACCCTTTGGAATTTTTTGCTTAGCTCTTTTACCTCCTCACTTCTTTCATTTGTTTTATCATTTCTACACTGGAGAGCAAATTTCAGAGTCTCTTCTAACATCCATTTTGTTTTTCTGTTTTTCTCCTGTCTTTTTAATGACCTTTTGATTTCTTCTTATATGATGTTCTTGATGTCATCATGCAACATATCTGGTGTTCGGTAATTAATCTCTAATGCATCAAATCTGTTCTTGAAATGATCTCTAGATTCAGTTGGAATACAGACAAGGTCATATTTTAGTTTTAGTGGAGTTGTTTGAATTTTCCTCAGGTTCAGCCTGAACTTGTGTATTAGCAGTTGATGATCTTTTCCACAGTTGGCTCTGGTCTTTTGGCTGATAATATTGACCTTTTACACACTCTTTTCCATTGTTGTTGTTTAGTGCTGTAGAGTCAATTCCAACTCATAGCAACCCTGTTTAGGGTTTCCAAGGAGGTGCATATGGATTTGAACTGCCAACCTTGCAGTTCATATCAACTTTGTGTTTCAGTGCTTATTTTGCAGAGCCATATTCAATTTTAAATGAGATCCATGTGTATAGTCATCTTTTATGTTGTTTAAAAAAAGGCATTTGCAACTAATAAGTCATTGGTCTTGCAAAATTATTTCATGCTATCTCCAGCATCATTTCTATCACCAAGGCCATATTTTCTACTTATCCTTCCTCTATTTCCAACCTTTGCATTCTATCACCAGTAAATGTCAATACATCTTGATTACATGTTTGATCAACTTCAAACTGAAGAATTTGGTTGTTGTTGCTGAGTGTTGTGGAGTCGATTCCAACCCATAGTGGCCCTGTATAGGGTTTGTGAGGATCAGCTGGTGAACTTGAGCCACCGACATTGTGGTTCAAACCAACTTTGCAGTCTAGTGCATTGACATACAGTGCCACACCAGCAGTTCCAAGAAGTTGATAGAATTCTTCAATTTCATCATCATTGTCTTTATTGATGGATGCATAAATCTGAATAATGGTGGTATTAATTGGCCTTCCCTGTAGGCATATGGATATTATCCTGTCACAGACAAAAATGTACTTCAAGATAGACCTTGAAATGTTCTTTTTGATGATGAATGCAACACTCTTCTTTAATTTGTTGTTCCTGGCATAGCTAACAATATGATTGTCAGATTCAAAATTTTCAATACCAGTCCATTTCAGCTGCCTAATGCCAAGCATATCCATCTTTATGTGTTCCATTTCATTTTTAACTGCCTTCAATTTTCCTAGATCCATACTTCGTATATCCCATGTTATAATTATTAATGAATGTTTACAGCATATTTTACTCATTTTTTATTTTTGCCCCACCAGTAAATGAAAGTCACAAAAACTTTACTCAATTTGTGTTATCATAGTCAACTGTACTTTGAGGAGGCATCTCTTCCCTAGTTGTATTTTGAGTACCATCCATCCAAAGAGGTTCATCTTCTGATGCTATAGTTAGGGATTACTCCATGAGATTGTGTAAATAGTCCATTTCATTTTATCACTGAATAATATAAGGGTCCTGATCTGGCACTATAAGATAAATACATGAATGCTAATTTCAGGGTCCTTGGTAAAATCCACCAGCCACTCTTTAGAAACCCTATACGTGAGTAGGAACTGATTCAGTGGCACTTAACAACAACTATGTCTTCAAATGAAAAAAAAAAAAAAAAGGAGAAAAACAATTCCAGTTCCTTTATCTCTGTGTTGCCATCTGTATGTTTCTGTAGGACTGCTAATCACAAGTTTGGCAGCTCAAACCCATCAGCCACTCCTGGCAAATCCTATACAGGGTGGCTAGGAGTTGAAACCAACTCAATAGCACTTAACAAGAACAACAACAGGAGAGTGTAATGAGGGATATCACTGTTGGTATTAGACAGATCTTGGTGAAAGCATAGAACAGCAGAAAGATGTGTACTTGTCATTTATTGACTATACAATGACCTTAGATTGTGTGGATCATGACAAACTATGGATAATATGTTGAAGCATGGGTATTCCAAAACACTTATTTGTATTCATGAGAAGCCTGTACCTAGACAAGAGGCAATCAGTCAAAGAGAACAAGGGAATACTGAATGGTTTAAAATTTAAAAAAAGGTGTGTGCCAGGGTTGTATTTTTTCACCATATTTATTTAATCTGTATGCTGAGCAAATAATCTGAGAAGATGGTTTATATGAAGAATGTAGTATCAGGATTGGAGGAAGACTCATAAACAACCAGTGTTATGCATATCATGCAATCTTGCTTATTGGAAGTGAAGAAGTCTTAAAATACTTGGTAATAAAGACCAAAGACTATAGCCATCTGTATGGATTGAAACTCAATGGAAAGAAAACAAAAATCCTCCTAACTGAATGACTAAATAGAGAAAATACTGAAATTGTTAAAGATTTCATTTTACTTGGATCCACAGTCAACACTAAAGAAAGTGGCAGTCAGTAAATCTAGGGGCATATTGCATTAGGCAAATCTGTTACAAAAGATCTCTTTATCATATCTGACTCAAGCTATGGTATTTTCAATCACCTCATATGTATATATAAGCTGGACAATGTGTAAAGAAGACCATAGAAGAATTTATGCATTTGAAATATGCTTTTGGTGAAGAATATTGAAAGTTCCATGGATTGTCAATAGAACAGGCAATTCTGTCGTAGAGGAAGTACAGTTAGAATGCTCCTTCAGAGTGAGGATGGCAAGACTTTATCTCACATACTTTGAACCTGTTATCAGGAGGTATCAACCCCTTAGTAAAAAAAAAAAAAAAAAGAAGACCCCTCAAGAATATGGATTCACACAGTGTCTACAACAACGCGGCTCAAACATGATAATAATTGTGAGGAGGGCAAAGGACCAAGCAGTGTTTCATTCTATATTGTGTAGGGTCACTATGTGTCGGAACTGACTCTACAGCCCCCTTACCCTTGCAGCTAGAGCCTGTGGTGTCTGAGTTATGTGTGGCCACTGCAACGAATTATTGAACTCCGACGTGAAACAGAGTGCTGTGGGAGGGATTATTATTGCCATTATATGCAGCCTGTCTCTGCCCCCACTTTTCTCTCCTTTCTTTTATAGACTAATTTAAACATTATCAGTTATCCCAGTGCAAACAGGTTTTCTTTCAATTTTATTTTGAAAAAATATTTTGGATGCTTTCTATTGATACCACTTCAAATTCGCTCATCTTTTCTTCTGCAATATATAATCTCTAATTTCATCCTGTTGTTTTAATTTATAGAGATTTTTTAAAAAGACTTTTAATATCTTCTATGTTTTCTACATTAAACATTAATATTAAACATATCTTCTATGTCTTCTACATTAAAAACTAAAGAACAAAGTCCAGAAAAGTTGCTGGATGACATCAAGAACATCATACAGTAAGAAAACAAAAAGTCATTGAGAAGAAAAGAAAGAAGGAAAAGGTCGAAATGGGTGTCAGAAGAGACACTGAAACTTGCTCTCCAGCACAGAGATGCTAAAACAAATGGAAGAAATGAGGAGGTGCAAGAGCTGAACAGAAAATCTCAAAGGTCAGTTCAATAAGATAAAGTTAAATATTATAACAAAATGTGCAAAGATCTGGAGTCAGAGACCCAAAAAGGAAGAACACACTAAGCATTTCTCAAACTGGGGGAACTGAAGAAAAAACTCAAGCCTCGACTTTCATTATTGAAGGATTCTCTGGTCAAATTAATGAATGATGCAAAAAGCATCAAGAGAAGATGGAAGGAATACACAAAGTAACTGTACCAAAAGGAAATGGTTTATGTTCAACCATTTCAAGAGGTAACATATGATCAAGAGCCAATGATACTGAAGGAAGAAGTTCAACATGCACTGAAGGAATTGGCAAAGAACAAGGCACCAGGAATTGATGGAATAAAAATTGAAATGTTACAAGTGAGTGAATCAGCACAGGAAGCACTCACTCATCTATGCCAAGAAATTTGGAAGACAACTACCTGGATGACTGATTGGAAAAGACCCATATTTGTGCCCATTCCAAAGAGAGGTGACCCAACAGAATGCAGAAATCATCGGAGAATTTCTTTGATATCCCATGAGAATAAAGTTTTACTAAAAGTAATATAGAAACAGCTGCAAGCATACATTGACAGAGAACTTCTAGAGGTTCAAGCCAGATTCAGAAGAAGTTGTGGAATGAGGGATATTATATCTGATGTCCAATGGATCTTGGCTGAAAGCAGAGAATATCAGAAAGATGTTTACCTGTGCTTTATTGATTATGCAAAGGCTTTTGATTGTGTGGATCATGACAAGCTCTGGACAACACTGCAAAGTATGAGTGTTCTGGAACACTTAATTGTGCTCATGAGGAATCTGTACATGGACCAAAAGGCAGCTGTTTGAACAGAACATGGGAACACTAAATGGTTGAGAATTAAGAAAGGTGTGAGACAGGGTTGTATTCTTTCACCATACTTATTCAACCTGTATGCTGAGCAAATAATCTGAGAAGTTTGGTTCTATGAAGAAAAATATGGCATCAGGATTGGAGGAAGACTCATTAACAAGCTGCAATATGCAGGTGATACAACCTTGCTTGCTGAAAGTGAAGAAGACTTGAAATTTTTACTGATGAAGATCAAAGAACACAGCCTTCGGTATGGATTACATCTCAATGTCAAGAAAACAAAAATCACCACCTCTGGACCAAAAAAAACAATATTCTTATCAACAGATAAAAGATTGAAGTTGTCAAGGATTCCATTCTTCTTGGATCAACTATCAACATTCATGGAAGCAGCAGTCAAGAAATCAAATGATGCATTGCATTAGACAAATCTGCTACACAAGACCTTTTAAAGTATTGAAGAGCAAAGATGTCAGCTTGAGGACTAAGGTGCACCTCAGTCAAGCTATAGTATTTTCAGTAACTTCATATGCATGCAAAAGCTGGGCAGTGAATAAGGAAGACTGTAGAAGAGTTGTTGCTTTTGAATTATGATATTGGAGGAGAATATTGAAAGTGCCATGTGCTGCCAAAATAACCAATAGATCCGTTTTGGAAGAAGTGCAGCCAGAGTGCTCCTTGGAGGCCAGATGGCCAAACTTCATCTTTCATACTTCGGACATATTGTCAGGAAGAACCATATCACTGGAGAAGGATATCATGTTTGGTGAGGTGTATGGTCAGAGAAAAAGAGAAGACTCTCAGCAAGATGGAATAGCAAAATGGCAGCATCAGTGGGCTCAAGTGTGGCAACAATTGTGAGGTTGGCCCAGCATTGGGCAGTGTTTTGTTCTGTTGTGCATAGGGTCACTATAAGTCAGTACCGACTCGATGGCACCAATCAACAACAACAATGTCTTCTGTATAAGGATCTCTGGTAGTATCGTGGTTATAGTCAGGCTGCTAACCTCAAGGTCAGCAATTTGAAACTGCCAGCTATTCAGTGGGAGAAAGATGAGGCTTTCTGCTCCCATAAAGATTTACTGCCTCAGAAACCCTATATTGTTGTTGTTGTTAAGTGCTATTGAGTTGGTTCTGACCTATAGTGACCCTGTATAAGGTTTCCTAGGAGCCACTGGTGAGCTTCACCTATTGACCTTGTGTGAAAACCGACCTTGCATTCCAGCGCATTAATTCACAGCACCACTCTAGAACTCCCAGAAACCCTATATAGGGTCGCTGTGAGTCAGAAGTGACTCCACAGCACATGACTACTATTACTATTATAATGTGGAGTCCTGGTGTGGCACGGCCGGTTAATGTGCTAAACTGCAAGGTTGGTTTGAAGGGCAAGGTCGTTGGTTCAAGCTCACGCGCTGATTCTCAGAGACCTATAGAGGGTGGCTATATATGTCAGAACTAACTCGGTGACACAACAACCACCACCACATCTCTTCTATGGTGACTTTTGGAGTTCTGGTGTGGCACTGCGGATTAATACATGGGACTGCAAGGTCACTTTGATCTGCAAGGTCAGTGGTTCAAGCTCAACAGTCGCTCCTTGGAAACCCTATACAGGGTCTGTATGAGTTGGAACCTACTCGACATCACTTAACAACAGCAACATGATGACTTTTGAGTATCTGGAATCAGAATCATGACCAGTTCCTGGGCCAAGAATAAAATTGAAGGAAGCACTGACTCTTAGTGTTGTGCAATCGCAGACCTTGAGCTGTTTGTAACATGGTTACAGTAACTGCTGGAATGCTTTTGTCTGATCATTCTAATATCTGTGTCTGTACTGGGTTTCTTTGATTGTGTAACCTACTCTTTATGGGTAATGTTTTCCTCATTTGTATGTGTTGTAGGTTGTGGTTGGATGCCAGACATTCTGAATTCTGTCTGGGTAATAAACAACTTTATATTTCCATAAATATCCTTCAAACTTTAAAAAAAAAATTCAGTTAAGTTACTTAGAAACAATACGATCCTTTTAGGTTTTGCTTCTCAGACATATGAAGTAGAATTGAAGTAGAATTTATTCTAAAGCCAGTGATTTGACACTACTGAGGCAAAACCTTTCTCTATACTCTACCTAGTGTCTTGAGGTTTTCCTGCCTGATTGGTAGGAACAGACGCCACATCTGACTGTCAGTAAAGACCAGGCACTGTTTTCTCTAAGCCATTTAGATAGTCATTTTCTGTCCTCAAGTGGTTTTCTCCCATGTAAGTTATTTGAGCAAGACCCTCTGCATATTTCTGGAGTTTTTCTCTGTGAATCTCTCTCCTCTGTGGTGCTCTGTGAACACAAGTCACCTTGGGACCCAGACATGCAGAGCCATCTCTTCAACTACAATACTCATTCAGGCTCCAGAGTTCCTTTCCCTACGCCAAGGCAGTAAATTGAGGCAATTATAGAGCTCTTATTATTTATTTTTCCTCTTTTAGGATCACTGTTTTTTCCCCCTTGTGTCTAGTGTCTTGGAAACAGTTGTTTTATAAATTTTATCCAGTTTTTCAGTTGTCAGACTAGAGAGTAAATCTAGTTCCTATTGCTTTGTATTGGATGAAAGCAAAAGTCTCAGTCACCTATTTTAAAACAGAAAAAAAAAAAAAAGTAGAACTTTTGAGTTAGCTATTCTACATCTAGGGAATTATCTCATTACAATAAACCCAGCATGTGTGTTGAAATAGGGTTCTCATAGCAATGTTTAAAATAGAGGAAACTAGATATCATCAAATTTGAACATGAAATATTTATATCTTTAAAAGACAGCAACAACAACAAAGAAAACATAGCCATCAAGTAGATTCAAGATGATCTCTCTTAATATGACTTAAATTCACTAATCTTGTATTATATATGTAATCTACTAATTGCGCCTTGCACATATTTTCATCTCACCTATAGCAACCCTGTAGGACAGAATGGAACCATCTCCTAAGGTTTCTAAGGCTGTACTCTTTATGGAAGCAGATTCCTGCATCTTTCTCTGAGAAATGGCTGGTAGGTGTGATGTACTGATTTTTTTTTTTGGTTATCAGTCAAGTACTTAACCACTGTGCCACCAGGATTCTTCCTCTATAACTGCATGATATGTAATAGATAGAGGCCTGGTAGCAAAGCTGGTTATGTGTTGGGCTCCTAACTACAAGGACTGCTGTTCAAATCCAATAGCTGTTCTAGGGGAGAAAGATGAGGATTTTTGCTCCCGTAAAGATTTAGAGCCTCAGAAAACCTATATAGGGTCAGTGAGAGTCAGAACCAGCTCAACGGCACATAACATCAGCAATCAAACAATAAAATACTAGGCATTCATAATAAAATAATATATTAATGGATTTCTTGAAATAATGTATTTTTAAAATAAGGAGCTCTAGTAGCATAGTGGTTTTGAGTTGGGCTGCTAAGAACACGGTCAGCAGTTTAAAACTACCAGCTGTTCAATGGGAGAAAGATAAGGCTTTCTGCTCCTATAAAGAAGTTAACAGTCTCAGAAACCCTATACACGGTTGCTATGATATGGAACTGACTCCAAAGCACATAACCAACCAACATTTGTTGAAAGAAAAAAATTCATGAAAAATTATGAAGTGAAAGAATATAAAAAATAGGATATTAAACGTAATCTGATATTTTTAAGGTACTTATATGTACAGGCTACAAGTATTTTGAGTAAGAGAAAATGAACAAGCAAAGCTTATTTCTCTTCTGAGTAGCAGTATTTCCTTATTTTATTTTTTATCTCATTTATTAGCATTTTCTACTTTTCTCACTAATCATGTATTTATCATAGCATTATATATTGATAAATATTTGCTAACATTTGATATGAAAAAGACCTTCAATTTACAGAAAAGTTGCAAGAATGTTACAATAGATTCCAAAACATCTTTTACCTTAATTTACTAATTCTTAACATTTTCTACAGAAAATAGGATGCAAACATGATGAACTATTTTAACAGGACAAACTTAGAAAGAATAATATATTGAGACCCATGACCTTAGTACCAAAAGAAGAGACTTCTGCCACCATCCAGATAGTTTAATTACAAATACTGCTGACCACAAGGCATCTTGGATAATAGTATGGAATGATGGAAGTAAACCGAGTTTAGAAAAAAAAATGCATTTTTTATTGTGCTAAAGATGGGTCTAATCATATATATATTTTCAGATAAAAATGAAAGTATAACTCTTGTAAATAGAAACAGTTTCTTCTTGTTCCTTTGACAAAGCCTGTGAGATCAGTATGTTTGCTTATATCTGTAGCTTTAGGCTTGTATACTTCCTTCACCACAGTGTCAATTTCTCTTCATCCAACATAAGATCATGAAACGAAAGTCATACTGACAAATATTTGACTCAGATGCACCTCAGCTATTTCACAAGTTTAAAAAGACTAACAGGTAAAACATTTCAAAATCTATCTTGAAGTGCAGTATTGTCTGTGATAGGATAATATGCATATGCCTGGTACCATAGGATAAGGACTGGACCACAGGGTCGGTTTGAACCTCAAGTTCGATAGCTCAAACTCACTAGCTCCTTCTTGAAAACCCTATCCAAGGTCACTATGAGTCAGACCAGACAGCACTTAACAACAACAACAACAAAAATACAAGGAAGACAAGTTAATACCACAATTATTCAAACTTATGCACCAACCACTAAAGCCAGTAATGATTAAATTGAAGAATTCTACCAATTTTTTCAGTCTGAAATTGATCAAATATGCCATTAAGATGTGTTGATACTTACTGGTGATTGGGATGCAAAGGTTGGAAACAAAGAGTCAGTAGTTGGAAAATATGGCCTTGGTGGTAGAAATTATGCTGGATATCACCTGATAAAATTTTAGAAGACCAATTGATTGTTTATTGTAAACACCTTATTTTTAAACAACATAAAAGATGACTATACACATGGACCTCATTAAATGGCACACAAAGAAATCAAACTGACTACATCTGTGGGAAGAGACGGTAGAAAAGCTTCACACCATCAGCCAAAGCAAGGCCAGGGGCAGCATGTGGGACAAACAATCAATTGCTCATATGTAACTTCAGGCTAAAGCTGAAGAAAATGAAAACAAATACATGAGAGCCAAAGTAGAACCTTGAACATATCTCATCTGAACTTAAAGATCATCTCAATTAAAAAAAAACAACAAATAAAAGATCTGATGCATTAGACACTAATAACCAAAGACCAGAGAAGAGTTGTGGGATCATATCAAGAATATTATACAGGGAGAAAACAAAATGTCATAAAGAAGACAAGAAAGAAGGAAAAGATTAAAAGGGATGTCAGAAGGGACTCTGAAAATTGCTTTCCAAGGTAGAGATGCTAAAAAAAATTAAAGAAATGGACAGGTAAAAGAGCTGAACATAATATTTCAAAGGGTAGCTCAAGAAGCCAAAGACAAAAGGGAAGAAAATGCTCAGCATTTCTCAAGCTGAAAGAACCAAAGAAAATTTCAAGCCTTGACTTGCAATATTTAAATATTCTATGGGCAAAATTTTGAATGACATAAAAAGCATCAAACGAAGATGGAAGGGACACACGGTGTCATCCTACCAAAAAAATAGAAAGGACAATATTCAACCATTTCAAGAGATAGCATATGATCAAGAGCCAATGGTATTGAAGGAATAAATCCAAAGTATACTGAAGACATTAGCACAAAACAAGGCTGTGGAAATTGATGGAATGCAAATTGAATTCTTTCAACAAACTAATGTGGCACTGGAGGCGTTCACTTACCTATGCTAAGAAATTTGGTAATTTGGAAGACCTGGCTAACTGATTTGTGTCCATTCTAAAGAAAGGTGATCCAACAGAATACAGAAAACATCTGACAATATTATTAATATCACAACAAGTAAAATTTTGACAAAGATAAGTAAAAAATGGCTGAAAACTACATTAACAGGGGACTGCTAGAGGTTCGAGCCAAATGCAGAGGAGAGTATGAAACTAGAGATATCATTGCTGTTGTCAGATGGATCTTGGAAGAAAGCAGAGAATACCAGAAAGATGTTTACATATGCTTTATTTACTATGTAAATGCTTTTGATTGCATGGATCATGACAAGCTATGGGTAATATTGTGGAGAATGAGTATTCCAGGACACTTAATTGTGCTCATGAAGAATTTGTACATAGGCCAAGAGTCATTCATTCGAACACAACAAGGGGTTTAAATTTAGGAAGAGTGTGTGTATGATATTCTTGATGTCATCCCACAACTCTTCTGGTCTTTTGTTATTAGTGTCTCATTGTTGTTTTTGTTGTTAATGTGTCGTGTCTCATTAGCAGCCTGCAATATGCAGTTGATATAACCTTGCTTACTGAAAGTGAAAAGAACTTAAAATACTTACTGATGAAGATCAGAGACCACAGCCTTCATTATGGGTTGTACCTCAATTAAAAAAAAAAAAATCTTTATCACTGAATCAATAAATAACACGATAGATGGAAAAAATATTGAAGTTGTCAAAAGAATTATTTTTCCTTGGATCTGCTATCAACATTCATGGAAGCAGCAGTCAAAAAATTAAAGGATATATTGAATTAGGCAAATTTGCACTACAAGCTCTCTTTAAAGTGATAAAGAGTAAAGATGTCTGTTTGAGAACACAGGGGTACCTGACACAAGCAATGATATTTTCAGTACTTTCATATGCATGAGAAAGTTGGACTGAGAATAAGGAAG
>NW_006408729.1:4860223-4867323 GCF_000296735.1 Chrysochloris asiatica | reverse complement strand
TCATGACTGATCTGGATATGTTCTTTTTGACGATGAATGCAACACCATTCCTTTTCAATTTGTCATTCCTTGCATAGTAAACCATGTGATTGTCAGATGCAAAATGGCCAATACCAGTCCATTTTAGCTCACTAATGCCTAAGACATCAATGTTTATGAATTCCATTTCATTTTTGACAACTTCCAATTTTCCCTGATTCACACTTGGTACCTTCCATATTCCAATTTTCAGTGGATGTTTACAGCTGTTTAAGTTGTGCCCCATTCATTTTAAGTTGTGCCCCATCAGCAAATGAAGGTTCTGTGGGCTTTTCTCCCACGAGTTTAACTCTATTCACGTCATCATGGTCAACTCTACTTTGAGAAGGCATCTCTTCCCCAGTTGCATTTTGAGTGTCTTCCAACCTGAGGGACTCATTTTCCAGCCCAGTATCTGGCAGTGTTTCTCTGTTATTCATAAGGTTTTCAGTGACTAAGGATTCGGAAGTAGTTCGTAACTCTTTCTTTCTAGTAGTCTTTGTCTAGAAGCTTATCTGAAACCTGTCCACCATGGGTGACCTTGCTGGTTATTTAAAATACTGGTGGCATAGCCCTCAGAATCACAGCAACTCAAGCCACCACAGCACGACAGTGATAGTGGAGAATATTGTAAGTATCATGGACTACCAGAAGAACAGACAAATCCATTTGAAGAAATACATACAGAATGCTCCTTAGAAGTCAGGATGGCAAGACTTCATCTCTCATACTTTGGACACTAGGAGGGACCAGTCCCTAGAGAAGGCTATCATGCTTCGTAGAGTGGAGGATCAGGGAAAAGGTGAAGATCCCAATGAGATGGATTAACACAATTGTAGCATCAATGGGCTCAAGCTTAGCAACCATTGTGAGTATGGCACAGGAACATGCAATGTTTCATTTTGTTGTGTATAAGGTCACTCTGAGTCAGAACCAACTCAATGGCAACTATAACAAGGGGGTGGAATGCTTAGAGGGCTTGATGTCATCAGACTAATTTTATAAGATCAGTTAAGTAGATTTACATACTACTGATTTTATGTTTCTTAGAGTCTTGAATCCTGGTACTTTTGTGCAACATCTCAGGAATGCAGCTTGTAGTTGGTGCCTCTAGGCTTCTGTTATAACCTTTCAAATCACTCCTATTTTCCTATGATTACAGATGCACCTTAGTGTCTATCCCCAAGCAAGTCGAATGTCTTTTCTCAATCTGCCCTGCATCCTTCTTGTACACTGAAGAGGTTCATGTGACCAATTCAGGGACAGGGAGAGGCCATGTCCCCAGGGAGCCACCCTCAACTAATGGCAAATGATGAATAAATGCTCCTGTCTTTTTTCTTTCAATAAAACTGTTCTAGGAAACATTCTGTATAGTAGCAACTTCTTTCCTGTTTCACTTTCTCTGTTTCCTCACTCTTGCTCCAAATAAGCTATGGGCATCCTAAGCTTTGTCTCTGGCTCAGATATTCTAAAGCCCAAACTAACACACAGTTTACTCCTTTGCTATATTAATGCCTAGTTTGCTGAAAGTTACTGGATTTATCTGTGCTTTCTTTCAAAATATGCACATATGTGCTTGGGCTATATTTATTTTATGCACTGTTTTAACCTCAAAATTCAGCATAGTGACTTATGCAAAGACATCACGTACAAAGAAAAGTAAAGTGAGGCAAAATTAAATTCACTGTGCAGAATTTAAAAAAAATAAGAGTACACACCCTTCTGGAATTACACAAACAAGAATCCTTTATTTATTTTGTTTAAGTTCACAATGGCTACTATAGATGATTCAAAACTTTTAATAGTTAGGAGCAGTTTGTCAAATTATCAGTAGCAAGAATGAAATCCGTTAAAATCTAATACTTCTCGTACTCAGAGTATTCAAAAAATGTATTAAGGTTATTTTTCCATATGTTTAAGTGGAAATAACATGGAGTTATTGATGAATTAGGTGGCATCTTCTTCCTCTGGGATCTCTTATTAAATTATCCTCTGAGAATAGACCCACTACTGTGAATGTCATCAATTTCTGAGACTGTAATCTTAGGGGAGCAGACAGCTTCATCATTCTCCCTCCCAGCGGTTTGAACCACCAACCAACCTTTTGTTAGCAGTCCAACATTTATCCCATAATGCCACCAGAGCTCCTTCGTTGTAGTTGTTGTTGTTGTTAAATGCCATTGAGTCTGTTCTGACTCAGCAATCCTATATGGGGTTTCTGAGGAGCAGCTAGTGGGTTTGAACCACCAACTATGCAGTTAGCATTGTTGTTATTGTTAAGCGCTGTGGAGTAGGTTTTTACTCATAGCAATCCTGTGTAGGATTTCCAAGGAGCAGCTGGTAGGTTTGAACCAGCAACCTTAAAATTAGTAGACCAATGTTTATCCAACAATGCTACATCAGGAGTTTTAGCAGTCCAGTGCTTAGTTAATGCCACACCAACAATTAAATGCACCCTATGTTTTGTTATTACTGACTTGGACGATGTCTTTCTCCTTAGATTGTATGTGCTGTGAGTACAGGGACCATGTTTGTTTTATTCACTCCATAGCCAATAGAGCTTAGCAGGGATCCTGGAATTTGATGGATCTCAGAAGCTATTCATTGAATGACTAAAAGCATCTTATTATTTTTTTTCATCACTTTTTTCATTTGTTTTTGTTTTTGTTCTGATTCTAATTATCAACTGGATAGGAGAGCAAAGGGGGAAGAGAGAAAAGGGTG
This sequence comes from Chrysochloris asiatica, assembly GCF_000296735.1. NCBI lineage: Eukaryota > Metazoa > Chordata > Mammalia > Afrosoricida > Chrysochloridae > Chrysochloris > Chrysochloris asiatica. The sequence goes on along the minus strand of NW_006408729.1, from coordinate 4,864,581 downwards.
GGATGAGAGAAGGGAGGACAGAAAAAGAGTTGGGAGTGTTTGATTATGCAACTTCTACCCATTACTGGTGAAGATGAGAGTAGAATTCAAATATTTTCTGAGCTAAGGAACCAGTTCTTTAAACTGAGCAAAACTATATTTTGAAGAGTAGCTAAAACCCATTTGCCAGCCAGTTGAATCCTAATCAGAGTCACTTCTATAGGACAGAGTAGAACTGCCCCATAGAGTTTCCAAGGCTGTCATTTTTACAGAATCAGACTGCCCACTCTTTCTCCCGAGGAGCAACTGCTGGGGTTGACCTGCCAAACATTTTGGTTAGCAGCTGAATGCTTAACCACTGCACCATTAGGACTCACTATGTTTATAAAGAAGTCTTAATAAACCATTAACTGTCTCCTTATTTTTTTCTACTGACTGAATATTTAGCAAGTACAATTATATGTTTGTGTAAATGTCTTGCTTATATTTATAAATACATCTGTAGAGATCTAGTTTGTTCTGTCTCATTTCACACCTTAAGAAAGTAAAACAGTACATTTCCACTCTGATTCTGAGAGGATATTTTTGCTAAGGCTAGTTGGTTAGATAATTCTCAAAACTAACAAGGATATATATGATATCACTTTTCTGTCATTGTGCCTTACTATGGTGCTTCTGTGTTACTGTGTTGCTGGTGGTGGTTATGTGCTATGGAGTCAGTTCTGACTCATAGTGACCCAGTATAGGGTTTCTCAGGCAGTACATCTTCTTTCTCTCATGAAGTAGTTAGTAGTTTTCAGCTGCTGACCTTGCAATCAGCAGCCCAACTTGGAACATACTACACTATAGTGGTGGTTATGTGCCGTTGGAGAAGGATATCATGCTGGGTAGGGTGGAGGGTCAGAGAAAAAGAGGAAGACCCCCAACGAGATGGATCAGCCAGGTGGCTGATCCATCTCGTTGTGACAGCAGTAGTGAGGTTGGCCCAGGATCGGACATTGTTTCGTTCTGCTGTGCATGGGGTCGCTATGAGTCGGTTCCGACTCGATGGCACCTGACAACAACAACAACAACATGTGCCGTGGAGTCATTTCTAACTCATAGTGACCCTATACAGGGTTTCTAAGGCTGTAAATCTTTATGGGAGCAGAAAGCCTCATCTTTCTCCCATGGAACAGCTGGTAGTTTCAAACTGCTGACCTCAGGGTTCACAGCCTGATTTGTAACCACTATGCTACCAGAACTCCTTCTGTGAAAGCTAAATATCAGCAAAGTGGACAGGTTTCAGTGGAACTCCCAGACTAAGAAAGACTATGGAGAAAGAGAAGCAGACCACTTCTTTTAGGTTAGTCTCATTGAAAACCTTATAAATAGCTGTAGAACATTGACTGATATAGTTCCATGAGATGAGCCCTTCAGAAGAGCTGCCCCTTCAATGTAGAGCTGATCTTAATGATGTTGGCAAAGCAAAGCTTTCATGATCTTTATTTTGCAGATGGGGCACAACTCAAAATGAAAAGAAACAACTGCAAACATTCATTAATAATCAGAACCTAGAATGACAAAGTATGAAACTGTATATGGTCAAAAATAAAAAGTTTGGTATCCTAGGTATTAGTGAGATGAATTGGACTGATATTGGTCATTTTGAATCTGACAATCATATGGATTACTATACTGGGAATGACAAATTGAAGAGGAATGCTACCAAATTTGTCAAAAAGAGCATTTTAAGGTCTATCTTGAAGAACAATGCTGTCTGTGATAGGATAGTGTCCATGCACCTTAAGGTTGTTGTTGCTAAGTGCTGTGGTGTCAATTCCAACTCTACTCTTAGTGATCTAGTATAGGATTACCAAGGAGCAGATGGTGAGTTTGAATCACTGACCTTGTAGTCATCCAGTGCTTATCCTACAGCACCACACCAGGACCCCTACAAGGAAGACCAGTTAACACCAGTATTATTCAAATTTATGAACCAACCACGGAAAGCCAAATCTACCTACTTCCTCAGTGTGAAGAATCTAGATAATTACTGATTATTGGAATATAAATGTTGGAAACAAAGAGTATGGATCAATAGTAGAAAAATATAACCTTGATGATAGAAGCTATGCTGGAGATGTATGATAGAATTTTGCCAGGCTGTTACCACACTATAGGATAAGCACTGGACTGAGAACCACAAGGTCAATGGTTCAAATCCACCAGCTGTTCCTTGGAAACTCTATATAGAGTCACTATGAGTCAGAATAGATTCAACAGCACTTAACAATAACACCAACAGCAATCACTTAGTCATTGCATATACCTGTTTCAACAACATAATCAGCAACTATGCATGTAGACCTCACCAGATGCAATACACAAGAATCAAATTGACAACATCTGTGGGAAGAAACCATGGAGAAGATCAATATCATCAGTCAAAGCAAGGTCAGGGGCCAACTGTGGAACAGACCATTAACTGCTAATATACAAGATCATGCTGAAGCTAAATAAAATTAAAACAACTCCATGAGAACCAGACTATAACCTTGAGTATGTTGTTGTTGTTGTTGTTAAGTGCCATAGAGTCAGTTCTGACTCAAAGCAAACCTGTATAGGATTTCTGAGTAGTGGCTGGTGAGTTTGAACTGCCAACCTTGAGATTCAAATGACCTTGTGGTCCAGTGTTTATATCCCATCTGATTATAGAGATTATCTCAAGAACAGATTTGATATATTAGACACTAATGACCAAAGACCAGAAGGATTATGAGATAGCATCAAGAATATCACATATGAAGAAAGCAAAAGGTCATGAAGAAGATAAGAAAGAAATAAAAGTCCAATATGGATGACAGAGAAGACTCTGAATCTTGCTCTGCAGCATAGAAATGTTACAGTGAATAGAAGAAATGAGGAGGTAAAAGAACTGAATAGAAAAGTTCGAAGAGCAGCCTAAGAAGATAGTGTAAGTAATATAATGAAATGTGCAAAGACATTCAGTTAGAAAACCAAAAGGGAAGACTATGCTAAACATTTATTAAGCAGAAAGTAAGGAAGAAAATCATTCAATCTTCAGGTTGCAATGTTGAAGGATTCTATAAGTAAAATGTTGAATAATGCAGGAATCATTAAAAGAATATGGAAGGAAGACACAGAGACACTGTACCGAGAAAAACTGGTTGATATTCATTCATTTTATGAGGCAGCATATGATTAAGGGCCAATGATATTGAAGGAAGAAGTCCAAACTGCATTGGTGAAAAGCAAACTACAAGAATTGATGGAATACAAACTGAAATCTTTCAACAAATTGATACAGCCCTGAAAACACTCACTTGTAAATGCCAAGAAATTTGGTAGACAGTTATCTGGCCAACCAGTTAGAAGAAATCCATATTTGTGCCTATTCCAAAGTAAACTGACACAACAGAATGCAGAAATCACCAAACAATATCATAACTATCACATGCAAGTAAAATCTTTATGAAAATAATTTTAAAATGACTACAACAGTATATTACCAGGGAGCTTTCAGAAATTCAAGCCAGATTCAGAAGAGAACATGGAACTAGGGATTTCACTGCTGATTTCAAATGTATCTTGGCTGAAATTAGAGAATAACAGAAAAACATTTACTTGTGCTTTATTGACTATGCAAAGAATTCAACGTGTGGATCATACCAAACTGTGAATAACATTTGGAAGAATGGGCAGTCCAAAATATTTAATTTGCTCATGAGGAACATGTACATAGTGAAAGAAGCAAGTCATTAGATCAGAACAAAGAGACACTGAATGGTTGAAAATCAGTAAAGTTTTGGGTCAAGGTTGTAACCTTTCAGTATATTTATCCAATCTGTATGCTGAGCAGATAATCTGAGAAACTGGTTTATATGAAGAAGAAAGTGACATTAAGATGGAGGAAGATTTATTAACAACCTGTGGTATACAGATGATACAACTTTGCTTGCTGGAAGTGAAGAGCACTTGAAATACTTACTGATGAAGATCAAGGACTGCAACCTTCATTACAGATTGCACTTCAATGTAAAGACAATACAAAGACCTTACAATTGGATCAATAAATAATATCATGATAACTGGAGAAAAGATTGAAGATCCATTTTGCGTGGATCCACAATCAACACAATAAACACAGAGGAACAGAGATCTAGGTGGTGAGAAGGTCAGGTAGATTATAGGATAAAATAGACTGTCATAAATGGAGGGGAAAGTTAATGGAATATAAGGTAACCACAACGGTGGGGTTAGGGTTGGGGTTTTAGTTCAGGTGTTGTGAAGGGCAATACAAGAAGAGGGAGGAGGTGGTAAAACAAGATAGATAGGGGAACACTGAGACAGGTTTGCATGGCCTAAGTGGGACAGAG
>NW_006408729.1:4856872-4858928 GCF_000296735.1 Chrysochloris asiatica | reverse complement strand
CCATCAAGGGAGAAGAGCACAAGCAGAATGCAGGACCTTATCCAGAGAAGCAGCTATGCCAGAGACAGAGGCAGAGATGGGGACATAGAGAAGGGGAGCGGCTAAAGACTAGATTCATAGGAAGACATGGACTAAGAGCTGGTGGCTAGGAGGCAGACTTGCAGAATGTGCCCTTTGGAAGTGTAAATTATTATATATGCCTTAGTGTTTTTTGCTTTTGTTTGTTTTTTAAAAAGAGCTAAAGTGAATAATGAGAAATACTGTTAACTGATGGTACATGGAGGGGATTATAATCACTGTAATGAAACAAGGTGTATGATTTGTTATATGTAAAACTGATGATCTGTCCTGTAAACGTTTACTCAATCCACATTAAAAACCTTGATAAAAAGGGGAGGGATAGAAGTAAATACTGTTGACTGATGGTACATGGAGGGGATTGTAATCCTTGCAATGAAGCAAAATATGATTTATGGAATGTAAAACTTGATAATCTGCCCTGTAAACTTTAACTCAATTCACAATAAAAACGTCTTTAAAAATAAAAAAATAAAAAATGTGGACAACTAATAAGGAAGCTCTTAGAAGAATTGATGCATTTGAATGATGGTATTGGAGAAAAGTATTAAAAATACAATGGACCATCAGAAGAATAAACAAAATAAACAGAATGATCCTTATAAGTGAGGATAGCAACACCTTGACATGTTGTCAGCAAGAACAGTCCATGGAGAAGGACACCATGGTTGGTAAAGTGGAGGGTGAACGAAAAACAGATAGGCCCTCAATTAGATGGATTGACAAGTGGCAGCAACAATGGGCTGAAACATAACAATTGTGGGGATGGCACAGGTCTGGTAGTGCTTAGTTCTGTTGTTCATATGGTTGCTATAAGACAGAAATAACAACAACAACGAGTTGACTATGAGCTAGATTGTACCATCTTCTGTAACTAATCTGGTTTCTTCCTAAACTTTGATGAAGGCAAAGTTTCCTTCATCATTCTCCTTTTTCTTTCATATGGAAAGTCTTCATTGCTTCTAACAATTGTTTTGGGTTCATTTTGAGAATCATGCGAACACTGCAGAACACTTTCTAAGTGTTCGTTGAAACCAGAACATGAAAACATCTACATAATCAAAGCCATGAAGTGATGGGGAACCTCTAAATTGGTTAAAGTCTCAACAAGTAATTCAAGTTCAATTACTCTGATTCAAATACTGTTTCTTAGTTCATCTCCAACCCATTAGGTGACTTGAAGGATGATTATTACTTTGCCCAGTGAAATGTGAATATTATATCTAGCCCTCCTCTGTGAATATACAATGTATATTACTTTAATTTTTAATGACTTCTTATGTGTGCATAGGCATGCACATGTGTGTTTGAATGTGTGTGGATGGGGAAATGTGAAGCTAATAATGAATTAGCCTCCAAGCTAAGAGCCCATAATCCCAATATCTTGTGCACATGCCCTGCTGTTGATTTCCTGGATTCAATGACTTTTATAAGCTCACAACTATTTCCCTAATTGTATATTCACTTTACAATAGAAGGTCTTGGTGAATGGAATGGGTTTTTCATCTGTCTATAGGACTCCTTAGTCTTCAAGCTGACATATTTGCTCTTCAACACTTTAAGAAGGTCTTGTGCAGCAATATGTAGTTTGATTTCTTGACTGCTGCTTCCATAAGTGTTGATAGTTGATCCAAGAAGAATGAAGCCCTTGACAACTTCAATATTTTCTCCATTGATAAGAAGGTTGTGTTTTGGTCCAGTGGTGAGGATTTTTGGTTTGTTTATATTGATATGTAATTCATACCATAGGCTGTGCTCTTTGATCTTCATGAGTGAACGTTTTAAGTCCTCTTCACTTTCAGCAAGCAAGGTTGTATCATCTGCATATCGCAGGTTGTTAATGAGTCTTCCTCCAATCCTGATGCCACATTTATCTTCATAGAACCCAGCTTCTTGGATTATTTGCTCAGCATACAGATTGAATAAGTATGGTGAAAGAATACAACCTTGTTGCACACCTTTCTTATTTTTCAACCAT
>NW_006408729.1:4823309-4855591 GCF_000296735.1 Chrysochloris asiatica | reverse complement strand
AGTTGGTTCCAACCCATAGCAACCCTGTGTAGTATTTCAGAGGAGCAACTGGTGGATTTAAACAGCCGAGCTTGTGGTTCAAACTAACATTGCAGTCCAGAGCATTATCCTGCAGCAACACACCAGCTTTAGTAGTTGGTGGGCAAATTTGATACATATTTACTGATGACTAAATCCTTGACGACTAACTGAATAGTTGATGGTCTAAACCCACACAGAGCTGCCTTGGAAGAAAGGTCTAGGGATCTACCTTCAGAAGGTCATAATCTTGACACCTCTATAGAGTGCAGTTCTACTTTGCAACACATGGGGTTGCAAACACATGAGTCACTAACAACTCAATCACAACCAATCAGTTTGTGAAGTCGCTGGTGAATGATGAGGCGGAAAAAGTACATGTTACAAAGAAATTGTTTAGAAAACTACAATAAGTTGCTTCTCCATGGTTTAGATTAAACATTTATATAAAAGGAGAAACTGTGGCTTATTGTAGATTTTTGCTAAAGGTACCAGGAATTCAGCATTCTTTCAAGTTCAATTTCTATGCAAGTATTCTTCACTGCCAAACTTTGCTTCACCTTCTTCCTCAGAGCAGTGACATTAGTAGGCAAAGCCTTAGACCTGGAATCATATTTTCACTATGTCTCTGAGTGTCTTCATATAACTGAGCTACCACAGTTTTCTCATAATTAAAATGTGGCTTAGTCATAGTTGATCATATGAATAATTCTTCCTTCTAAATTATTTATGTTTATAATTATACCCCTACTTACAAAAATGCTGTGCTATGCTTAATGACAAAAATGAGGTTATGAATATATAATTATAAAGAACTGAAAATGGGATGACAAAAGAAAACAACATTATTCTAGACAGCTTCAGGCTGTCTACAATGTGTGAGTCTGGAGTTGGACAGGGCAGAGTTATGAATTAGGAGAAAAATGGATTGGAAACAAACCATGGAAGTTGGTATCAAAAAAGAACCTAGTGAAAAATAGAAATATTAGAAAAATTTGGGAAAAGCATCTAGGTGTAACAACTAGCTCAGTACTTTCAGGTGACTTCTTAAAGTGCAGAGGATAATATATATATTTTTCCCTATTGTATTTTTTCAAGAACCAGCAAGTTTGAGGAAATTGTTTTAATTGCTGTAGTTGTAAAACAAGTCATAGATGAGAAGCTAGATTTCTGTGCTAAATTAAGTAAAGCGACATTCCCTTACTTTTTCAGCTACTATATTTTCTGATTGAATTTGTCAAGGATTTCATTTCCCTTGGGTCCACAATCAACAATCAAGGAAGCAGCAATCAACAAATCAAATGGCCAGTTGTACTGGGTAAATCTGTTGCAAAAGACTACTTTCATTAAAATGTTAAAAAGCAAAGATGTTACTTTGAAGGTTAAGGTACACCTGAACCAGCAATGGTATTTCAATCACATCATATACATGTGAAAGCTGGACTGTACACAGGCAAAAGACTGAAGAAGAATTTATGCCATTAAATTATGGTGTTGGTGAAGACTACCCACTACACCATGGCTTGTCTGAAGAACAAACAAATCTATCTTAAAAGAAGTACAGCCAGAATGTTTCATAGAAGCAACAGTGTAAGTCTTCATCTCACGTATTTTGGACATGTGGCTCTATAGCATCAACACTGGACTGCAAACCACAAGGTCAGCAGTTCAAACTCACCAGCTGCTTCTCAGAAACACTATACAGGGTTGTTGTGAGTCAGAACCTACTCAACAGCCCTTAACTACAACAACAATAACATCAGGAAGGACCAGTCCCTGGAGAAGGACATCGTACTTGGCGATGGACTAACACAGTGGCTGTAACAGTGGGATCAAGCATGACAACAATTGGCAGGATTGCTCAGCACTGGGCAGTGTTTCATTCTGTTGAAATTAGCTCAATAGTACCTAAAATCAACAACATATCTTTTGATCTAGTGGCATGATTTATACAAAGTGTCTATTTCTTGTAAAAAGTCTTGGTAATAGAAAGTCAAAAACAGTTATTGATGAAATTAATTAACAGCCTTTCAGGCTAGTTCCCCATGAGTTGTGGGGTGGCTCAAATGGTTAAGTGCTCGCCTACTATCAGAAAGGATAGACTTTCGAATGCCCAGGGAACCTTGGAAGAAAAATCCTGAATGGTAACTGCATTTTTTTTTTTTTTTTAAAGCTGATTCCTCAAAGTAAAAACCATCAGCTTTATATTAATATATAATCTTGGAGTTTCAAGTGGTGTGAGAGTTTAGGTTTTATGTCAACTTGACTGGAGGAATATGCTCAGTGTTTTAACAGTTGAGTTGTAGTTATCCCCCATGATGACATCTAATATAATGTAATCAACTCTATGATGTGGTCTGCTGTTGTTGTTGTTATGTGCCTGGAGTCAGTTCCGACACATAGCGACCCTGTACAGGGTTTCTGAGGCTGTAAATCTTTACAGGAGCAGAAAGCCTCATCTTTCTCCCATGGAACAGCTGGTAGTTTTGAACTGCTGAGTTTAAGGTTCATAGCCTGATTCGTAAACATTACACTACCAAAATTCCTTATGAACAGTTGTCTGCTTTACAATTCGGGCTTCTAACCTCAAGGTCTGCAGTTCAAAACTATCAGCCATTCTGCAGGAGAAAGATGAGGCTTTCTACTCCCATAAAGATTTACAGCCTCTGAAACCCTATGCAGGGTCACTAGGAGTAGCAACCGACTCCACAGCACACCACCACCACAAGTTCACTCTCTGCTGGGTTTGGATCTTGCATCTGGCTCATCCTCTACCGTCCAGTTGTTTGGACTTGAGACAGTAGCCTGCTGTGTATATGGTGGCCCTGAGAGTTGTCAACAGCCTGCCTTCTGACCTGCCAGGCCTACCTGCCTGCCTATCTTCTAATCTGCCCATCTTGGTTCATCAGCCCTGTAGCTATGTGAGTCAGCAGACTCCAGCCTGACATCTAATCTATAGACTTGGGACTTGTCACCTCTACAACTGTATGAACCATTTCCTTGACATAAACCTCACTTTGTTGTTGTTGTTGTTGTTAAGTACCATCATGTAAGTTTCAACTCATAACGACCCTGTATGAGGTTTCCGTGGCTGTTGGGTTTGTGCCACAGATCTTGCAGTTCAAATTGACTTTGTGGTCTAGTGCATTATCTTTCAGCATTACACCACGACTCGAACAACCTCTCTTTATATCTATATCTATATCTATATCTATATCTATATCTAGATATTATGTTCCTTACAGTCAAATATGTTCTTTGCAATGTTCCTTACAGTCAAAACGAATATTGGAAATGAAATTAAAACTAAGGGATGGAGTGGAGGCAGAAAATCAGCACAGATGGCCTGGTTTGTGATGGGAAAATAGGTCAGGTATAATCTAGCATTCCATTTCATTTCTAAAATGAAAAATACCTACATATTGGCAGGAAGAGTCGGATCCTCTAATTCACTCAAGGAGGTCAGGTCAAAACTTCATCTTTTAAAGAATTCATGTAATTGGTTGTTTGAAAGTAATTGAAAGTTGGCACAATTGTAAAGCCATTTCCCCTGAAGACTCACTCCTCTTAAATTGAGCAAATGTCAGAACCAGACATTAAAAACCTAATGTTTGTCTTCAAATTCTCAAAGACGTTATTGTGTGTGTTTCCTGTGGACTTGTGAATATGAACTTTCCTAGCTTGGGTAAACAGTTCATGCCAGGCTGCATCTGACCACTGATCCTTTAAATGGAAGCAATATTTCTGAATCTACTAGTGAACTAGAAATAAAAGGCATGGATAGCCTACTGATTTATAACTCCTTCAAGACCAATGCCCTCTTTTTCTAATGAATATTGCTTGTGTTTGATTTTTGTTCATTACATACAATAAAATTAAACTTTTGTTTTTGTGTACACATAGATATTTGAGTTATGATGTATGTTTAAATTCATACAACAGCCACCACAATCAGCTTCATCCCTACAAAATATTCTATGTATTGACTCTTTGACCTTCATCCACAGTGCAACCCTAGGTAATCATAGATCTATCCATAACCTGTGCCAATAGCTTTGCTTTATCCAGAATTTCATATAAATCTTGACACTGACTTTGTTAGTAGTTGTTAGGAGCCATTGAGTTGACTCCAACTCACTGTGACCTTCTGCACAACAGAATGAAACACTGCCCAGTACTGCGCCATCCCAGGGACCTCCTCTCCTGGACTGCAAAGTCAATTACTCCCCTCCTTTTGCTACAAAATGTCTACCTTTACATTTCCAACCCTCACAGTTAGTCATGATAGCAATTATTCACTATTGTACCACAAGAGACCTATCCCCATCTCCTTTCATCAGCCCCACCCAGATAGATTCGATAATACTCAGTGGAGATTCTACCTTCCTCCACGCCCTCTGGATCTAGGCTCTCTCTTGAAATCTTGTAAGCCAGTCACATCTTGCCTTTGTAGTCCCTCCATTTTGGGTAGCCACTGCCCAAGTTGTCCATACCTGTCTACCCTGTGGATCAAGGGTGGGAATGATGCTCTCTGTAAAGATTTGTTCCCTCTTTTGAGCTACTGCATTAATAGGTGTAGGTCAAGTTCATCAAATTGTATCAGAGTACTCCTTTTTTCCTCTTCTTTCCTCTTCTAGTTGAGTTCTGATCATCCAGCCATTGAAGCCAGGTCAAATAGGTATTACCTGCAAATGTAGGTGTTCTTATGCATATGCCCTCTCTTCTTATCAGCTGGACGCTTCACTCTCCACTCTAGTCCTCTGTGGCTATGTCACTGACTCTGGGCCCAGGAGTCCCCAGGTCTTACCATACCGCTGGCCAACCAGGCCTCCACCCGGGTTCATAGGAGTCTATTGAACGTGGTAGGGCTTAGCTTGCAGCTTCATTGCTGTTTTTCTCTCACTTTCCCTTAACGGTGACCAACGTGGTCACTAATCAGAGCACATATCTGCTCATGTATTCCCATTGAGCCTTAGTCTTGGAAGGGGGTTTGCCTTGAGGGGACCCGACCACTTGCCTTGATGTCTCCTGGGCAAGCAACTTGCTTGTTCGTGTAGTAGTCAGTTGGACTGCGGTTATTGTTTTGTATTTTTCCTGTTGGTCTTTCTTTCAAGAAGTATCTTGTGTTCTTCTAGCCACTCCAGGCTGGTCTGCTTGTCCTTTCCACTGGAAATTTCCCAACGCAGAAGATTTTGGATGGGGTTCAGGATTCCAACTATGGTCTTATGTATGTAAAGTGCCCTCCTTCACTGGACATGTTGTAACCCAATTTTAGGTATTCCAATCAGTTTTAGGCAGAAGACAGACTTACCAGCTTTCTAAGGTGATATTTCTAGCTATTCCTTTCTCTCCCCCTCAAGTGCCTATTTTATAATGGTATGCAAGGGAAACCAATTTTCATAAGACAGCCAAGCATCTTAACATTATTTCCTTCTTTTGCCCATTCAAACCATGTCTTAATCCCTGTATTCTAGAGCCCTATTGTTCCAAGGTTGTGCATACATCATTATTTACCTGTGTCCTACTTAGCCAGTGTAAACCTGCCTAATTGTGTACAGCAGATTTGCTTAATGCAATGTGTGACTGCTGCTTCCATGAATGTTGATTGTGGATCCAAGCAAAACAAAGTCTTTGATAACTTCAGTCTTTCTCCATTTATCATATTGTTATTTATTGCTCCAGTGGTAATGATTCTTGTTTTTTTACACTGAGATGCAATCTATACTGAAGACTGTAGTCTAGGGCCTTCATCAGTAAGTAAAGTCCTCTTCACTTATAGCAAGTCAAGTTGTATCATCTGTATATTGCAGATTGTTATTGAGATGTTCTCTAATCCTGATGTTCTTCTTCATATAACACAGCTTCTCGAATAATTTGCTCAGCATAAAGACTGAGTACATATGGTGAAAGGATACCACACATACCACACCGACACACACCTTTCCTAATTTTAAACTATTTAGTATCCTCTGTTCTGTTGGAATGATTGCCTCTTGATTTATGTACAGGTTCCACAAGAGCACTATTAAGTGTTTTGTAATATCCATTTTTCACAATGTTGTCCATAGTTTGTCATCATACACACAGTTGAAAGTCTTTGTATACTCAATAAAACATAAGTATACATCTTTCTGGTACTCTCTGCTTTCAGCCAAGATCCACCTGACATCAACGATGATAGCCCTAATTCCACATCCTCTTCTAAATCTGGCTGGAATTTCTGCAAGTTCCTGTTGATGTACCATTGGAACCATTTTAAAATTATCTTCAGAAAAAATGCATTTGCATGGGATACTAATGATATTGTTTTATATTTCCTGCATTCCATTAGGTCACCTTTCTTTGAAATGGGCATAGATATGGAACTCTTCCAATCAGTTGACCAGTTGTCTTCCAAATTGCTTGGCATACATAGTGAGAGCCTCCGACATTGCATCAGTCTGTTGAAAGGTTTCAGTTTGTATTCTGTCAATTCCTGGAGCCTTGTTTATGTCAATACCTTCAGTGCAACTTGGACTTTTTCAGTACCATTGAATCTTGAACATATACTTCCTCTTGAAATGGTTGAATGTCCACCATTTCTTTGGATCCAGCAACTCTGTGTATGCATTCCATCTTATGTTGATGCTTCCTGCATTGTACTATGTTTTGCCCAATGAATCCTTCAATATTGCAAACTGAAGCTTGAAATATTTCTTCCTTTCTTTCACTTTGAGAAATGTTAAGTGTGTTCTTCCCTTTTGGTTTTCTAACTCCAGACCTTTGCACCTTTCTTTATAATAATTGACTTTGTCTTCTCAAAATGCCCTTTCGAATTTTCTGTTCAATTCCTTTTTTCCTCATTTCTTCCATTCGCTTTAACTTCTTTAAGATCAAGAGCTAGTTTCAGAGTCTCTTCTGACATTCATTTTAACTCTTGTTTCTTTCCTGTCTTTTTAATGACCTTTTGCTCTTTTCCTGTATGATGTTCTTGATTTCATCCCAAAATTCTTCTTGTCTTTGGTCATTAGTGTTTAATGAATTCTATTTTTTCCTGAGATGGTCTCTAAATTCTGGTGGAATATATTCAAGGTTATATTTTGGTTCTCTTGGAAGTTTAAAAAAAAATTTTTTTTTAATTCAGCCTGAACTTGCATATGAGCAACTGATGGTCTGTTCCACAATCTGCCCCTGGCCTTGTTTTGGCTGCTGATATGGAACTTTTCCATTGTCTCTTCCCACAGATGAATTCAATTGGATTCCTATGTGTTCCATCTGGTGAGGTCCTTGTGTATAGATACCTTTTATGTCATTTAAAAAAGGAATTTGCAATAAATAACTCATTGGTCTTCCAGAATTCGATTGTGTGATCTCCAGTATAATTTCTATAACCAAGACCATGTTTTTCAACTATTTATTCGTCCTCTTTGTTTCTAGGCTTCCTATTCCAATTATAAGTAATTATCAAAACATATTGATTACATGTTTGATAAACTCAAGACTGAAGAAATTGGTAGAATTCTTCAGTTTCATCATCACTGGCTTTACTGGTTGTTGCACAAGTTTGAGTAATGTTGGCCTTCCTTGCAAGTGTATCCTATCACTGACAACATTGTACTTAAAAACAGATCTTGAAATGTTCCTTTAGATAATTAATGTGACACCTTGCCTTTTCAATTTGAAGTTCCTGGCATAGTAAATATATGATTGTTGGTTTCAAATGGCCAATACCAGTTTATTTCAAATCACTATTGCCTAGGATTTCAATCTTTATGCATTCTATTTCATTTTTGAAAGCTTCCAGTTTTCCTAGATTCGTAAGTCTTATTCCAAGTTCTGATTATTAATGGATGTTTGCAGTGATTTCTTCTCATTTTGAGTTGTGTTCCCTGGCAAATAAAATCCCAAAAGCTTTGCTCCATTCACATCATTTATGGTCAACGTTGTGAGTATTGGCCTGCAAAATAGATTTGAACTTCAAGGTCAGTGGTTATAGCTCACCAGTTACTCCTTGGAAACACTATACAGGGTCTATATAGGTTGGAACCCTACCTCGAGGATGCAATGTTTCCACTGGTGCATTTTGAATGCCTTGCAACCTGAGACGCTCATCTTCTGGCATGGTATCTGATAATGTCAGAGCAATTCATTATGTTTTCTTCCTGTGTTACTATATCTGACAATTTCCCCCTGATATTCATAGAGTTTTCAGTAGCTAATCATTCATATACAGTCAGCCTCTCCTTCCTGTGTATCTTAGTCTGGGAGCTCCTACCATGGATGATCCTGCTGGTATTTTAAATTCTGGTGACGTAACTTCCAGCAGCACTGAAACATGCAAGCCACCACACTACAACTAAAAGAAGAGTGTGAGAGACAGGCTGTTGTTGGGGGTTAATTCTCCATTGTATTTCTCCAAGCCTGCAACAGTTTTGTTTTGATCGACTTTTCCAAGGACATTTGCATAGCAAACAGATTTGGAACATACAGGTAGTGTCTTCTTTTGAAGAAGAGGATAGATTTATTTACTGAGGAGAATTATAAAGATTATGTATTTTTTTGAGGCAAAGGTTGGAAAGGTTTGCTTTTAGCTCACCTTATACAACTGGGTTGGGTTTCTAATGTAGGGTTCCTCAGTTATGACAGAAACCCCTGTGTGCATGGCATTTACCTGGACTTGCCATGTCTCCATGGGACAGTGGGATAGGGGAACATGTTCACACATGACACTCATGCTGTCTGTTGTGTCATAGTAAAGTTCTTTGTCACTGACCCAAGAGTTTTGTGTCTTCTGCCAGCATCTATGGAATTGTGGCAGATATCTTATTTAACTTGTAAGCAGGATAAGACTTTGGACTATTTATGATTTTCAGTATTTCTTTCTTAATGTATTTTTAAATTATTTTTTGTATGAACCAGTGATTTTTACCTTTTTATTACTAAGCATTATCTCATTGGATGGATATACCTCTGTTTGTTTATCCATTTTCCTGTTGAAAAACATTTCGGTTGGTTCCAATTTTTTTTTTTTTTTCTCCTTGTTTGTTTTTTTTTAATTGTGATAAAATACACACAACAAAACATTCACCAATTTCTACATGAATAATTCAGTAACATGAATTACATTCTTCATATTGTGCAACAATGTTACTACCCTTTAATGTACGTCCATTAACATAAATTCACCATTCCCCAGCATATGCCTGTCCTGAGTCAGACTTTGGTCCGAATAAAAATAGTATGTATCATCTAGCCCTAACCCTAAGGTGCCCTGATGACACTGTAGGATAAGCACTGGACAGCTAACTGTAAGTCTGGCCGTTCAGACCCATTAGCTGCAGTGCAGGAGAAATATGAGGCTTTCTGCTCCCATAAAGACATACAGTCTCAGAATGCCTATACAGGGTGGCTAGGCGTGGGAATAGACTCAGTGGCAGTGGGTTTGGTTTTGGGTTGTGGTACCTTGGATTTACTTGATAGGGCTTTTCTATCCAATGTCTTCTGAATTCTCACCAAATGATTGGGTGGGGCCATGTAAATAAGGTGTACAGGACTCTGTGGCAGGGCTTGGTTAGTTTTGCCATCCAGCTAGGCTTAAAAGGAGACATCTCAGAAACAGGAACAAAGGATCCCAGGACCATCAAGAAAGAAGAGTACGAGTGGAGTGTGAGCTCCCTAGCTAGAAAAGCAGTGATAGCAGAGGTGGTGGCAGAGGTGGCATCACGGAGCAGCAGAGGAGCTGCAGGCTTCTAGGCCCAGGGACCAAGGAAGGCTGAGCACCTAGGGGCAGGAGGCTGGTTTGCATTCACAGACTGGATAAACAGCTTTGTAACACTTGCCCAAGCAGGGCAGAAGTCAGGCCACATGGCTGAGAAGTCGAAGACAAGAGTGAGGGGTGCCTAACTGGAGATCTGCTGCGTCCTGAATTGTCTCTGATTCTGAATTGTACCCTGTTCACTTCCCTAATAAACACCACAATCATGAGTCTTGTTATGAGTTCTGTGTGGCCATTGCAATGGATTATTGAAGCCAGAAGTGAAGCAGAGAGTGCTGAGGGAAGGATGGTTGGTGTCAGAATAAAGAAGGTTGTAGCTTACATCGCTTCATAGTAATAGATAGGCCTTGGGCTGATTTTGAGTTTGTTTCTCTTTCCCCCTTATGAAGTCCGAGAAAGTCAGACATGGCTCCAATACTGTTCTGACAGGTTTAACCCCAATCATATATAGGATTAGTTGATCTCCCTTGCTTTCCTCATATACATATGTACGTATCCAGTAGTACCTGTTTGGTCAGCACTAAATGCTGGGCTCTGCTTGAAGGAACCCATAGCTTGCCTTTCCTCTTTCTTTTCTCCTCTTCAACAATCACTACCAAGATGAGCCCTTTTGCATTCTGTCTTCCTTAGTTCTAATTTCTCGTTCTCAGAATCACTCCCAGATGGAGCCTGCTTTGGATGTTTTTTCTTCCTTTTTTCCTTTGTTTCAGTAGAGGCAGTGGCAAATGAGGCCATTTTTTGGTGTTTCTTCTTCCTTTCTATCTCCTCCTCTTCCTCAGAGTCATTGCCAGGTGAGCTGGGGGATTGCTGGGGGAGAGATGCAGCTTCCAGGGCCCTTAAGGTGGCCAAGAGTTGGCAGTACTTGGGATGCTTGCTTTGTAAGCCGGGGCAGTGAGGTTAGGGGCCCGATGGCCCGGAGCATTAAAGCCTCCTATGTCCACTCGACCTCCTCGAACATGAGGGCGTGGAGGGCCAGAGTCGCGGGGTACCACGTCCCTCCACGTGCGATTGCGTCTACCGGAATCAGCGTGCCTACAACGCCGGGTCGGAGCTGGAAACCGAAGCCAGGTTCCAATTTCTGTTAATTTTGGATAATACTGCTGTAACCATTTCTATAAAGGTTTTAATATGAGCATATAAGTGTTTATTTCTTTACTTTATATATCTAAGAGTGTAATTATTTGTTTATACAGCACCTAGCAACAACATGGTGACTTTTTCTGAAAATGCTTAACTTTATGAGTAGCTATTGTGTTCAGAGTAGCTATACACTTTTTCATTTCTACTACCACTGAATGAGAGTTCTAGTCACTCTGGAGTTTCACCATTTGATAGTTTCAGGATTTTTGTTTTGTTTTGCTTTGCTTTGTTTTGTCTTGTCTTGTTTCTCAGCCTTCTAATATGTGTGTGTGTGTGTTGTTGTTGTTAAGTCCCGTTGAGTCAGTTTTGACTTCTAGCGACCCTATATAGGGTTTCTGAGGAGTGGCTGGTGAGTTTGAACTGCAGACCTAGCTAGCGACTCAAACTGACCTTGTGGTCCAGTATCATTATGGCTCTAACTTGCATTTCCTTAAAGACTAAACCTGGTGAGCATTTTTCATAGGCTTATTTGTTATCTGCATTAGCAAATTTGCAGATAGAAAATTAGTTCGCTTGGTGTGTTTGTTTAAATTTTTTGCTCATTTTTATATTGGGTTGTTTATTATTGTTGAATTTTGAGAGATTTTTATATATTCTGTATATCATTATTTTGATAGCTAAGTGATTGGATACATTTTTTCCCCAGACAATTGCTTTTCTATTCATTCTCTAACAACACCCTTTGTCAAACAACCAAGCAAAAAAATTGATTTTGATGAAGTACAATTTACCAGTTGTTTTACTTTATGGCTTGTACTTTTGGTGTCAGTTTTGTGAACTCTGTGTAAGTCAAAGTCATGATAGTCTATATTTTTGTCTAAAAATTTGCACTTTGCATTTAAAATTTAAATCTAAGATCCATTTTGAGTTAGTTTTTATATAAGGCATAAGATAGAGTTTGAAATTCTCATGCTTTGCCAGTTTTTTCCAGTTACACTTGTTGAAAAGACTATGGTTTCCCTGTTGCGTTGTCTCTGCACACTTGTCGTTCATCTATTGATTATTTGTGTGGGGATATTTCTAGACTCTATCCTCTTCCAATTATCTATTTGTACTTTAATCAATACCACACTCCTTTTATTATTGTGGATTCAGAGTACATTTTTAAATTGGCTGGTAGAACAAGGTGAGTCCCCAGCCTTGTTCTACTTTGCCAAAACTGTTTTGGCTACTCTAATTTTTCCTTTCTGTGTATATTTTGTAATCAGAATGTCTAAATTTACAGAAAGGAATGAAGGAAGAAAGGAAGGAAGGAAAAGGAAAAAGGAAGGAAGTTATATTAGGACTTTTCTTGGGATTATACTCAATTTATAGATTCATTTGAAAAGAACTGATATCTAAAGACTCAATAGAATCTTCGAATCCATGAACTCAGAAGTCTACTTATTTAGGTCTTAGTTTCTTTCATCAGCATTTTGTAATTTTTTAATTATTTTGCTTTCAGTTTTCATACATGTCTTAAAGAAATAAGATGCACTCCCAAAAAGGTATATTCGTTTTAACCCAAGTATTTATTATAACTCTCCTCTGATCCACCAATCTTAAACTATTATGTCATAAACTTTGTCCAATCTTTATCAGACTCATACATGGAAAGACCTGCCTTAACCAAAAAAGAAGAAAAAGAAAATAAATTTTAAAATATTTTTATTTTGCCCTTCCCCCTTCTAGATTTACTATGAATCTGCCAAGGTACTGGTTACATTACTGTTGTTGTGTGCCGTGGAGTCGATTCTGACTCATAGCGGCCCTACTGTGGTAGGCAATAAATTCAGCTTTATTTATTTGTAGGTTATTTTAGTAGTATTTTCCAGTAATTGAGACAGTGTTGTGTGGGATTTTCCAGTAGTCAGACAGTGTTATGAGAGGAAGTGATGCCAGGGGTTATGACAGTCTTTTGCAAACATGAGGACAGAAGCAAACACACATAAGAGTATGAGAAGCCTGGGCAAAACCTAGGTCCTTCGTGATACTCTTGAGTCACCAAACCAAACCAGGAACTGCATATACTCAGATGCCTTCATGACTTGAACACAGCTAGTCAGGTATTTGGTTACTTGCATCACAAAGACCTCCTGATAAATAGAACTGACTTGACTCCACCCTAGCCTGTCATTCCCATCTCCTATCATGCCCACCTCCCTTTCTATGCTTTGAGCAAAGCAACTGACACATTACTATTTTTCTGGTTCTGTTCTTTTTTTTTTCTCTTAGGCTGGTACGCCCTCTCTATCCTCTCTCCTCCCCAATGCCTCGGCTTGTCAACCCACACTTCTAAGGTTCCAATCAAATGTTCTGTCTTTTAGGACCCCTTTCTGACTACACTCAGCTTGCCACTCTTCATCACACTCAAACACACTGTTCATCTACAGAATTTTACTGTAAACAGTGTGACTCAGCATGCTACTGAATACCACAACAATGATGAAAGTTTACTGAGTGCTTATTTTGTGTCAGTCTTCAGAAGTACTTCATTTGCTTTGTCCCTCTTAATCTTCGCTAGAAGTTTATGAAGTAATTACTATTATTATCATCATTTTACCAAGGATAAAATGAAGTTTCAAGAAGCTTAGTATATTTTCCAAGGTCACACAGACATCTGACAATTAGGAGAGCTATAAAAACTCCAACCTATTTCTAACTCCAGACTGGAACTCATGTAGATGATGTTACACAGAAGTGAGCCTATCAGGCAATGCCACATAGATGTAGCCTCATTGCTACTGTATATTGTATGAGAACAGAGATTAGGTCGTGCATCATTGTTTCTGGGTTTGTTTGTATTTTAATCTAAATTCTTACTTATGAGCTATAAATAAAAATTATATTATGAATAATTCTATTTAGCAGGAGTGGTGAGCAGCAAAACCTTTGAACGTGTGAGAACATTTGTTGAATTAAAAATATAAGACTTGAATTTCCGATAGAAGCTAGGGCAGGTTTTTTTTTCCAAACTTGTCTGATGACAAGATTTACGGTGGATACCTATTAAGATGTAGACTTCCTTCCAGATTCAGGCCTCAGGAGATTTTCATAAGGACGAGTGGAAAACACTACTGGAACGTGCATTTTAATTGGTCTTCTATAAGGTTTGTCATCTAGACTCAGGGAATGATCCATGCTGTGGTGTCTTGAACTTACTTGATATGGCTTTTCTACCCAAATTCTTCTGAATTCTCACCAAGTGATTGGTGGTACCATGCAAATAAGGTATACAGGACTTTAAGGCTGGGATTGACTAGTTTTGCCCTTCAGCTAGGTTTAAAAGGAGCCATCTCAGAAGCAGGAGTCCTGGTGAGGCACATTATAATCAGCACTGGACTGGGAGCCATAAGGCTCTCAGTTTGGAAACCTTATACAGGGCTACTATGAGCTGGAACCAACTTTATGGCACTTAACATCAACAACAGAATTTCAGAAGCAGAGGTGTAAGATCCCAAGACCATCAAGAAGGAAGACCATGAGTGGAGAAGGAGACATCAAGAGGCAACAAGGGGCAATGGCAGAGACTACAGCAGAGAAAACAGTAGAGGGGGTGGCATGGAGAGACAAAAGAGCTTCTAACTCTAGGTCTATGGACTGAGTATAGCTGAGTGCCTACAGGCAGAAAACTGGCTTGCAGAATCTGTCTTTTGGGTATCCATAGCCTGTCTATAAGAACTTTGTATCACTTGCCCAAGCAGGGCAGAGGCCATAGGGTTACATGGCTGAGAGGCAGAAGACAAGAGTGAGGCATGCTTTCAGTATGGCAGACAAGAGGCATTCCTGACTGGAGAACTGCTACATCCTGATTTGGTTTTGATCCTGAATTCTAAACCGTTCACTTCCTTAATAAACCCCAGAATCATGAGTATTGTTATGAATTCTGTTTGGCCATTGCAAAGGATTATCAAACCTAGATGTGAAGCAGAGAGTGCTGTGGAGGAATGGGTCATGTAAGAATAGGGCAAAGAAGGTTGTAGGGTGGAAGTATGCCTGAACCCCACTTCATAGGAATGAATCAGCCTTGAGCTGACTTTGAGTTTGATTCTCTTCTCCCTTGTGAAGTCAGAAATTGTTCCTACATGGTTTTGCACATGCCATGAGGTCACGCTTAAAAACATTTCAGTTCTCCTTCGCTCCCTCTGGTTTTTTTGGGGTTTTTTTCCAAGATAAAGAGGCACTGTTACTGCTACGAATACAAAGCTGAACAACAATTCTCATTCCAGTCCAAGGAAAGACAATAAACAGTGTATTAAGTGCTAAAATGAAAAGTTATTGTGGGATTCTATAACACTGACAGACCACTTGTCTGCGGTGGCTTGCTTGTTGCTGTGATGCAGGATGCCATACCACCTTTATTTTACCTACCAGCCAGGTACACCCATGGTGAACACATTTCAGTTGAGCTTTCAGACTAAGACAGACTAGGAAGGAGAGGCAGACTACTTCTGAATATTTACCCACTACAAACTTTTTGAGTAACAGTGAAACACTATCAGATTGCACCAGAATATTGAATATTGAAACATTATGAATAACACCAGAACATTGTCAGATATAGTGCCAGAAGATGAACCCTTCAGATTGGAAGGCACTCGAAATGCAGCTAGGGAAAAACAACCTCCTCAAGTAGAATTGACCATGATGATGCTTAATTCGTTGATGGGGCACAATTCAAAATAAGGAAATGGGATTGTAAACATCCATTAATCATCCCAACAGTAATGTACAAAATATGAATCTAGGAAAATTGGAAGTTGTCAAAAATGAAATGAAACACATAAAGATTGATATTCTAGGCATTAAGTGAACTGATACTGGCCATTTTGAATCTTACAATCATATGGTTTACTATGCCGGGAATGACAAATTGAAGAGGAATGGGTTTTCAGTCATCTTCAAAAAGAACATTTCAAGATCTATCTTGAAATATAATGTTGTCTGTGATAAAGATAACACCCATACACCTATGTGGAAGACCAGTGAATACCACTATTGTGCAAATTATCACATCAACTACTAAAGTTAGTGATGATAAAATTGAAGAATCACACATACTTCTTCAGTATTAAATTGATCAAGTATGCAATAAAGGTGTATTGATAATTACTGGTGATTGGAATGCAGAGGTTGGAAACAATGGAGGATCAGTAATTGGAAAATATGGCCTTGGTGATAGAAATGATGTTGGAGATTTCATGATAGAATTTTGCAAGACTAACAACTTGACGGCACTTAACAACAACAACAAATGACAAGTTCATTGCAAATACCATTTTAAAACACGTAAAAAACAACTATAATGTAAAACTAATGTTCTCCCATGTAAACTATCACATAATTCACAATAAAATATTAAAAAATAAATAAAATAAAATAAATAAAAATAAAATCGACATTCTGAAAGAAAGTCCAGTTCTAGCCATAAAACATTACTTATGTAATAAAACTGCAGTGGAAGGTGAAAAAAAAAAACACAAAACAACTATACACATGGATCTAACAGATGACATAACAAAAAAATCAAATTAACTGCATCTATGGAAACAGATGGTGGAAAAGCTTTATATTATCTGTCAAAACCAGGCCAAGTGCAATCGGTGAACAGACCATTAATTGCTCATATGCTACTTAAGATTGAAGCTGAAGAAAATTAAAACAAGTCCATGAGAGCCAAAATATCACCTTGAACATATCACACTCAATTTAGAAATTAACACAAGAACAGATTTGATGCATTAGACACTAATGACCTAAGTAAGAAGCGTTGCAGCATGACATCAAGAAATCAGATAGGAAGAAAGCAACAGGTCATTAAGACAAGACCGAAGGAAAAGACCAAAATGGGAATCAGAAGAGACTCTGAAGCTTGTGTAGAGCTGCTAAAGCAAATGGAAGAAATGAAGAAGTAAAAGAGCTGAACAAAAAATTTAATGGTCTGCTCGAGAAGACAAAGTCAAGAATAATAACGAAATGTTCAAAGATCTAGAGTTAGAAACCAAGAGGGAAGAACAAGCTCAGCTTTCTCAAGCTAGGGAAACTGAAGAAAAATTTCAAGCCTCGATTTACATGGTATTGAAGGATTCTAGGGGCACACTATTGAATGACGCTGGAAGCATCAAAAGAAGATGGAAGGAAAATACAGATACACTGTACCAAAAAGAAATGGATGATGTTCAACTATTTCAAAAGAAAGCATATAATAAAGAGTCAATGATACTGAAGTAAGGAGTCCAAAGCATTGGTAAAAAACAAGACTCCTGGAATTGATGTAAAACAAATGGAAATCTTTCAACAAATGGATGCAGTTTTGGAGTCACTCACTCATCTATGCCAGGAAATTTGGAATACTGCCACCTGTCCAACTGATATTTGTGCCCATGCCCAAAAGAGGTGACCCAACAGAATGTGGAAATCATCGGATATCATTAATATTGCATGCAATCAAAAAAAAAATATTGCATGCAATCAAAATTTGGCTAAAGACCATTCAAAAACAGCTGCAACAGTACATTGACATGGAACTGCTGAAGATTCAAGCCAGATTCAAATAAGACATGGAATGAGGGATGTCATTGTTGACACCAGATGGATTTTAGCTGAAAGCAAAGAACACCAGAAAGATTTGACTATGCAAAGGCTGTGGACTGTGTGGAGCATGACAAGCTATGGGCAACATTGTGGAGAATGAATATTCTGAACACTTAATTGTGCTGATGAAGAACCTGTACATAGACTAAGAAAAATTAACAAGGAGACACTGAATGGTCTAAAATCAGGAAAGGTGTGTACCAGGGTTGTATTCTTTCACCGTACATATTCAATCTGTACTTTGAGAATATCATCAGAGAATCAGGATTATGTGAAGAAGAATGTGGCATCAGGATTGGAGAAAGACTCATTAACAACCTGTGATATGCAGATAATTCAACTTTGCTTGATGAAAGCAAAGAAGACTTAATGTGAACATGATGAAGATCAAAGACCACAATGTTTGGTATGAGTTGCACCTCAGCGTAAAGAAAACAAAAATCCTCACCTTGGGACTGATCAATAACATCAAGATAAATGTAAAAGAAATGAAGTTGTCAAAGACTTCATATTGCTTGGATCCACTATCAACATTCACGGAAGCAGCAGTCAAGAAATCAAATGGCATTAGGCAATTCTGCTCAGGACCTCTTTAAAGTGTTTAACAGCAAACATGTCAGTTAAGGACTAAGGTGTAAGTGACTGAAGCCATGGTATTTTCAATAACCTCATGTGCATGTAAAAATTGAACAGTGACTAAGGAAGGCCATAGAAGAATTGATGCATTTGAGTCATGGTGTTGGTGAAGAATATTAAAAGTACCATGGATTGCTAGAAGAACAAATCTGTTCGAGGAAGTATAGTCTGAATGTTCCTTCTAAGTCAGGATGGAGTGACTTTGTCTTTCATACGTTGGATGTATTATCAGGCAGGACCAATCCCTGGAGAAGGATATGATGTTAGTTAAAGTGGAGGGTCATTGAAACAAGGAAGACCCTCGCAACAAGGTTATTGGCATAGTGGCAGCAGCAATGTGCTCAAGCTCAACAACAATTGTGAGGATGGCAAGGGACTGGGCAATGCTTCGTTCTGTTGTGAATAAGGTGGCTATGAGACAGAACAGACTCAATGGCATGTAACATCAATAACAACATAACACTTAGATGACTGGAGAGGAGAAATTGTCTTGTTCAAATGTTTAAGGTAAATTTAACTTCTGCAAAGGAGAGATTATTTCACACAGAAGACACATGAATAAAGGCACAATGGGTTGAGGAAGTCTGGTATTTTCTGAGCATTGTAAAAAGTCCAGACTAGGGTAGATGAGATTGGTAAAAGCCAGAGGGTGAAAGATCTTCATGCCCTCTTAAAAAAATTAGACCTAATGCACTGGACAATGTAGTTATAGGGAAGAAACTTTGATGTACCCGGAGATGTCCTTAGATACTGGGAACCGAAAATATAAGGCTTCCAAACTAAAACCTGTCCACCATGGGTGACCCTGCTGACATATTGCAGCAGGAAAATCTGCTGCACAAGACCTTTTAAAGTGTTGAAGAGCAAAGATGTCAGCTTGAGGACTAAGGTGCGCCTGACCCAAGCCATGGTATTTTCAATAACCTTATATGCATGCAAAAGCTTGACAGTGAATAAGGAAGACTGTAGAAGAATTGATACCTTTGAGTTATGGTGTTGGAGAATATTGAAAGTGTCATGGGCTGCCAAATGAACCAATAGATCCGTTTTGGAAGAAGTGCAGCCAGAGTGCTCCTTGGAGGCCAATATGGCCAAACTTTGTCTCTCATACTTTGGACATATTGTCTAAGGATATCATGTTTGGTAAGGTGGAGGGTCAGAGAAAAAGAGGAAGACCCCCAATGAGATGGATTGACCAAGTGGCAGCATTGATGGACTCAAGCATGGCAACAATAGTGAGGTTGGCCCAGGATTGGGCAGTGTTTCGTTCAGCTGTGCATAAGGTGGCTATGGGTTGGTACCGACTCGATGGCACCTAACAACAAACTGGAGTTTCAGTCAACTTTGCCTTGAGCTGATATTTTGTAACAGTCATTGTCATTCATTATCATTCTTTGTTAATGTAGTGAAAACTCTTTATAAGCAAAATAGATACCAAATAGGGTGCTTTGGTTGATGCAGAAAACTTAGCCTCATGGCTGTCTTCTAGTAAGCACAGGATCTAGAGAACAGTTTGCAAATGGAAATTTCAAGACTGAACAATTAAATGCTTATTTAGAATCTTACTGCTGAAGGGAAATTTAGGTACTAACTAGTTCAATATCTAGCTTCTTTTAAGAGTCCTTTACAATGTCTCATGGAGCCCTTCCCAGGCAGGACTGCCCAGAAGATGTCTGTTGCACTCAATTGATATGCTTACTAAGTCTCAATACTTGCAGTAAAAGGGAGTTATTTGCATTCTCATACAGTTTTACTTGTCATTATCGAGTCTGTTTCAAATGTGCCAGAGACAACTATACCCCATTGGGTTTTAATGGCTGATTCTTTGGAAGTAGATCATTAGGCCTTTCTTCCAAGGCACCTCTTGGTAGACTAGAAAATTCAACCTATTGGTTAGCAGCTGAGTGTGGTATCTCATACAGTTTACTTTCTGGTTAAACATCTTCAGCAATTAGCAACTTTTAAATTGGTAGAATCTTGCCTTCCATGTGGCCCAGGTTCCGATCTTGGTCAATACATCTTATGCATAGTCACCATCCGTCAGTGGTGGCTTCCGTGTTGCTATTACGCTGAACAGGTTTCAGTGGAGCCTCCAGACTAAGAAGAGGAAGCAAAGTCTAGGGATCTACTTCTGAAAATTGACAATGAAAAAGATACGGATCACAAAGGTCTGATTCACAACCAAGCATGGGGATGGCACAGGACCAGGTAGTGTTTTGTTCAGTCGTTCATGGGGCTGGCATGACACAGGGACTGACGCAACAGCAAGTAACAAATACTTTTTGGCAAGTAAGTATCTTTTGATTCAAATGTGGTCTTTAGGAGTAACCAACTCAAAATTTTATGTCATGTCTTTGTTTACCTCTTAAGTTTCCTGAATCTCTCCTTAAAACAGACAATCTTCCTGCTTCTCCATTCTGCCATGTGCATTCCAATTTGTCACTGCTACCACTTGAAAATGGGATCACCAGAAATAGAATGTTTGTGATGCTACTTTTTGGTTTAGTGTTTGATATTTAACTACATAATGAAAACAGATTTATAATCAAAGAAGGACAAGGCATTTTTGTGGGGAAGTAAGAGCCTAGAAGAGTGAGAGACTTAACATTCTTGGAATGAATAAAACAAGAGCCAACATAACATGGGACAAGGGTATGTCTTTAACTGTGATGATCTTAGGTTGTCTGATTCAAGTGATTTAGGAGAAACCTAAGGTAAGGTAAATAGACAGGTACCTGCATCTTAAAGGCGTATGATGCATACAATAGTCAAAAAGTGTGAAAAGCTTAAGAAAGGCCATTCTCATTATCCCTCCTGTGGAGCTCACCTCATGTTAGGGTCCTGGTTTGCGGGCATGAAAATTGATGTATATTAAAACTTATTTCACATGGACAAGGCAGGATGAGGCTAGGAGAGGAATGTTTTGGGACAAGATCATTCTGAACACTTGGCAACACCATTGTAGTTTCTGTGTTGACTGCACAGATATTTCCAGGTTTGATGCTTTACTCTTAGCCATGCAATTGCAGATGGGCAGAGATGTTCCCTTCTAACCACTGTCCTTGGTCCTCTTACAAGTGTAAACAAAATCTCTGAGGATTTCTTTTCTTTTTCTCAAACATCATTGATAAAAAAGTATAAGAGGATGATGGGTTTAAACAGACAAACAAAAAATTGCTGATGTGGCATGAGTCAAACCTAGCTTGTAATTCTTCAAAAGTGAGATGAAAATTCAGTACTGAACATGAATTCTATGAGAGGTAGGTTGGGGGCTGGCGAGTGAGGAGGATGGGAGGCTAAGTGTATGTGTGTGACAGAGAAAGAGACATAAAAGCCAAGGATTCACTGGCATAAATAACTCAAGAATTCAATAATTTGGCTAAGTCTAATAATCTGACATGATTATGCCTTCATGAGAAATAACCTCAGTTCTATACATGGTTTTTGAAAGGTGAAACTGCTATGTAAAAAACAGACGGTACTATTTTCCTAATTACTGACCGAATGACCAAGCACTACTCACATCAACTGCTTATTTTAATGTCAAATGTTTATTTCTATGCCATAGTTGTCTCAGCACAATTTGTAAAAGAATCCAAAAGGAAAAAAAAAAAAAAAGATTTTCTTTTTGTCAGGATATTTTCTCTGCAGTTATAAGAAAGAAAATAAACACCTTGGTACCATAAATACCATTTCTTTCACATCATTCTAATAAGTTGCATCTAAATATTTTCCTTGTATGTCATTTTTTTAGGTTGGAAAAATATCCACAGGAAGAAAACGTTTGGATTCATTAAAATATACTTGGGATAGTCTTTGTCAGAGAATATATCTAGAACATCTTTGTTTTGGTACACTATATCACTAATTGTCATATTCTTATTATTTAATATAACAGGCATACGTTATTACATTAAACAAAGTGCACTAAAAATGAACAATGTTAGAAACAAACTGAAATTTGGTGTATCTTAAATATTTGGGTGATTAGATATTAGCGGAAGCGCTGGTATACAAATTTCATATCAATACAAATGCAACTCTCTTCTGTGATGAAAATGCACTTGGTAGCATAGTTCTTTTGGCTTTAGCAGATAGGGGATCCAATACAACTGAAACAACCTGATAACAAATTTATTTTATTATTTTTTTTTCAATAAAAAGGAATGCTCTGGTTTCATAACTGGCTCCCACATTCATGGAGCCAGAAAATGGCATTTACTCTTAGAATAGATTTCTCTTGTCTGATTTGAGACACAAATCCACCAAGATTCTTACAGCGGAAGTAGGCACCACACCTTCGATCACACGGAGGCCCAAAGAAGCCTATTAAAGCAAATCCGTGATGCGTGGTGGTGGGCCCAGCACCTAGAAGATGCCGTGGTGGCTGTGCACGTAAATCCCTTCAGCAGACTCAGTGAAAGGATGAGAGTTCTTTAAGTTCATGCACATTTTATTGAGTAGTAATATAAAATGCTTTTTTCTTTTTCATTGTTACAAGTGCATGCTTTGATTGCCAACATTTCAATAGTCAAATTACAAAGGCAAGGCTTTAGGCTGTAGTGAATTACTTGGGCACTTATACAATTGTTAAAAAATATGAATGGACTTTTGTTGTTGTTTTCAGAATGAACCAGTTGTAACCCGTAACTGATATACAAAGGGAAAAAAGTGAAAAAAGTACATATTTTGTGGCACATGACAAAACAGAACAAAATAACTAAACCATTATGACATTAACAGTTAACCATGCATTTAGAGTTTCACATGTAACTACAAACTTATTTAAATTTCACAAGGTTTGCTAAACATGCTAACCACCTATGTGTGCACTGACAAGCTTATGTTAAAAACTTTTAAGAATACTCTCCCCTTTAGATTTTTTCAAAGCTTTTTTGATTACAAAATTTCAAAGGCATTAAGCATTTTAGAATATAAAGTACGCCAGTATACATACATTTCCAGTATATGTCAGACCACTAAGCGCATTACAGTCCCATACAGGCCAATACAGCCATTTTTTTTTTTTTTTTCTTAAAAAACATGCATAGGCAGAGTTTTTTTTTTCTTTTTTTTACAGAATATAGATGCTTTATCACTGTACTTAATATGGTGTCTTGTTCACTATACTTAAAAATGCACCACTCATAAATATTTAATTCGGCAAGCCACAACCAAGACTTGATTTTTCAACAACAACAAAAAAAAATCCTAAATATAAACAGCAAAAAAGAGATAGATGTAATTATTCCAGTTTTTTTTTTAAACTTAAAGGAAAGAAAAGATATTCACTGCCAAATTAATAAGTGTTATATGGAAAAAAAGGGCATTCAAGCACACTAAAGAAACCTGAGGTAAGCATAATCTGTACAAAATTAAACTGTCCTTTTTGGCATTTTAACAAATTTGCAACATTCTTTTTTTTTTTTTTTTTCTTTTTCTATTTTTTTTAAGACTGCCTAATTCAGTTTATAGCCATTGTCTGACAAGAGTAGCAAAACATTATCAATAAATAGTCCTTATTTTAGTTTGTACATCATTTTGTTAAAAATGTTTGATGTCATCCATTTTTAGTGCTGTGACTGTAAACGTACAATAGAGTAAGAAATTAGACAAAAATTTCATGTCCAGTAACATAATAAAAGGCCTTTCATTAAACTATCTAGAAGTCCCCCCAATGCAGTAGGAAAACGTGTTCATACCCCTAACATTGCAGTATATACTAGCATTAGCTTTCTTAAATTTTTTTTTTCCTATAAGCATTTTTAAAAGGCATACCCAAAGGAGGTGTTCAATTACAACCTCCACCAAAATATATAGTTTATTATCTCTCTCCCTCTTTTTTTTAATGATAGTGTAAACTGAATCCAATTCCTGGCCCCCAGAGCAAATAAGCTACCATCTGAGGCAAGAATATCTGATAACTGCTGATATACAGCAATCCCCATCATGCCCTGCAGCTCAAAAAAAAAAAAAAAAGGAAAACAAAAGGAAAAAAAAAAAAAGAAAGTTAACAGGAAGTGGTCACTGAATATTGCTGTTATTACTGGCATTGCTGTACATGCTGTTAATCTTTGAAGCGAGAGCCTTGTTGATGAAATTAAGGTTGGCGTCAGAGGGCATGACATCTCTGTGAGGCAGCATCTTCTTGTTAATTCGGTCTAAGCCCTTGGCTTCCTCGAAGCTAGTGATCTTATGTTGTGGTGAAAATCCTTTGATAGCTAAACAGAAAACCATTTTAAAAAAAAGAAAAAAAAAAAGAAAGAAATATGGTTAATCAGAGGAAAAGAAAAAGCACAGTCATTGCATTTGGTGATGTTAGAGATTTCGCAGGGAAAGAGGGAATCCTTTAGTAGAGAACAAAATGACGGGACCTGAACACAACACAACAGACTCCTTACCATACTTGAAGGTAACCAAAAGGTTTGAAAACAGCCAATGTCTCTTGCCAACCAAAATGTCCTCTTGAAGTTATTAGGGTATAAACATTTCTCTTGTCCTCACAAAAGTTTAGTTCAAAAAAATCCCAAATAGTTATGGGAGGAAAACAGTTGCTACAAGGTTTAGGTCTCTTAGACCCAGCATCAGCTGCTTACACGATTATTGTATCAAATACTCTACCCTAGACAGATGCTAACACAGTCCTACTTTTATTATCTTATTGTGGTGGTATTGGTAAGTTCAGTGAAATTACAGAGCATGCTATACTTAAAAATCGAGTAAAGAGCTTAGCATGTTGTTGTTGTTGTTAAGTGCCGTCGAATCAGTTCTGACCCATAGTGACCCTGTATAGGGTTCCAGAGGAGAAGCTGGTAAGCTTGAGGAACTATAACCTGGGGCATTTCTGTGCCATCTCAGAATCCCCAAATGACTTCCTCCTCAAACAATTCAATGGTGACAAGAAAAAAAAAAAAAAAAAGGAAATATATACTATGTTGCCCCACTCAATTTCGTAAGTATGTGGAGTGGGTGACAAGGTAAGAGAAAAGCTGACAAATCAAGCTCAGATTCAGATTACTAAATAGATAAGCTTTTCTGCCCTTCA
The DNA here is from genome assembly GCF_000296735.1 of Chrysochloris asiatica. Classification (NCBI taxonomy): domain Eukaryota; kingdom Metazoa; phylum Chordata; class Mammalia; order Afrosoricida; family Chrysochloridae; genus Chrysochloris; species Chrysochloris asiatica. The sequence goes on along the minus strand of NW_006408729.1, from coordinate 4,830,425 downwards.
TCAGTGAACAGGCCAAACTGATGTTCATCTGGTATCCATTACTCCCTACATCAAAGAAAAATAATTTCTCAGTAGATCACTGTATATGTAAGTTATAGTTAGGGATAACAAGGAGAAAATGCCTATTATAATTTTTATCAAAAATAAATCAGATTGGTTTTGGCCCTATTCAGTTAAAACATGGAATTCTCAAAGTGAGTCATGACAGCGGATTTGTTTTCATTAACCCTTACTATGCTACAGAAATAGACAAGGCATTTGTGTAAGAAACGTGTTGGTTTCTTCAGTGTGTGCACCAGCTAGTGAGCTGAAAATAAAAATACTTAATGGGGTACCGATGACATCAGTTTGCTTTACTCCCTGTGAAGTGCAAGCTGGATATTTAACGGCCAATCACCATGGCTGATTAGGGACAATTACATGGTATCTTTGTCCTTCCCAACCTTACTTGGGAAAACAAGGAAAGGAGTTTACAGCTGAAACTTTGCCAGTCACTCCTACACAAATGTGCAGCGCCTTTCATTTGCATGGATGAGATCCTTAAAAGATAGTTATCTCAAAACTCATTAATTATGAGAAATAGTTTATTCCCCTCTGCATTTTTAATGTTAGCATAATGGTGATTAGTCAACCATGAGGAAATGGGGAAAGACCAAGGCCCAAAGCAAAGCTTCTTAATTCTTCTCTAATTTTGTAGTAAGTTACAAATTACAAAACAGAGCTATCAAATGAGAATTCCCCATGAAAACTAAATAAACGATGTTGAGGGACAGAACACTAGCATGAAGTAGACCTCTACTATTTTTCAAATACTGTATCATTTTATTATAATGAGTAGATATATAATCATTAAAATTTATGAAGAAGCAATTTTATTGACTTACATGGTAAAAGTGAAATCTCTAGGTTAAAAATCTAGCTAAAATAATGTGTATTTCCCAAATGGGGCTCCATTTCCAATCAGTTTTTGTCTATCTGGATATGGAAGAATGTGCTCTGCTGTAGTTGCTGGTCAGACAATGGGTATTAGCAATTTACATTGGTAGTATATTTAACACAACACAGAGTCACAGAAACCACAAAAAACAGCCAAACTCTCAACAAGAATGCACACTGCAGATTAGAATTTGCCAAGAGGAACAGAGAATTCCCACATAAATAGCAGTTTACTTGCTGCTATTTAGGAAGCAGTTGTATTTTCTCTTACAGTGCTGTCATTTCTCCTACCATATCCAAATCATTTACAAATTGGAAGAAGTCTAAAATGGCACTTTTTACATCATATCAAGGGACCATATGCACACACATTTGGGGAAAAATTAAAAAAAGGTATCTTGCAAGAACAAAATACAACTGAAGAATTTTGTTTTAAAGGGGAACTTCATATTATTCTTTAAAAATTTTTCCAGAAGATATGGTAGGTATAATATTAAAAACGATTTTGAAATACAGTTCTCTCATAACATGTATTTAAAAAGCATTCAAAAAAGTAATTACAAAAGGGTTAACTTTATTGTCCTTGAGGAGCTCTAGGACACAGCGGGTGACATTCATGTCTTGCTTTCCCTGCAGCATTTAGTACAGTGCCTGGCCCAAAGCAGCACTCAGTAGACATGAATGAATCAGTTGATTACTGGATATTCATTATTCTTGTTACCAGCCACTTCCTCAGCCACTAGATATTTTAAAACTCTTTATAATACTTCACTTGCACTAATTGATCTACAAATACCAGTATGCTAAGTTTTGACAAGACTAGCAGAATTATTTATCTTATACACATCTGTCTCATGTTGAAATATTTTTTTTAGAGAGACGTACATTAATACTGAACTATATCAAAGCACTTCAAATGAACGTTTTTTTCTCTTTGCTAGAAATTCTGAAGACTGGAATCAATACAACTGTTTTTATTTTCTTCTTTTTAGTGCTGATGGAAAGTGATTTGAGGAAGGGACATGGTTTATCTCAAGAATTTTTCTTTTTTTTAACATTATTTGTCAAAACAGCTGCTATAATACCCAACCCACATTATTCAAGATCTATAATCCTTTGGTTTTATGTGATTGTATTAGGTTCATTGTATACAAAGTCAAACATAGCTTTAAGGGAAAAAAATAAAACAAACAAACAAACAAACCATAAAAGGACATTTTCCCCTTTAAAGCAAGAACATTTTGGTTAATACTGAGCCACAACTGTTAGCCCAACACCCACACACTCTGTACAAGCTACAGCAAAAAAAATAAAAGAAAAAATACACCCAGCAGAGCCCTTATCTGTTGTAGGTACAACAGAAAGGGGACTGGCCAATTTACCTTCATCAGCCTCAATAGCCTCAACAGTAGCTGAAGAGAAGAAAGGGGGTGCAAAATGAATGAGAAAAATGAGCAGAGGATTTTTAACTCTAAGTACAAATCAGTGACGATCAAAGGAGCTAACAGAACTAATGTTTCTGTAAGTGCTGGATTCTGGTACAGATAACAAAACAAATTCTAAAAACAAAAAAATCAACAAAAATAATAAGGTTAATTAATGCATTGGATACACATCTATCTGAGTGATTGTTTTTTGTTCACTAAATATAAGACCACACAATAATATAGAAAACAATTCAGGAAAGTTTTCCTTTACTTGGATTGAATAGATCAAGGTTAAGAAAAATCTAAAATGTGTATTTGATTCATACACAGTACTATAAACCACTGCTGTTTGGTGATGCGCAGTTTAAAAATTCCAAACAAAATAGCAGAACTTGAAGGGATACCATAATGTCAGTGGGATGTTGTTGTTGTTAAGTGTCATTGAACCTCACAGGGATGGGGAATCATTTTTCTGCCAAAATTTATAACATCATTTGTGGGCCATGTGAAGTTATCAACTTAAAAATTAGTCTGCTATATTTGATCAAAGACTTAATTAACTCACCCCTAATGTGATGGCTCGAATTGTGGTTGCCTTGGCAGGGTCAGATCAAATGTTTTCTCAGGTATTTTATTGCTGGAGTCCTGGTGTGGCGCTGTAGGTTAATGTGCCAGACTGCGAAGCAATTTGAACTGCAAGCTCACCAGTTGCTCCTAGGAAACCCTATACAGGGTAGCTATGGGTCGGAACTGACTTGATGGCACTTCACAACAACAACAACACATTCTGCCCATGGGCCAGACGTTCCCACCACTGCTGTATAGGGTTTCCTAGGAGTAGCTGGCTTGTTCTGTTATGCATAGGGTTGCTATGAGTTGGCACTGACTTTATGGTTGCTAGTCCAGTGCTGACTCTACAGCACCACACCAGGATTCTGACAGTGGGATGATTAACACTAATATTAAACAGCACTACTTCCTAATGTAATGGAAAAGTCAGGGGCAGGGCTACGGGTGAGGTGGAGTACAAATTTAGAGGAAGAATAAAATCAGTGTGTCTGAGTTCATAATGCATGTGACACTTTTAAAAATATGTATGACTAATTTGAGTATGTAATGGTGGGAGACAATGGAAAAAGGAAAGGAAAAATATAGTCGAAACTTTTTCTTCCTTTCTTTTTAAACCAGGCAACTGTGTTAAAATCAATTTTCTTTTCCTTATTGGGATATCAGTTTTGGAAACAAAATTCTTGAAATGTTACAAATCAAGTGATAATGTGCCAGTTGCAGCGATAATTTTATTAGGATTTTGAAGAATGGGTAAGCAGCCTAGATACTGAAACCTCAGCATATTTCAAAGCCAAAACTTTAAAAGCACGTTGCTTTATTAGCAATTCTGAGGATAAGGTTAAGGTGAGATGCTCACTATACAGGTGTATGTTGTTAAAGCTAGTCGCTATTTCCTTAATTAAATGCTATAATGCAACACACTTCTCTGTAACTCCAAAATATTTAATATTAAAATTCAACCCCTTGACTCTAATTTGCATTGCTCTTATGATTTAAAGTTTAAAACTAGAGCAGCTGCCAAATGTGCTATAATTTACTTACAGTGCATTCTAGATTCTTATGCTAGAAATATAGGATAGTTGGTTATCTCTATGGAGAAGAGCTAATTAGCAAAGCTTCAAGTAGTTTCTCTTGGACAAACTGAAGGGATTAAGACAATAAATCTTGAAGCTGTGGTAATTTATATATATATTAAACTATATAGTTTAAAATATATACTAAGCTTTCAACTTCTCAGGACTAATAAAGTTACAACCTATATGTCTTTGTGTGTATGTCTGTATGTGCATGTGTGAGTTCAACATAAAATAAGGCAAACCAATGAATTTAAAACAAATTAAAGGAAAAGAAACTGCAAATGATTTAGTTTCAAAATATAGGTAAAAATCTGAAATGAAATAAAGAACTATAATAACTTAAGTTTAAAAGTAAAGTAAGACATCTGAAACCACACCAGCACTGACATTCTAGAAATATGTACTGCCCAATACTAAATGTATCCTTTTAAAACTAATGTGGCTATAGTTGCTGATAGCACATTCACTGTACCTTAAAATGTGCTCCTCAGAAACTATGCAGATTTCAGTTAATGAGGTAGATACCTGTTTTGTGAATATAAATGATCTGTGGATGCTAATTTTTCAGTAAGTTTACCATGGTGGAGAAAGTGTTGTGTTTTTAGAAGTTATCAATTTAAAATTATAAATTAAAGGGGAATTTACTCAAGTAACATCATATATTTTTCTGCATTAATTAAAATAATTGTCTTTTTGTGGAAACTGCTAATTTTGGAAGAAATTCAAATAAAAATAAAGAAAATTACAGTGATACTGCTAAATATATATTTATCCTCTTTATGTAGAGGAGGTATCTCTAAACAATGTAATCACAAATATATCTGAACTGTCTAGAGTGAAGAACAGGGACAGAAAAGAAAACATAAAAAGAGTCAGGGAAAGAAACAGGAAAATAAGCAAGAGGCTGAGATTGTTTGGATATTGTCATAAAGCATTTTTGCTTGAAAATTATTTTTTCTGCTAAAGTCTAAGCTAATTGCTAAATTTCTACAAAGCATTGCTAAAATGGGATTCTAACAATAATATTCATTAAAATACATAACAAAACGGAAAGAGTGCATATGTAGTCCAATATGGTAGCCACATATGGCTATTTAAATTACATGAATGAAAATAAACTAAAATGAAAAATTCAGTTTCTTGGTCCTACTAAGCACATTTTAAGTGCTCTATAACCATATTTAGTAGCTGCCAGTAGCTACTATATTGGATAGCATAGTTTCCATCATTACTCTAAGTTCTATTGCATAGATTTTTAAAGATAAAAATCTGTACCTTAATGGAAATGTAATTCTTTTTCAAAAATAAAATAAAATATGCTTAAATGTGGCCTCTTCTGTTCTGACATAACAAATCAGAGAAAAGAGACACATGGCTCATAATTTTTATTCAAGTGGGCAATAAAGTGATCTTTTTAATACTTCTATTCTTCTCAAATCTAAACTTATGGATATATGTGTATGTAGGGGTGTGTGTGTAGTTCATCAATTAGATAAGACAAATTAGTTAAATTGTAATGTTGATGTTAGCAGGTGATTGCCTCAAAGTGGTCAAACACATTGTGCATGCAGACTACTCTTAGAGTGAGGTAGGTCTGAGTATGTGTCTAATAATACAAATGGGGAGGGAGCAGTGGAGACAAGATTATATTTTAGTGAATGAAAGAGCTATTGTGCTAAATGTGACAGATCAAACTAATATGGGATTTTAGTCCTTCTTCCAGCATGGAGAACAGAAGACCAAGACTGAGCTTACATGAATGAATAAACCAGGGTTCTATTCACACAGCTGACTTAAGTGCTCCAGCCACACCATCATACCAATGGGCCTCCTTACCGCTTTGCAGGGTTTGCTTCCCTCCAGAAAGTACTCCGCTGGGGAGCATGCCCGTTGGAGTCAAGCCTTTCAGTGTCAGCACACTCTCACTCTCTTCTCTGTAAAAAGGTACAATGAGGGGGATATTAACTTCATTTTCTTTTGTAAAAAACAAATGACTCAAAACAAAAGAACAAATTACATTCATGAATCCTGCTTACCTCCATTTTGGGTCTTTGGAATTTCTTTATACAACTAAAAACATACTATACTTTTATACAGTCATATAGAAGTAATGTCACATAAAAGAACGATTACGATAAAGTTTACAATTAGACAACTGTGATAGTATGTTGTCTTCTGAATTTTAAAGACACAGAAAACAACTCTGATTTTAAATCAGGACTCATAGTCCAAAGTGCTGTGCATCATCTGTGCTGCAGGTAAGGAAGTTACAAATGAGCAAAGAAAGTGCTGAGGTAAACTGTGAAGTTAAGGATCAACAAATTAAAGCTTAAACAACTGGAATTGGGGGGAAAAAACACAACAACCCCAAAACCAAAACAAATCAGAGGACTTTTGCAAGACAAAAAACAAAAGCAAATCAAAGACAAAAACTCAATCTATGGATTGTTGTTGTTGTTGTTGTTACATGCCATCGAGTTGGTGCCAACTCATAGTGACCTTATGCACAGAAGAATGAAACACTGCCTGATCCTGGGCCAAACTCACTATCATTGCCACGCTTGAGCCCACTGATGCTGCCACTTGGCCAATCCATCTCACTGGGCGTCTTCCTCTTTTTCTCTGACCCTACACCTTACCAAACATGATATCCTTCTCCAGCGACAGGTCACTCCTAATAATATGTCCGAAGGATGAGAGAACGAAGTTTGGCCATCTTGGCCTCCAAGGAGCACTCTGGCTGCACTTCTTCCAACAAAGATCTGTTGGTTCTATGGGAAACCCATGGCACTTTCAATATTCTCCTCCAACACCATAACTCAAAATCATCAATTCTTCTACTGTCTTCCTTATTCACTGTCCAGCTTTCACATGCATATGAGGTTATTGAAAATGCCATGGCTTGGGTCAGGCGCACCTTAGTCCTCAAGCTGACATCTTTGTCTAATGCAGTATGTCATTTGATTTCTTGACTGCTGCTTCCATGGGTGTTGATAGTAGATCCAAGAAGAGTGAAGCCCTTGACAACTTCAATTTTTTCCTCCGTTGATAAGAATGTTGTTTCTTGGTCCAGTGGTGAGGATTTTTGTTTTCTTGACATTGAGATG
>NW_006408729.1:4810126-4822228 GCF_000296735.1 Chrysochloris asiatica | reverse complement strand
CTCATTTCTTCCATTTGCTTTAGCATATCTACGTTGGAGAGCTAGTTTTAGTGTCTCTTCTGACATCCATTTTGACCTTTTCATTCTTTCTTGTCTTCTTAATGACTTTTTGCTTTCTTCATGTATGATGTTCTTGATGTCATCCCACAACTCTTTTGGTCTTTGGTCTTAAGTGTTTAATGTATCAAATCTTTTCTTCAAATGATCTCTAAATTCAGGTGGGATATATTCAAGGTCATAGTTTGGCTCCTGTGGACTTGTTTTCATTTTCTTCAGCTTCAGTTTGAATTTGCGTATGAGTAATTCATGGTTTGTTCCACAGTCTGTCCCTGGCATTGTTTTGACTGATACATGGAGCTTTTCCATCATCTCTTTCCACAGATGTAGTCAACTTGATTTCTATGTATTTCATCTGGTGAGGTCTCCTATGCTGTCTTAAGAAGGTATTTGAAATGAACAAATCATTGGTTTTGCAGAATTCTATCATGCAATCTTCAGCATCATTTCTATCACTAAGGCCATATTTTCCAACTATTGATCCTTCTTTTTTGCTCCCAACCTTTAAATTCCAATCACCAGTAATGATCAATGCATCTTGATTGCATGTTTGATCAATTTCAAATTGAAGAAGCTGGTAGAATGCTTCTGTTTCATCATCACTGGCTTTAGTTGTTCGTGCATAAATTTGAATAATAGTAGTATTAACTGGGCTTCCCTGTAGGCACATGGATATTATCCTATGACAGACAGCGTTGTACTTCATGACTGATCTGGATATGTTCTTTTTGACGATGAATGCCACACCATTCCTCTTCAATTTGTCATTCCCGGCATAGTAAACCATGTTATTGTCAGATTCAAAATGGCCAATACCAGTCCATTTCAGCTCACTAAGATATCGATGTTTATGCATTCCATTTCATTTTTGACAACTTTCAATTTTCCCAGATTCATACTTCGTACATTCCATGTTCCGATTTTCAGTGGACATTTGCAGCTGTTTCTCTTCATTTTGAGTTGGGCCCCATCAGCAAATGAAGGTCCCATGGGCTTTATTCACGCCATCATGGTCAAGTCTACTTTGAGGAGGCAGCTCTTCTACAGTCGTATTTTGAGTGCTTTCCAACTTGAGAGGTTCATTTTTCAGCACTATATCTGACAGTGTTTCTCAGCTATTCATAAGATTTTCAGTGACTAAATATATGGAGGTAGTTCATATCTCCTTCTTCCTAGTCTGTCTTTGTCTGGAAGCTCATCTGAAACCTGTCCACCATGGGTGACCCTGCTGGTATTTAAAATACCGGTGGCATAGCTTTCAGAATCACAGCAACTCACAAGCCACAAACTGAGAGACAAGTGGTTTTTTAATCTATAGATTAAAGAACTGAAAGTTGCATTTAGGTGATTAGTAAAGAATTTTTTCATTACATAATGAATATGCAAAATAATGGAAACAGCTAATAAGCAATTAGTAACATTTTCCCGTTTTTCTTTTTTAGCCTCTTTCTGTTGTGATTTCTTTTTTAAAAAAAGATTTTATTACTATGACAGTTGCTTTACAACCAATTTTAGATACATAATCATTTCAATTACATTTATTAATCATTCTGATGTTATAAAAGTAATAATTTTCTTCTCAATAAACCACAATGATCAAATAACATCAGAAGAACTTCATATCATAATATAAATTCCCTCCAGGCAGACATTGTCATCAACTTAAGTAGCTAGAAAAATGTTTAAAATTCCTATAATATAGTGAACTACTCCACATTTTCATGAAAATACCTAACATTAATCACATAGGATTGAAACTGTTTCCAAGCCTGCTACTTTCACTATCTTCCTTCTACTCAGCAATTCACAATTCTCTTTTTTTATTGCTTAATCTTAAAGGATCTCCCTCAACTACTTTTCATTTTCTGTCATTATACATCAATTCCATCATTAAATCTTGAGGGTTCTATCTTCAAAATCTTGCTATTTCTCACATTATAACTGATCCAGTCCATAATTTCTCTTATGATGGTGGGTGTGGTATACCATGGAGTTGGTTCCAACTCATAGGAACCTGATATGGGGCTTCCAAATCTGTACGAGTTTATGGGAGCAGAAAGTCCCATCTTTCCTGTATAGTGCCTGTTGGACTCACACCGTTGTGTAACCAACTATACTACCAGGGTTTTTATTAAGATATAATTCACACATCATGCAATTCATCCATGTAAAGCATACAGTTTAAAGTATTCCTGTAGCTGTGCAACTATCGCCACATTATTGTGAAGAATATTCTCACTACCTCAAAAAAGAAATTGGCATCTCATAGATATTATATGTCATTCCTCTCCAGCCATGTTGTTGTTGTTGTTAAGTGCTGCTGAATCAATTCTGACCCATAGCGACCCTGTATAGGGTTTCCAAGGAGCAGCTGGTGAGCTTGAACCACCAACCTTGCAGTTCAAAAGACTTTGCAGTCTGACACATTAGCCCAGAGTGCCACACCAGGCCTCCTCTCTAGCCATAGGTAACTACTAATCTACTACTAATCTACTTTCTGTCACAATAGACCTCCCTATTCTAGAATAGCAAATTCTCATTATTCCTGGGTCCTCTGTTTGTGAATTTGACTACTTGTTAAAATGTATTTGCAATCCAAAATTTGATACTCATGATGCTTTCATGGTTATTTGTGGACAGAGGCACATAAAATTTGAGTCCCTAACACACATACTCCCAGTTCAGGCAAATGGAACTATTTGCCTTCTTATTTCAGCTGTCAAAATGTAAACAAATATTCTTGATGCAGTCTATTGGAAGTCAAGTTTTCCACATTTTTATACCTTTATGTTTTCATTTTTTGGTAGGCTCCCAAGCATAGTGCTGACGTATCATTTAGTGTCCCTCAGTACGAGAAGGCTGAGATGTGTGCCATACAAAGAAAACACACTTTTAAAAAAAGGAAAACACATTTAAAAAAAAAAAAAAAACACAGAAAAAAACCCTTAACTTTGTTAAGGCATGAATTACAGTGCTCAGGAGTTCAATGTAAATGAATTGATAAGCTCACTGTCAGCAGTTCGAAACTCCCAACTGTTCCACGGGAGAAAGGTGAGGCTTTCTGCTCCTGTAAAGATTTACAGCCTCGGAAACCCTGTACTATGAGGGTCACTATGAGTCACTTCCAACTCTACGGCACATTACCACCACCACCAATGGCTGTACTCTGGCTAATTTGAATGAAGCATCCTCATATATTAAAGACAATTAGTGAACTCACAGAACCAAGAACCACAGAGGTCTTTTCCTCAAATATGCTGACCTTGTTTATGCCAAAGGGTCTTTGCACTTTCTATGTCTTTTGCTTTGAGTCAATAAAAATCAAACCTAATGCTGTTGAAATGATTTTGACTCAAAGGAACACTGTAAGATGCTACAAGTAGAACAGACCCAGAGGATTTCCAACGATCAAACTTTACAGGGAGTCCTGGGTTAATGAGCTGGACTGCAAAGTCGGTTTGAACCACAAGGCGGGTGGCTCAAGCTTACCAGCTGTTCCTTGGAACCCTACACAGGGTTGCTGGGGGTTGGAACCTGACTCGACAGCATTTAGCAACAACAATTTTTACAGAAGGAGACTGCCGCATCTTTTTCCCATGGAGTTGTTGATGGGTTCATACTGCTAACCTTTTAGTTAACAGTCAAATGCTTAAACCTGCACCACTAGGACTCCTCTTGCTTTGAACAGCCTTCCCCATATCTTTATAAAGTAATTCCTTGGCTTACTCAAATGCCATTACACAGAAATTCTTTGTTAACTATGTACTATAAAATATGGGCATTGTCTCCCACTTATTATTTCCTGTATGATCAGTGCATTAAGTTTAATTATTGTATGTATTTATTTTTTTATTGAATGAATGAGTCCTCAAAGTTTAGTTAAGAAGGTAGAGCATTAGAACAAAGGCAGTACCATTAACTAGGCTGTTGTTTTTGTTAAGTGCCATCAAGTTGGTTCTGACTCATGGCAACCCTGTACAAGGTTTCCGAGAAGCAGCTGGTGAGTTTCAACCACCAACCCTGTGGTCGAGTGCTTATCCTACATCACCACACCAGGACTTCTAATTAAGCTGTTGTTAGGTGCCCTTGAATTGGCTCCAACTCATAGCGACCCTTCATATGGTTTGCAAGGAGCAGCTGTTGAGTTTGAACCACCAGCCTTGTGGTTCAAACTGACCTCGAGGACGAGTGCTCATCCTATGGTGCCACACTTGTAGGGAGCAACAATTCTCTATTTTTAGTTTTAATAACACTTTGTCATTGGGCTGGATACCACACATTAATTAGGTGTTTTCTGGAAAATATTGTAATGCTTTTCATCCTTCCCATGTATCAAGTCATTTACTTACTCATTGATGTTAAGTACGGTCAAGTCAGTTCTGACCAATAGCGTCCCTGTATAGAGTTTCAGAGAAACAGCTGGTGATTTTGAGCCAATGAGTCTGTGATTGAAACTCTAGTGCTTTTCCTACTGTGCCACTTGTTGTTGTTATTAAGTGTTGCTGCATTGACTCTGACTCACAGTGACCCTCTATAGGGTTTCTGAAGAGCGGCTGGTGAGTCTGAAGCACCGACCTTGCAGATCAAACCAACCTTGCAGTCCAGTGTATTATCCTGCAATGCCACACCAGGACTCTCCAGTTACTACTGTTGTTGTTAAGTGCCATCCAATCAGTTCCGACTCATAGTCAGCCTGTATAGGGTTTCTGAGGAGTGGCTAAGTGGGTTTGAATTGCTGACTTTGTGGCTCAACTGACCTTGTAGTCCAGCACATTACCCTGCAGCGCTACATCAAGACTCCTAGTTACTACTGGCAGTGGTGGTTGTGTGCCTTGGAGTCAGTTCTAACTCATAACAACTCTGTATGGGGTTTCTGAGGCTGTATATCTTTATGGGACTAGAAATCTTTCTCTCATGGAAAGGCTGGTAGTTTCAAACTGCTGGCTTTGAGGTTAGCAGCCCGACTCATAACCACTATGCTACCAGAGCTCCTTTAGTTACTACATGTTGTTGTTGTTGTTGTTAAGTGCCGTCGAGTCGGTTCCGACCCATAGCGACCCTGTACAGGGTTTCCGAGGGTGTAAATCTTTACAGGAGTAGAAAGCCTCATCTTTCTCCCACGGAGCGGCTGGTAGTTTCGAACCGCTGACCTTAAGGTTCGCAGCCCGATTCATAACCACTACGCTACCAGTGCCATCAAGTCAGTTATGACTCATAGCAACCGTGTATAGAGTTTCCAAGGATCAGGTGATGAGCTAACTTTGTAGTCCAGTGCATTAACACACAGTGCTACACACTAGGACTCCATAGTTACTACTTGTTGTTGTTGCTAAGTGCTGTTTAGTCTGTTCCAACCTATAGAGACCCTGTATAACCAAAGAGTGGTTGGTGAGCCTGAATCACCAACCGTGATGTTCAAACTGACAGTGCCGTCCAGTGCATTAACCCACAGCGCAACACCAGGACTCCTACTTACTACTCACAGGATAGAAATAGCAAAAGGAGAAATCAAAAGAGCCAGTAGAGCTTACTCAATGAATAAGAGTTGAGACAAAAGTTAGGCAGAAGTCAGATTATGAAATTATGTAATACGTAGATGTAATTATGCAATTTGTAGAAGGTATTCCTACTTACCTTTGTTAACATGTATGACTGTAAACTGTGTAATTCTCAAATATGAAAATACTTGAGAAATATACAGTGAATTACCATGAAGAAATTGTTTTCTCAAACTGAGCATGATTCCTGCTCTGTTTAAACAACAAATTACTCCAAAGGAATGAAAGCATTAAGTTTTGTGGTGCTGTTTTTTGTTTTTTTTTTCTCAGTGATTTATTGGAATAATAGAGAATAGTGTAAATATGCCTTATGGTTGAAGTTTATTCCCTAGAAATCTATTAGTGAATGCATCTGATACATTGATCTTTTTCCATATGGAACCAGAATGGACCACAATAAGGGTCACGAAGGCTCTGCTGTTTCATGAGATGTTCACTCTACTGGAAAATAAATGTGTTAAAGTCCTGTAACAAACAGAGGTGAACATGTGAGCCACTCTATTTATAGAGGCTTTCTTTATAGAAATAATTTAGTAGATTTCAACTTGACTAGAATAGTGAGAAACCAACAATTCCATTTAGAGGAAAAAAAAATAATTAAGAAAAAGAAAACCTTTTGTAATAAAATACTTAAATATTTACTGAATAAAAAGCACATAATAAATATCAGAAAAGAAACATTAAAAACATGATCCCACCTGAGAACCGAGAACACTCTGGCCATTTTGCCTATTGCGCGGATCTTGTTCCTTATCACCTCCTTCCGGGCTGCAGCTGTTGCTCCTATAGTTTAAGACAGAAAATCAGGTAGTAAGTGACTTTTTATTTAACTGTGATTATTTTTCCATAAATAAATATAATGAAATGTGCAAAGACCTGGAGTTTAAAAAACCAAAAGGAAAGAACTAAAGAAAATACTCAAGCGTCAGCTTGCAATACAAAAGGATTCCATGGACTTCTGATGTGGCGCTGTAGGATTAGCACTGAACTGTAAACAAAAAGGTCATCAGATCAAACCCACTAACTGTTCCTCAGAAACTTATCAATATCAACAGCAATGGTTAAGATAATCAGTGATGCAGAAAGCACCAAGAGAAGATGGAAGGAATACACAGAGTTACTTTACCAAAAGGTCAATGGTCAATCATTTCAAAAGGTAGCATATGACCAAGAATCATAATGGTACTGAAGGAAGAAGTCCAAGGTGCACTGAAGGCCTTGGCAAAGAACAAGGCTCCAGGAATTGATGGAATACAAATTGAAATCTTTCAACACACTGATGCAGCACTGGAAGCACTCATTCATCTCTGCCAAGAAATTTGGAAGACAGCTACCAGACCAACTGATTGATTTGAAGAGATCCAAATTTGTACCCATTCCAAAGAGAGGTGGTCCAATGGAATGTGGAAATCATCATACAATATTTTTAATATCACATGCAGGTAAAATTTTGCTAAAGTTAATTAAAAAATGGCTGCAACAGTACATTGACAGCGAACTGCCAGAGGTTCCAGTCAGATTCAGATGAGAACGTGGAACTAGGTATATCACAGCTAATATTAGACGGGTGTAGGCTGAAAGTAGAAAATACCAGAAAGATGTTTACTTGTGCTTTATTGGCTATGAAAAGTTTTCTGACTGTGTGAATCATGACAAGCTATGGATAATACTCATATGCAAAATGTGTACTCCAGAACTGAGTGGTTCAAGCTTACCAGCCGCTCATTATAAACCCTATACAGGGTCACTATGAGTCAGAACTGACTCAGTGGCATGTAACAACAACAACGAAGTTTATGCTTACTTAGTCAAGTAATTTGACCATAGACAGACAGAAGAGACAGTAAAGCTCGTCTTTTTTAATTTTACACAGAAAAATTTTACTGTGGGAATTACTTTCAAAATTTTCCAATGAATAGAAAGAAAAATTAAACTTAATATCACACATTTATAACATCATAAAAATGTAATACCTAAATAAAATACCTGAAATAGCATGTAATTTAACTTAAAGGACCTGAACAATGCAAATTTAAAAAAAATTAAGTTTAGATGTAAAGGTCTTTGTAGTCAGTATCGCTATTCCTGTTTTTTATAATTCCCTGAAATTGCTCAAACTTTTTCAAATACTTAAGTTCCATTGGGATTCCTCACATTCTAGAATTCAGTAGGAATTTCAAAGAACTATGTATACTTTTCAGAGTTTCAATAACTGCAACATATAAATAAAATGTAGTATTCAGCATCCTTGGTACTTGATCATTTAAGCTGTTGAAAAGGAACAACAGTAACTCAAATTAAAATTTGATATATTAAATAATGAAGGCATAGAAAACACCTTTTGTATACAAATGTAACGGTTGTCTTTCATTGATAAGAATACAATTATTTATTTCAGCTTCAAAGCCCCAAACAGAAAGGTATCATTTTATATATTTAAAAAAATAGTAATTTAAAATAAAACTTCATTTTGTGTCTCCATTGAAATAATTATCACTCCTGTATTGGACTTCAATTCAGTTTTTAAGTTCTGATCTTCTTTAATGCCTGGGATGTGAGGCTATTATATCCAGAATCTAGGCAGCCCTAAATACTCAATCTCCCTCTAAGTGGTGGAGGCTACTGTATAGATAAAGGGCATCTTTAAAGATTCTCTTTGACATGTGTCCTTCCTGCCCTTAACTTAGCACCTTGCTGGCTTCTCCTAAAGTTTTAAAGGTATCTATGCCAAGTGGCCTGCTGGGTGAGTGGTGCATCCCCACTGGCTCTCAGCTTCTGAAAGGACAAGTGCTAGGGTGAGGTGAATCTTACCTGCCACATATTACAGATGCTGGCTCTGTCATCCAGCTCACAGTATCACTGGCTATGCTACTATTATAAATTGCTCAGTTTAAGTGAATTATGGGAGTGCAGAAAGTGTTCACAGTAGAACACAACCTACTACCTAAATTGTCATTCAGAAAGTATTCACATGTATCCTATCCTATGTAGCCTGTCATATGCTAGCTACAATCAATAGAAGTTTGAATAAGACATGGTTTCTGCTTTTGGAGTGATCATGTGAATGACGACAATGGATTGTGACAAATATTACATAGACATAGCAGTGGTCCGTTGACGCTAGCTTCAGATAACTGGAGAGCACATACTAGGCATAGCTCTGGTTGACTCTGTGTTGGCAGCTTAGTGGGAGAATTATACTATGGAAAACTATAAATGCTATCACCCAGGGTCGTTTCTCCACTAGAGTGTCAGTTGTTAATCATTTACTTAACACCACTGGAATACACCAACATCAAGATGATTCTGACCACAGAAACCCTCTATTTTCTGAGACTGTAAATCTTTATAGGAGCAGCTGGTGAGTTTGAACCACTGATTTTGTATTTAGCAGTCCAGTGGTTATCCTACAGTGCCATACCAGGAGTCCCTCAGCAAGATTTGTGTGGTTTTATTTTGGAGAAGGAATTATAAAAGGAAGAGACTGGAAGCAGAAAGATTTGGTGCTTACGGTCACCAGATAGACAGGACTACTTGTCAAGGTTGTGGAATAAAGACGGAGAAGAGTGAAATGACTTCTTTAGGATAATTCCCAGGGGAATGGATAAATTGACAATTAAGAGAATCAGGGAACATAGGAAGAACAGCACATTTCAGTAGAGGGGAAAAAGAATGTCATTTCAGTTAATTTAACATATTTAAGAATTTTAGGAGAAAATGGTTCAACAGGAAAACACACTTGGATAGTATTAACAAGTGTATGGTGGTGGTGGTGGTGGTGTGCCGTAGAGTTGGCTCTGACTCACAGAAGCCCTGTACAGGGTTTCTAAGGCTGTAAATCTTTATGGGACCAAGAAGTCTCATTTTTCTCCCATAGAGTGACTGATAGATTTGAATTGCTGGCATTGCAGTTTGCAGCCCAATTAGTAAGTAACCAGGGCTCCTGAAGTGCTTCGAAGGTGATGGCTATTACAAAGTTTCCTAAAGATGTTGTTGTTGTTGTTGTTGTTAAGTGCCATCGAGTCAGTTTCGACCCATAGTGACCCTGAACAGGGTTTCCGAGGCTGTAAATCTTTACAGGAGCAGATCGCCTCATCTTTCTCCCGCAGAGCAGCTGGTAGTTTCAAACTGTTGACCTTGTGGTTTGCAGCCCGATTTGTAACCACTACGCTACCAGAGGAGCTCTAATACATTGAAAATAGAAGGCAGCCTTGAAGGACTGACAAGAGGAGAAACCAGTGGAAGATACATGTTGTTGTTAGGTGCCGCTGAGTTGGTTCTGATTCAGACCCACCGAATGTACAACACAATAAACTGCCCAGTTCTACATCTTTACAATTGTTATGTTTGAGCCCATTGTTACAGTCACTGTGCCAATCCGTATCATTGGAGGCCTTCCACTTTTCCAGTGATACCTCTACTTTACCAAATATCATGTCATTTTTCCAGGAATGGGTACAGGGGCCATGATCTATAGAAGGAGGGAACAGGCAGAGAGGGAACAGGTAGAGGTAGGAAGAGTACCCAACCAATGATTCTTAAGAAGTGGAATGCTGAACAATGTCATCTACTACAAAGGGATCAAATAAGATAGGCACTAGGAAGGCATCCTTAGATTGTGTAATTTTTAGACCACAGACACATTGAAAAATAACAATTTTGAAAGAATTTGGTGGGGAAGGAGATGGTTTCTAACAGTTTAGGGTGTGAATGGGAGTTGAGGAGAACTATGGGGAAGTGACAATTAGTCACAATGAGATAACACAGCACACTCATCAGAACGGTAAAACTTTAAAAGAAACTGACAATGATAAATGTTGGTAATGAGTTGGAGTAACCAGAAATCTCACATGTTGTTGGTGAGAAAGTAAAATTGTACAAAAGCACTTTGGAAAATAGTTTCACAGTTTCTTTAAAAAAGTTTGGCAGTTTCTTATAAAACTAAACATTATTTATTTCTAAAATTAATAATTATAAATAAAACTTACAAAACCCACTCTGAGGTATAAAGTATATGCTCACAATAGGACTAGTAACATGAATATTTACAATAGCTGAATCATGACAGTAATTATGGTATAAATAGTGCCCAATTGTCCCTCAAAGGAGAAAGCATAAACAAAATTTGCCATATGAATTCCTAAGTGGAATAGTACTCAGCAAGGAAAAAAAAAGAAGCAGAATGAACTAAATGAACTACAGATTCATGCAGCAACATGGATCAAACTTGAAAACATCATGCTGATAAATAAGCAAATGAAGAGAAACTGCACAAAAGTAAGTACAACATGAACAATTTAATTAACATGAAGTTCTAGAAGAAACAAAACTAATCTGTGGTGATAAAAATTTAAAACAGTGAGTGGGAATTGATTGGAAAGGCATATATGAGGGAACTTTTTGGATGATAGGGGATTAGACTCAACATGTAAATGTACTGTCAAAACTCAATGAGTGGCACATATAGTATTTATGCATGCATGTAAATCAATCTGTAGCTATTGGCAAATCCTGAACTCCGTTGAACGATATGCATACTTAATAGCTTAGGGGTTATGTGAGCTGATAACTATATCTTACTCTTTTTGTGTACTTGAAAAAAAAAAGATGGATTGACAGATACATAAGGGAGGCAGATATCAATGTAATAAAAAAAAACTCAAGTAGTCAGAATATAATTGTACAAAGTAAGTGGTAAATTTAATGTTACAATTTTTTTTTTCAATATGTCTGAAACTCCACTTGGAAGAACTAGGCTTAGAAGAAAAGGAAAAAAATAGCTTTGGAAAAAGGTCTCTTTTTCCTTTTCTTTATTTTACATGGAGGTTGCATGAGGGGGCTGGAAGAAAGTGGCAAAGAACTCTCACTGTAGTTAACATTCTCCACATCTCCTAACTCTAACCACCACCAGGAGAAAATTGAACTTCTATAATTTTGCTTTATAAGTCCATTAAAATCAATTTTACTTGGGTTTCAATATATTTTTATCAAAAATGAAAACTAGCTAAGTAAAAAGCATTAATGCTCAATTGTTGTCATTATTGTTAAGTGCTTGGAATCAGTCAGATTCATAGCGACCCTGTAGAGAGGTTCCAAGGACCCTAACTGTCAGTTAGCAGTCCAAAGGTTATCTAATAAAGCCAAACATATCTTGTTTGTTGTTGTTAGGTGCCATGGTATTGGACCAACCTAACAAATGTTGCTATGGTTGAGCCCATTGATGCTGCCACTTTGCTAGTCCATCTTGCTGGGGGGTCTTCCTGTTTTTCTCTGACCCTCCACCCTACCAAACATGATATGCTTCTCCAGTGACTGGTCTTTCCTGAAAATATGTCCAAAGTATGAGACACGAGGTTTGGTCATTCTGGCCTCCAAGGAGCACTCTCTGGCTGCACTTCTTCCAACATAGATCTGTTTGCTCTTTTGGCAGTCCATGGCACTTTTAATATTCTCCTCCAACACCATAACTCAAATGCATCAATTCTTC
>NW_006408729.1:4801703-4806992 GCF_000296735.1 Chrysochloris asiatica | reverse complement strand
AAAAGATTGACGTTGTCAAGGACTTCATTCTTCTTGGATCAACTATCAACACTCATGGAGGCAGCAGTCAAGAAATCAAATTATGTATTGCATTACGCAAATCTGATGGACAAGACATTTTAAAAGTGTTGAAAACCAAAGATGTCTGCTTGAGGACTAAGGTGTGTCTGACCCAAGCCATGGTATTTTCTCATGAGTTTGGCATAACCTCATATGCATGTGAAAGTTGGACAGTAAGGAAGGAACACCATAGAAAATTTGATGCATTTGAGTTATGGTACTGGAGGATAATACTGAAAGTGCCATGGGCTGCCCATAGAACCAACAGATCTGTGTTGATAGAAGTGCAGCTAGAGTGCTCCTTGGAGGCCAGGATGGCCAAACTTCATCACTCATACTTTGGACATATTGTCAGGAGGGACTAGTTGCTAGAGAAGAATATCATGTTTGGTAGGGTTGAGGGTCAGAGAAAAAGAGGAAGACCCCCAGAAAGATGATTGGCCAAGTGGCAGCATCAGTGGGCTCAAGTGTGGCAACAATAGTGTGGTTGGCCCAGGATCAGACAGTGTTTCATTCTGTTGTGTATAAGGTTGCTGAGTCGGCACCGACTTGATGGCACCTAACAGCAACAACGTATTGGCCTCATTTTTATTTTTCTATTATAACTTTTTCTTTTTAAAGAACTTTAAATTAATACACATAATATGTGTATCTAGAGCATATTATGTAAATGTTATATAAAAAAGCATATGTGTATACCATTATTTTCCATAATATTTTATACTTTTTCAAAGGAAAGATATATTTTAAGAACTGTATCTTGCTGGTAGACTTCAAATTCCTTTAAACTTTTCAAATTTCTTTAAACTTCAATTCTAAAAAAAAATTATACATTAGATTCACTACTTTTCCAAATTTATTTTTCATTCCAGAAATGTTTGTTTAGCAGCTACTAAATGTTAGTTATCATTCTCATTGAATGATGGGAATACACAAAATACATGGTTTCAAAATATATATTTCTAGTAAAGGGTACAGAGAAAGAATATATATATATATATATATACACATTTATAACAATAAATAATAGGTCTTTGGAGATAAAATGGACCAGGAAAAGGGTTAGACTATAATATGAATAGGTGACTATAGCTGTCTTAGGCTGGGGTTTCTAGAGAAGTTAAACCAGTGAAACATATGTTGTTGCTGTTGTTGTTGTTAGGTGCCACATAGCTGGTATATACTCATAGCAAACCTATGCATAACAGAACAAAACACTGCTTCATCCTGGGCCAACTGCAAAATCGTTGTTATGCCTAAACCGGTTGCTACTCCTAAATCCATCATTGCCACCAATGTGCCAATCCATTTAGCTGGGGCTATTCTCTTTTTCTCTGACTCTCCAGTTTACCAAACATGATATTTTTCTCAATTGACTGGTCCCTCCTGACAATATGTCCGAAGTATGAGAGACGAAGTCTGGTTATCCTGACTTCCAAAAAGCACTCTGGCTGTACCTATTCCAACACAGATGTTTATGCTATTGGCTGTCCAAGGTATTTTCAGTATTCTCCTCCAACACCTTAACTCAAATACATAAATTCTTCTATGGTCTTCCTTATTTAATGTCCAACTTTTGCATGCATATGAGGTTATTAAAAATCTCATTGCTTGGGAAAGGTACACCTTAGTCCTCAAACTGAAATCTTTGCTCTTCAATACTTTAAAGAGATCTTGTGCACCAGATTTGCCTAATGCAATAGTTTGATTTTTTGACTGCTGCTTCCATGAGTGTTGATGGTTGATCTGAACAAAAGGAAGTCTTTAACACTTTCAATCTTTTCCTCATTTATATGGATATTGTTTATTGGTCCAGTGGTGAGGATTTTGTTTTCTTTACATTCAGATGCAATCCGTACTGAAGTCTGTGGTTTTTCATCTTCATCAGTAAATATTTCAGTCTTTGCTTTCAGTCATCAAGGTTGTTTGATCTGCATATTGCAGGTTGTTAGTGAGTATTACTCCAATCCTGATGCCACATTTTTTTTTTTTTTCCCATACAATCCAGCTTCTTAGATTATTTGCTCAGCATACAGGTTGAATAAGTATGGTGAAAGAATACTACCCTGGTGCACATCTTTCCTAATTTAAAAATATTCGGAGATTCCTGTGTTCTGTTCGAACACCTGCCTCTTGGTCTATGTACAGTTTCATCATGAGCACAATTAAGTGTTCGGGAATACTCATACTTCCCAATGTTGTTCACAGCTTGTCACGATCCACACAATCAAAAGCCTTTGTGTAGTCAATAAAGCACAGGTAAACAGCTTTCTGTTATTCTCTGCTTTCAACCAAGTTCCATCTGATGTCAGCAATGATCTCCCTTGTTCCATGTCCTCTTCTGAATCCAGTTTGAGCCTCTGAATGTTCTCTGTCAGCGTATGTTTGTAGTTGTTTCTGTATTACCTTTAGTAAAACTTTACTTGCATGGGATAGCAATGATATTGTTTGATGACTTCTGCAATCTGTTGGATCACCTCTCTTTGGAATGGACACAAATACCTATCTCTTCCAGTCAGTTGGCCACAAAGTTGCGTTCCAAATTTCTTGGCATAGATGAATGAGTGCCTCCTGTGTCACATCAGTTTGCTGATATATTTCAATTGTTATTCCATCAATTCCTGGTGCCTTGTTCTTTGCCAATTCCTTCAATAATGCTCCTTGGACTTCTTCCCTCAGTATCATTGGCTCTTGATCATATGCAATGTCTTGAAATGGCTGAACACCAACCAGTTCTTTTTAGTACAGTGACTCTGCATATTCATATATATATATATATTATATATATATATAAGAGAAGTATTTTATCAAGGAAATGGCTTACAATTGCAGAGTCCAAGGTCCCGAGCAGAAGAGAGTGAGAGTCTTTCCCATGTGTCTATTATAAATGTAACAAAGTTCATCTCTGTAAGAACCTATTGTATTTGAAAGTAATGTTTTATCACAGTTCATTATTATTGAAGCAGAGCATAGACTTGTCTCCTGATTCTATTTTTCATCAAGCAGACCAATTGTTGAATTTGAATAAAAGCTACTGATGGAAGTCAGCATAAGGCATTGAGATAAGAAATATCTGTTGTGTTATATTAAAGACAAAAATGGATTTGGTTTTCATCCAAAATCAGTACCTCAGAAATATAAGATATAATACAAAAGAATGAATATGACTTCAGGAGCTTTTAAAAACCCTTGCATAATTGGTCTTTACAGCCTTTTACAGATGATGATGATGAATATGAGTATAGAAACTATCTTATTTGGTAAATGCATGTCTCAAATTGGAGCCCATTAGGGCAGAAGGCCAAATTAGTTCAGGTTTTTCTTTTAAAAAATAGACAATTCTGTCATGAAAATCATAGTTCCTCTTTATCAACATACATTTTACTGATGAATTTTAGCCGGTGTTTTTCCAGGGTCTTAGAAAACAACTTCTCAGAGTCAGGCAATCTTCAAACTTTATCTTACTCTCCCCTGTGAATTAGGTTAATAATAACAAACCTGAGCTTCAGGACTTAACAAGTGATGTTGCCAATGACTGCTTAGATATCCACCCAATTTTGTCCTTGGCTGTGAGTTCTGAAAAATATTTCACTACATATTTCTATCCACCAGGTCCTTGAGATTTAGGGATAGCACCATATGTACTGGGTAATGGTACTAACTCTAGTATGGAATGGCTTTATTACTGTGGCTTGTATAGATCATTTTTCTCATATATCTACAGAAGAATATTCCTCATAGAATACTATTACCTTCCTTCAAGTTTAAATAGTTGTAAAGAATACAGTATTTTAAATAATGGTATTTTAACATAAAACACATTGCTGTTTTTATCAATGACATAGAAATACAATAACAAGTTGACCCCCACCATCATCTATTTGAAGAAATATCTTCCTTACTGATTATTATAAATCTTACATTATTCCTTTTATCTTTAAAGTTATATTTCCACTTTACTCTCCCAATTTTACTCACAATAAAAATAGTATATTTACTGTTACATATTTGAATTGGAGCAAGATAGAAGTTTTTATTTATCACAGTGCTATAGTATGCTCTAAAAAAAGTTCAGACAGAGATTAATTAAACATATATTTTAATGCCATTAAGTGTTCAAAGTACCCCTTAAGAACATAAGGTAGGTTGCACTGCCTTTAGTAAAGAAACTTTAACACTGGCTTCTCCCAATATTCTGTATGTTTTTACATCTCAAGGCACTGCTCACAGTGATTAGTACTAATGAACTCTATGCCTGTCTGCTTACACAGGAGAAGCAAATTGAGAAAGAAGAGGTAGGAAGGGAGAATAAGACCTCCAGCTTCTAGCCCAACCAGGCTGATCTCTTTTAGAAAAGAAGGCATATGGAGGATGAGGATATGAAAACTGGCATTTTCAAAGCTACTCTGGGGATGTGTTCAGGTAACCCTAGCAGTAGACATAATTTCAACCTGAACACTGCTGCGCATACATTATTATATTACTCTAAACAGGATCTTTCTGGCTAGCTATACACTAGGTAATCCACCGAGGGACCAAAGAAAAGACCCCTTGCCATTACGTCATATCGAACACACAGCAACCCTGTAAGACAGATTAGATCTGTCCTCTAGGTCCTGGTGTGGCGCTGTTTAGGTGACAAAAATGGACATAATGGCTATTCACGGCACCTCATTCCAACCCACAAATTGAACTTCTCCCATATACATATATATATTTTTTTAACTGAACTAAGATTTCAGCATGTAATAGAAATTGCAATTGTGTGATACTTGGTATATGGGTTTGTGGAGAAATTTCATTTTCACAAACATTTCAAAGCTCCCTCATAAAACATAACTGAGTTCTTTATAAGGTGGTGGTGGTGTGCTGTGGAGTCGGTTTTGACTCATAGCAACCCTGTATAGGGTTTCTGAGGCTGTAAATCTTTACAGGAGCATAAAGTCTCATCTTTCTCCCTGGAATGGCTGGTAGTTTTGAACTGATGAACTGATGAACTTGATGTTAGTACCACAGTTCATAACCACTATGCTACTAGAGTCCTGGTGTGGCGCTGTGGGTTAATGCGCCAGACTGCCAAGCCGTTTGAACTGCAAGCTCGGCAGCTCAAGTTCACCAGCTGCTCCTTGGAAACCCTATACAGGGTCGTTATGGGTTGGAACTGACTTGATGGCAATTAACAACATATACGTGGTAGTGGTGGTGTGCCATGGTGTTGGTTCCGACTCA
>NW_006408729.1:4800328-4801425 GCF_000296735.1 Chrysochloris asiatica | reverse complement strand
CCATATCTAATGCTGTTCTCTTTGCTCTTCATCAGTAAATGTTTTAAGTTCACTTCACTTTCAGCAAGCAAGGTTGTATCATCTGCATATCTCAGGTTGTTAATGAGTCTTCCTCCAATCCTGATGCCATGTTTTTCTTCATATAACCCTCAGATTAATTCCTCAGCAAAGAGGTTGAATAAGTATGGTGAAATGATACAACTCTCTGTCACACATCTTTCTTAATTTAAAATCATTCAGTGTTCCCATGTTATTTTTGAACAACTACCTCTTGGTCCATGTACAGATTCCTCATGAGCACAATTAAGTGTGCCAGAATACTCATACTTCACAATGTTGGTCATAGCTTGTCAAGAGCCACACAATCGAAAGCCTTTCTGTAGTCAATAAAGCACAGGTAAACATCTTTCTGATATTCTCTGCTTTCAGCGAAGCCAAGATCCATCAGACATCAGCAATGATATCTCTCGTTCCATGGCCTCTTCTGAATCCGGCTTGAACCTCTGGAAGTTCTTTGTCAATGTATGCTTGCAGCCGTTTCTGTACTACCTTTAGTTAAACTTTACTCACATGGGATATCAAAGATATTGTCCGATGATTTCTGCATTCCATTGGGTCACTCCTCTTTAGAATGACAAAAATATGGAAATCTTCCAATCAGCTGGCCAGATTGGTGTCATCCAAATTTCTTGGCATAGATGAGTTGAGCGCCTCCAGTGTCGCCTCACTTTATTGAAAGATTTCAATTTTTATTCCATCAATTCCCAGTGCCTTGTTCTTTGCCAATTCCTTCAAGGCACCTTGGACTTCTTTGTTCACAATCATTGGCTCTTGATCATATGCTACCTCTTGAAATGGTTGTACATCAACCATGTCCTTTTGGTACAGTATAAACATCCATTAATAATCAGAATATGGAATATATAAAGTATAAATCTAGGAAAACTGGAAATTGTCAAAAATGAAATGGAACACATATACATCTATATCTTAGATTTTGAATCTGACAACCACTTGGTTTATTATGCCAGGAATGACAAATTGAAGAGGAATGGTGTTGCATTCATCGTCAAAAAGAACATATCCATATCAGTCAC
>NW_006408729.1:4766114-4793156 GCF_000296735.1 Chrysochloris asiatica | reverse complement strand
TGTGTTTATATATAGATATATATAATCTTTTATGGCATCAATTTTCAGCAACCTGACTTTACTCGCTATAGTTTTTTCCATGAAAAATGTCTCTTTCACATGCCAATTACCTGTATGTTTGTGAGAAGTGAAGTTTTAAAAATATAAATGCATAAAGATATACAAAGTCACTGCCCTTACTGAGGAAACAGAAAGATCCACTTCAATGTCTTATAAATAAAGAATAAAGTCTACAGAACATATGCTTTTCTCCCCATTTGATTGTACAATATTGAGTTCCTTCTCAAAAAATTATACATACAGTTAAATTGAAGTGTATGCTTAGATATGAAATAACTGAAGTTCAGTATAAGTTGGCTAATATCATTAGTTGAAAGAAAATTCTAATGCTAAATGCTACAAAACCAGATTATTTTAAAACTATGCAAAGATGTTGTTGGTAAGTGCCTTTGGAGTCAGTTGTGACTCATAGTGACCCTGTGTAGGGTCTTTGAGACTTTCAATCTTCATGGAAGCAGAAAGCTTCATCTTTCTTGGGCTCAAACCGAGGATCTTGTGGTTCACAGCCCAGTGCTTATCATATGGAGCCACCATGCTCCTAAAGATATACTACATGATATATACATATACTTACAGTATTAAATCTAGAATATTTTCTACTGTTTATGCAGCTTACTGTGTGCATAAAATTCTTGCCATTATTGGACCTCATCCAAACAACTGGCTATACCAGGAATATGACTATTTTTAAATTTTAGTTTATTTTGTGTGAAGTCTGAGCTTCCACACAAATGAAAATTATGCCAGTTTATGAAGAAATACACTTGTAAAAAATCATGATGGTACATTATGAAGACAAATTGGTACTTTTGATCATATAAACTGCATCAATTTAATTAGTGACTCAAAAGGATTGTAATTACTATAATCTAATAGGCCAGACTCAATACTGATTAAAATATGATGGCAAAGGGGACCCCAAAATATCAAGTCACAAATGTGATGGACGTTTGTATCCCACTATCTATGCATTGCCCTTGCATTTCTTGTATACGTTTCTGTTTTTAAGACAAGCTGGGCATAACAATTTGTTTCTTTTGGAGGGCATAACTGTGATGGAAAAATGTTACCGTCACTATAAAGGATATAAAGTACAAATGATAATCAATGGTGACAAAAATGATTGAGTTTCTAAGTTACATTCAGAAATATTGGTTAATTGGAAAAAGTCAACAAAACTGGGAAGATGATTTAACAAATGCCAGAGAGGAAATTATTATTATGCATTCTATGAAACATTGAATATGCTTCCTTTTTCCTATGTCTTCCTTTCCCCTTCCTCAATTACAGGGTATAAGCTCAGTTGTTATAAAAAGATAAGAGAATAAAAAAAGTGGTAAATGGAATTCCATCCTTGCATATTATTTCTCTAAAAAGTTACATAGATTTCTCACATGCCATCTCTTCCAAAGCAGCAAAATACATAAAACTATCTTTCTTTCCCTGGTGAGAAGTAGAGGAAGACAAGCAAGATGTCCTCTAGCCTTCTGTTCCTCCTTTATTTATCAAATATCCTAATTCATGCTCCCTTCCCCAGCCCTCTAAATCCTCTATATGACTTACATAATTGTATTATTTTTATCAGGTAATGTTAAGTTGGTTCTGACTCATAGCAACCCTACACATGACAGAATAAAAATCGAAAGCCTCAAAGACCCTACATGGGGTCACTATGCCCAGTTTTGTGACATCTTCATAATTGCTGTTACATGTGAGGCCATTGCTTTGCCACTGTGTGAAGCCATCTTGTTGGTCGTCCTCTTTTTGCGGGCCCTCCACTTTACCAAGCATAATGACATTTTATGTCCGAAATATGAGAGACAAAGTCTGACCAAACTTGCCTCCATAGAGCATTCTGGTGGTTATTTCTTATGACACATATTTGTTTGCTTTTCTGACAGTCCATGGTACTTTCAGTATTCTTCTCTAACACTTTAACTCAAATGCCTCAATTCCTCTACCATCTTCCTTATTCACTGTCCAACTTTAACATGCATATGAGTTAAATAAAAATATCATGGCTTGGGTCAGGAACACCTTAGTCCTCAAACTGACATCTTTTCTCTTGATCACTTTAAAGAGGTGTTATGTAGCAGATTTGTCTAGTACAGTATGCCATTTAATTGCTTGGCTGCTGCTTCCATAAGTGTTGATTGTGATCCAAGCAAAATGAAGTCTTTGACAACTTCTAACCTATCTCAATTAATACAGATGTTGTTTATTGGTCCAGTTGTGAGGATTTTTGTTTTCTTTACAATGAGGTACTGTGGTCTTTGTGCTTCACCAGTATTTTAAGTCCTCTTAACTTTCAGCAAGCAAGGTTGTATCATCTACATATCACAAGTTGCTAATGAGTCTTCCTCCAATCCTGATTCTAAGCTCTTTTTCATATAATCCAGCTTCTAAGATTATTTGTTCAGCATACAGATTGAATTAAGTATGGATAAAGGATACAATCCTAACCCAGACCTTACCAAATTTTAAATCATACAGTATCCTCTAGTTCCATTCAGCAACTGCCTTTAATCTATGTACAGATTCCTGAGCACAATTAACTGATTCTGAATACCCATTTTATTACAGTGTCATCCATAGATAGTCATGATCCACAGAGTCAAAAGCATTTATATGTCAAGAAAACACAAGCAAATATCTTTCTGGTGTTCTCTGCTTTCAGTCAATATCCATCTGACATCAGCAATGATACCTCTAGTTCCCAGTCCTCTTTCAATCCAGCTTGAGTCTCTGGCATTTCCTTGTTGATGTATTGTTGCAAACATTTTTTAAATGATCTTCTGCAAAATGTTACTTGCATGTAATATTAAAGATATTGTTCGATGATTTCTACATTCCATTGGGTCACCTCTCTTTGGAATGGGCACAAGTAGGGATCTCTTCCAATCGGTTGGTCAGGTGCTTATCTCCCAAATACCTTGACATAGATGAGTGAGTGCCTCCAGTGCTACATCAGTTTGTTAAATATTGCGATTTGTATTCAGTCAATAACAGGAACCTTGTTTTTTGCCAGTACTTTCACAGTGCAGCTTACACTTTTTCCTTATGTACCATCAGTATTTGATCATATGTTACCTCTTGATCATATGGTTACCTAATTAAATGGTTGAAAATTTACCATTTCTTTTTGATATTATGACTCTTTGAATCCATTATTGATGCTTTCTTCCTTCAGTAATGCATCTTTCAATATGTTGCCCATGTTGTTGTTGTTGCTAAATGCTGTTGAGTGAATTCCAACTCACAGCAGTCCTGTACAGGGTTACTGAGGAGCAGCTGGTGGGTTTGAACTGCTGACCTTACAGTTTATGGTTTAGTCCTTATCCTACAGCACCACACCTTAGAATCTTTCAATATTTCAAATCAATTGCTTAAATTTTTAAATTCTTTCAGCTTGAGAAATGCTGAGGATGTTCTTCACTTTTGGTTTTCGAATTCTAGGTCTTTGCACACTTCATTATAATAACTTCCTTTGTTTTTGAGCTGCCCTTTCAACTATTCTGCTTAGTTCTTTAACTTCCTCATTTCTGCCATTTGCTTTAGCATCTCTACGATGGAGAGCATGTTTCAGAGCCTCTTTTGATATATATTTTGGTCTTAAAATACTAGTCTATATGACAAATCTGTTTAAAATGTTTAAATTCTTGTTCCA
This sequence comes from Chrysochloris asiatica, assembly GCF_000296735.1. Lineage (NCBI taxonomy): Eukaryota > Metazoa > Chordata > Mammalia > Afrosoricida > Chrysochloridae > Chrysochloris > Chrysochloris asiatica. Next base: position 4,789,429 of record NW_006408729.1, on the reverse strand, counting down.
CTAGACTCAAGTTTGATGAAGGAAGGCAAGGACTATGTGTGTTTTGTTTACAATTGAATACACAGTATGCCATGAATGTATCCTCTCACACATAAGCAAATCGATTTTTTTATGGTGTGGGTTAATGAGCTGGACTGCAAAGTCAGTTTGAACCATAAGGTCAGTTGATTTAAGCTCACCAGCTGCTCCTTGGAAACCTTACACAGGGTCGCTATGGGTTGGAACTGACGAGACAGCACTTAACAAAAAAGTAAATACTATAGTATTAAAGTATAAATAAAATATGTTAAAATGAAGTACTCTTGACTAAATTTTTGCTTTTCCCCCCAATGATTTCAATTTACTTTCTGTAGCATTATTAAAATAAGATACACTTTTGGTATTCATCTATTTCCAATAACCTGATGGCTGATAATAAAAGTTATGGCTTTAATATTTCATTCCTAGACAGATTTATATCTTGCATTAATGTTTCTACATTTGGTGAAATTATTTTCAAGTAGCTGCTACCTGAACTGTTATACAATCCTGGTTCTTGTGATCTATCTCTCATCATTCCTACTTTCTCCTTTACTTAATTGTCTTTTTACTTCACCTTGATCAGGAAGGGTTATTTTCAAATTTCAGTCTTAAACGTTTTTGATATTTCCCTCTATATCAACAACCTCAGAGACCTCATTCATTCTACTAGATTCACTTATGAATATCAATTATAAGCATTTGTCATCAGTTCAGATTCTTTTCCAATTTCCTTTCTCTGTTTTCAATTCCTGCCTGTACCTTTCTTATAATAACATGCCTGAAATCAAACTAATTTTTCTCCTGAAACACATGAGTTTTTCCATAAATGTTATTCTCCATTAGGCCCCATGGGTCTCAAACATCAAAATCCATTTTGCTTTCCCTTGCCCTCTGACGTCGGTTAAGGAGTCCTGTTGATTAGCTAGTTGTGAAGACTTTGAACAGCTCTTTTTATTTCTGATACAATCTTTGTTCAGACTAACAACCTCAGCTTTGAGATACTTTATTAACTTCCTATATTATACCCTTATTCACCTTTTATCGTTCTATTGGATAAACACTGGTCTGCTAACTGTAAGGTCAACAGTTCAAACCCACCAGTCACTCCCTGGAAACCTTATATAGTGTTGCTATGAGTCGGCAATGACTCAAAAGCACCTAACAACAACACGCATCTTTTGCACACGTTTTCTCCAATTCTACTTTTATGATGTTACTCTTTTGTTTACTAATCTCAGGTTACTCTTTAATGTTGACAAATCGTGATGCACATTACCACTGTGTTCCCTAGAGCATATCTTTTTTGATCTGGGGTCACTGTGAATTAATGTCCATTTGATGGCAGTGGGATAAATCTTTATAACTTTTAATTAAGTTTATAACCATCCCCAACTGGTAAACTATATTAAGAAATGCAACATTTCTTTTTCAGATTGGAAACCTGAAATAGATGATGCTAAAATAGTGTACTTAGAAATATCAGTGATTATAGCCACAAGACAAAATTTGATCTGACTGTTTCTGGTAAATGTGCTGCAAGATACACTAGAGGGGACTTTCTAAGATAAAATTTGCAAGTTTAATTTAATCCCTCTTTTAGATGTACATTTTAATTTGTATTAGTTCAAATTTATTTTGTTGTTGTTGAGAATACACACAGTAAAACACACACCAATTTAAGAGTTTCTACAATTCAGTGACATTGATTTAACACAGCATTCTCACTCTCCATTTCAGGGTAATGGTCTGTCATTAAGATAAGCTCACTACCTTCTAATTTTGTAAGTGTTGTTGTTACTTGAATCCCACATTGTTGCTGCTATTGTTAAGTGCCAGTTCAGTCAATTCTGACTCATAGTGATCTAGTATAGGGTTTCTGAGGAACAGTTACTGGCTTTGAACCACCAACCATGTGGTTAGCAGTTTAGTGCTTACATAATCCTTAAAAAAGCATAATGCTCAACATAGACTTTTTTTTTTTTTTACTAGTTATAATATACTATTTTCTTGGTTTTAAAAAGATTTCAGGGGATATTTTTGGCTTACCTTTTAAAGATTATTTCCAAGCAATAGTTTCAGGGATTCATATAGCCTTCTGCAGTCAGTAAGAATTTGAAATTCTGTTTTGCATCTTTCCTTATTTGATCAGGGTTTTTTTCTATAGAATCTTTCATCAAACTGTTCAGTAATGGTAGCTAGGTACCATTCAGTTCTTCTGGTCTCTTGATGAATCAGGCAATTGTTCATGGAAACAATTAGCTACCCATTCCTTATCCTCTTTCTATTCCTGATTCTCCTTCCTCTTCTGTTCCAGATGAATAAAGACCAACTGTGCCTTGGATAGCCACTTGAAAGCTTTTAAGACCCCTGCCATTATTCAATGAACTCAGAGGTAGAACAGAAGCACTAAACATGCAATTAAGCCAATGAACTAGGATGTCCCATGAAACCATGAATCTAAGCCTCCAAGTCACGGATACAAATCCAGAGAGGTTTCTGGTTGTACATAAGCAGTCTCAGAACCAATCATACTTAAAATGGTGGGTTCTGTGCTGAAAATAATCAATTGATTTGGGAATAATTTCTTATGTTTATGGTCCCAAAGCATTTTTGCAAAAGCGTTATTAGTGTCAAATGCTTTTTACTAGATCATGTCTAATATTCATCATGGCAAATAAATACAGTTTTGGTAGAACATAAAATAATCAAATCCATACAGAGGCATTCCTTAAGGACTAGTAAAATGCTACTCATTAATTCCCAACTTTGTAGTTTGAAAGGTTCTGTCTGTGTTTTAGGGCTATTCAGGAAGAAATAAAGAAATACCCTGAAACCTATGGTATGAGATCTGAAAAATTATCTAATAATTCAAAACAGATGATGGGAGATAATTTTCTTGTATATAATTTAGATGGTTTCACAGAGACATGCGAAACGTTGCTCTGATCCCATATTCAATGACTTGCCTGTGGTTACCATTAGGATAAGGCTAAAATGTGAATAAAGGATAAGTTCTACCATGTGGTTTGTTCTCTAGATGAAATCAGAGACATAAATTCTAATTTAATATTAAGTCTTCCCAATGCAGCCTGAACCATATCTGGATTGAAATGTATTAGCTTTATTTCTGCTTTCCTTTTCATATTCTATAGGATTTCAGTTTCACCTCCAAAACTCTTATGTTAGCAAGACTTATCACATATCACAGACTTAGACATAATTTCTTTAAAAAAAAAAAAAAAAAGATTTTGTTGTTGCTGTTAAGTGCCGTGGAGGCAGTTCTGACTCACAGCTACCCTGTACAGGGTTCCCGAGGCTGTATATCTTTACGGGAGCAGAACGCCTCATCTTTCTCCAGCGGAACAGCTGGTAGTTTCGAACTGCTGACCTTGCGGTTCACAGCCCAATTTGTAACCACTACGCTACCAGAGCTGATTTCAGGTCCCCAAAAAAAGTCTCAAATGAAAGTTCCAAATAAAGATTTCTAGCTCCTAAACTTGTCATTAGTTTTCTAATGATTATTTGCTATTCCATCCTTCATTATCATGATGCTGAACAATAACAAAATCTTTGTGATGTAGTTTGCTTTATTTTTCTTAGCTTTTGAGCCTCCTTTGGGATCACTACTAATCCTTGCATTGCAATGAGTCTTCTACATTAATGAGGATAAACTAGCAAAGGGGAGATACAGCTACTTGAGTTTCTTCCTTTTCTGAAATGTTCTGGTGAGTAACAACCTAAATTGAAACCAGACTGTCATCCTGTCATCCAAAATCAGATGTGGAAACAGGAAACAAAGACCCCAACACACATAAATTAGATACTCAAAACATATTCACTGGCATTAAACTGCTTCCAAATTTTACAAGATACCACACATTTTATATTTTATTTTCAACATAAAAGAACCACAGGCCAATTTAAAACAGCAACGTTTTTCTTGCAAGGCTATCCAATTCTTTTACTTGTAAGGCAGAAGCTAAGCAGCAGAAATTTATGACATGATCTGAACAGTACCCAGCAGGGACCTGGGTGAGCCAGAAGACGTCTGTCTGCTCAGATACACCTATAATTCTAACACGACAAAATTTCACCCTGGGCAGGGCAAAATTACATTTCTCTTCAGGAATGACCTAAGACTTAAGGATACAGCGAGATTTCATCAGTCTCCTTAAAAAGAAAAACTTCTTCCAAGTGCCTGTAAAAGGACATGTGTTCCTTTGAATTTCTGTTTATGGTGATGGAAAATTTGGCAGCGGATATTGGTGATGGTTGCACAACATGATTAATGTAATTAGTTACTAAATTGTGTGTGTAAAATTTTAATTGGCAAATGTTGGGTTATGCATATCTTTACAATAATAATAAAAAAAGGACATATATTTCTGAAACTAGAACTCATTATTTTAAAGCAGAATAGTAAATCAAAATAAATCCTTTCAAGTCAGTGACTGAGAGAGTGGGGTGGAGAAAGCTCACTAGAAGGGAAGTAAACACTGAGTTACATTTGGCAAGATTTAACTGTGCATGAATTACCTGTTGAAATGTGTAAGCATCTTTGGCTACAGTACTTGGAACATAGTAGGTACTCAAAATTGAATTTTGTGAGTGAATGAATTAATATATAACTATGTAAGGAGCACTAGTAGTGTAGTGGTTAAGAATTGGGCTGCGAACATTAAGGTCAGCAGTTCTAAACTAACAGCCGCTCCGCGGGAGAAAGATGCGGTTTTCTGCTCCCGTAAAGATTTACAGTCTCAGAAACCCTGTACAAGGTCACTAAGGGTTAGAACCTACTTGAAGGCACTTAACAACAACAACAACAACAACTAACATATGTAGTGCTACTCCTTATTCAATAGATTGTATATCAGTATTACATCGTGTATATCATATACACTGACCAATTGGTTGCTAACTTGGAGCTTTGTTACAGGGGAGTACAATATTAACTTTCATTCATCTTTATTTCAAGGAATAGGAGTAATGTTGTTAAGGATATGTAGTAAAATATTTTTGTTGACTTTTATTTGGGTTCTATCTGGTAAGATATTCTATAGGAAAAAGGTCCCTGTCATTCTAAAAATATCTTTTCAATGACAGCCCTATCTCTGCATAACTTAACAGCAGCAAACTGTGATTATATCATACAAAACATCTAGAATCTAGATAAAGTATCAAATGCCCTTTGACCTCTATCTTGAAATATACCAAGATACTTAACATAAGTCAGTTTTTAGGACTATTCTTAACCCAGTAAACATTTTCTTTCACACCTTCACCTGATCTCTTCCACCCCTGTACTTTGTATTCCTTTGGAATGTGAGACGAGATAAAAAGAGCTTACAGAATCAATTAATGAAGGCAAAAGAAGTTATACAAAAGAGAAAACTGACAGGCAGGAATTAATTGTACACTTAAATTTTATCTCAGTAAACAGACTCTTTATATAAATAGATGCACATTTCTATTTCGTTTTTGTCTATAACATTAAGTATTCTGCATTTAGATATGTGATATATATTAAGTTCAATAAAACATTAAATGATACTGTTTAGATATTTACTTTAAAAAGGAACAACATTCTTTTTAAATTTACCTAAATGCAGTATTTAAAATTTAAATTTTATCCATTTAAACTCTACACATTATCTACATTCCCCTCCCTCCTTTGCTCTCAGTTTTATAATTTATCTTATTTTATTTATCATTTCAATCTCCTAACTATACTTTCTTCAAAGAATAGGTCTTTAATTCTTCTTGGAATCCTGGATATCCTGTACAAAATAAGTACTTAATAAATGTTTATGAAAGTAAAGTTTGTTCTTGAATCCTCTAACTATATAATTTTTATGCTTCATTCATTTTGGGATTTTTTTTTTTTTTTTTTTAAGGTTTTTATTGTGGATTGAGTGAGAGTTTACAGGGCAGATCATCAGTTTTACATTCATCAAATCATACACCTTGTTTCATTCCAATGATTATAAGCCCCTCCAGGAGCTCTGGTAGCATAGTGGTTACGAGTCGGGCTGCCAACCTCAAGGTCAGCAGTTCGAAACCACCAGTGGTTCCATGGGAGAAAGAGGAGGCATTCTGCTCCTGTAAAGATTTACAGCCTAGGAAGCCCTGTGAAGGGTCACTATGAGTTGGAACCGACTCCAGGGTACTTAACAACAACAATAACATGTACCATCAGTTCAACAGTATTTCTCTCTATTCACTTTCTATCTTTCTTTTTTTAACACTCAGGCATATATAATAATTTATACCACCAAAGGGCATATTCTGCAAGTCTGCCTCATGGCTGCCATCTCTTAGACCCTCTCTTCCCATGACTGCAGGCTCCTCAACTGCTCCCTCTTCTCTATGTCCCCATCTCTGTCTCCATTTGGTAATGCTGCTTCACTGGATAGGGTCCCACAATCTGCTAGTGCCCTTCTCCCTTGATGGTCCTAGGGTCCTTTGTTTCTGGGTTATAAGATTAACTACTCTCTTGATTTTGTTACAAAACTTCTACCTTTACAATTGTGACAGTCACAATTAGTCATGATGACAATTACTCACTATTGAATCATAAGAATCTTATCCCCATCTTTAAAACTTTTCAATGGGGACCCTTTCTTCACCCACACACTATTAAGCTACACACCGCCTTGAAACCTTGTAGTCCAGTCACTTCGTGCCTTTATTGCTCCCACATTTTAGGTAGCCAATGTCTAAGTTGCCCATCCCTATCTGCCCTGTGTATACAGAGGATAGCACTGATATTTGATGTGAAGACTCCTTCTCTCTCTCTTGGTATTTAGAGATAATACCTCCATGAGTATATAGGTGAAGTTCATCAAATCGTAGCAGTTTACGCTCATTTCCTTTATAAGAATTATTATTATTATTATTATTTTTAATCTTTCTGTAGTCAAGTTCTGATTATCAAGCCATCGAGGCTAGGTCAAATGGGTACTATCTGCAAAGTCTGGGTGTTCTTGTGCATCTCCCCTTATTTCATTTCAGCTGGATGCTTCACTCTCAGCTCTAGCCTTCCATGGCTATAATGTCCATGGGCTCAGGTGTCTGCAGGTCTCACCACACTTTGGACCAACCAGCCCTTCCTCTTTTCTCTCTCATCTCCAGGTCAATAGGAGTCTGTGGAACATGGTTGAACTCATCCCATTTCTTCATTGATCCTTTCCCCGTCTTCCCTCACCAGTAGACGAATGTTGTTGTCAGTAAGCTTACATGCCTGCTCATGTGTTCCCTTTGCATTTCAGTCTTAGAGGGGGGTTTGTCCTGAAGGAACTTGATTGCTTGCCTTGATGGCTTCCCAGTGAACAACTTGCTTATTCTTGTAGTAGCCAGTCATACTGCCATTTTTGTTTTAGGTTTTTCCTGCTGATCTTTCTTTGAAGATGTATCTTCTATCACTCTAGCTGTTCAAGACTGGTCTGCTTGTCCTTTATAGTGGAACTGTCCCACCTCAGAAGGTTCTGGATGGGGCTCAGGATTCTAGCTAAGGTCCTATACACTGCAAAAGGCCTAGTTCACTGGGCAAGTTCTAGAACCCCTTTTTAGGTATTCCAATCAGTTATAGGCTGAATGTGGGTTTATAAGCTTTCTCTAATCATCAATATGCCTTGATCCTTGTATCACAGAGCCCTGTTCCAAGGTTGAGCATGCATCACTATTTACCTCTGTTCCATTTAGCCCATGCAAACCTGTCTCAGTGTTCCCCTATCTAACTTGTTTTTCCTCCCCCTGCCCCATTTTGGGATATTTTTACAAGACACAGAGAGTTAAAAAAAAGGAGTTAAATTTTGAGGGTAACTGAATACTGGTAAGATATCTAAAAAAGCAAACTAAAAAGATGAAAATGTCTCATAGCTTATTCATTTTTAAATATTTGCAAAAAAATATAGTAAATGAATTGAATATATGACATATTTTTTATGCATACGTACACTTAACTGTAATCATGAGGAATCTGTACATGGATGAAGAGGCAGTTGTTCAAACAGAACATGGGAACACTGAATGGTTTAAAATTAAGAAAGGTGTGCAACAGGGTTGTTCTTTTACCATACTTATTCAACCTGTATGCTGAGCAAATAATACGAGAAGCTGGGTTCTATGACGAAAAATGTGGCATCAGGATTGGAGCAAGACTCATTAACAACCTGAAATATGCAGATGATACAACTTTGCTTGCTGCAAGTGAAGTTCAGCCTTAAAGTATTTACTGATGACAATCAAAGAGCACAGCCTTTGGTATGGATTGCATCTCAATGTAAAGAAAACAAAAATCCTCACCACTGGCCTGATAAACAACATTTTTATCAATGGAGAAAAGACTGAAATTGTCAAGGACTTCATTCTTCTTGGATCAACTATCAACACTCATGGAAGCAGCAGTCAAGAAATCAGACGACATATTGCATTAGGCAAATCTGCTGCACAAGACCTCTTTAAAGTGTTGAAGAGCAAAGATGTCAGCTTGAGGACTAAGGTGTGCCTGATCCAAGCCATGGTATTTTCAATAATCTTGTATGCATGTGAAAGCTGAACAGTGAATAAGGAAGACTGTAGAAGAATTGATGCTTTTGAGTTATGGTTGGAGGAGAATATTGAAAGTACCAAGGGCTGCCAAAAGAACCAACAGATCTGTTTTGGAATAAGTACAGCCAGAGTGCTCCTTGGAGGCCAGGATAGCCAGACTTCGTCTCTCATGCCTCAGACTTATTGTCAGGAGGAATCAGTTGCTGGACAAGGATACCATGTTTGGTAAGGTGGAAGTCAGAGAAAAAGAGGAAGACCCTCAATGAGATGGACTGGCAAAGTGGCAGCATCAATGGAGTCAAGCATGACAACAATTGTGAGGTTGGCCCAGGACTGGGCAGGGTTTCATTCTGTTGTACATAGGGGTCACTATAAGTTGTTACCAACTCGATGGCACCTAACAACAACAACCACACATGTACACATTGTTATCAAGTAGATTCTGACTCATAATGACTTTACGGGAAAGAGTAGAACTGCCTCATAGGTTTTCCAATGCTGCAATTTTCAAAAGTGGACTTCTACATCTTTCTTCTAAGAATTGCTGGTGGAACCACAGCCACACCCTCGAAGACAAGTTTCCCCAAGAGGCCTGCCCCAATACCAGCTGCTAACACATGATCAAAAACAACAACCAACAACAGCCAAACCTATCCTAAATCAAAGAGAACAGTGCACAAGCTTCCATCCTGTAATGACACTCACCAGGAAGCAGTTGGTGAGTACGTTAGCATACACCAAGAGACAATCATCAATTTAATAGAAATATAACAATATCATAATGTCTTAGAAATAACAATTTCTATTTGAAAGAAGGCAGAGTGACTCAACAAGTGACCAAGAGGCAGAGCTGGAAAATGGTTTTGAGGAAAAAAAAGGTATTGAAACAAACTGAAAAAGGATTAGAGAATGATATTTACATACCTTTAAATGATTGATAGGTTGGAGAATACAAGAAAGAAAAACAATAGCAAGAATAAAAAAGAAATTAGTACTTTGAAAGGATTTATAAAAATGGCAAACCACTGGCTATCCTAAGAAAAGAAAAGAAGATGTAAATAATACGCATAAGAAACAATATGGGTGACTTCACAACAGAACCAAAGGAAATAAAGAGGCTACTAACAGAATGCACCCTCGGAAACCCTGTACAGGGTCGCTATGGGTCGGACCCGACTCGATGGCACTCAACAACAACAACAACAACAACAGAATGCTATGAAGCACTGTACTCCAACAAATTTGAAAATCTATAAAAAATGGATCAATTTTTAGAAAAACATGACCTACTTAAACTAACAGAGAATGAAGTAGAAAACTTGAACAAATCAAAAACAAAAGAAGAAATTGATCACGTCATTAAAAAACTCCCAATATAAAAAAATCCGGACTCGGATGGTGAACCCTACCAAACATTCATTAAGATTAAAGATGATACCAATTATACTAAAACTATTCCAGAACATAGAAAAGGATGTAAAACTCCCTAATATATCTTAAGAAGTTAACATAATCCTTATACCAAAACCAGGAAAAGACATCACTAAAAAAGAAAATTATATACCAATATCCCTCATGAGCATAGATGCCAAAATTTTCAACAAAATTATAGTCAGTAGAATTCAACAGCATATCACAAAATAAAAAGTTTGAAATATAATTAATGTATGACCGAGCAATCCTTCTGCTTTGCATATATCCCCAAGAAATAAGAGCCATGACACAAGTAGATATATGCACACTCATGATCACTGTAGCACTACTCACAATAGAAAAAATAGAGACAGTCTAAATGTCCATCAATGGAAGAATAGGTAAACTTTGGTACATACACAAAATGGAATACTATGTAGCACTGAAAAATAATGATGAATCTATGAAATACCTCATAACATGAATGAACCTGAGGACATTATGCTGAGTGAAATTAGTCACAAAAGGGCAAAAACTGTATGAGACCACTATTTTAAAACTCAAGAAAAGTTTTTCCTACTAAAAGAAATATTATTTGATGGTTACCAGGGATAGGAGGGAAGGGAGAGTGATTATCTCACTAAAGGGTAGATAGATACATGTTAACTCAGGTGTCAGGGAGGTCATTATGCAAGAGGGATGTTGGTAGATGATTAATGAAGACAGGTGAAGGTTCAGGAAGGTAGGTTTTCAAGCATTAAAGGGGACAGAGGTAAACAGTCTTATATACACAAACCTGAAACAACAGAATTCTGTCGGTAGATACATGGACAGCTACACAGGATGAATGGGTATGTAAATGGCAGTTACACATATATAAGGGGTTGAAAGAGGGTAGCTCTACAGGGGTATTGACCTTTGCTGAAAACACACCTATGAATGTGGTGGAGCATACAAGGGGGTAAAATGATGAAAGCATCTTAGTTATTATCAAATACTTTATGACAATGTGTTTCTGGTCCTGGGGTCTCAGGATCATAGTTTCAGGGGACACCATGGTAGACTGGCCTAACATAATCCACAGGATAGTATTAGTTTACATCCTACATTAGTGAGTAGCAACAGTGATCTGAAAAGTTCATAAGTAGCCATCTAAGGTGTACTGCTTTTTTCCTGGGCAGAAGAAAGAAGAGTAATGAAAATTTGAAGATGCTTAAAATTAACTATTCCAATGGACCAATGGAACATGGGAACATTAGTCACCAAAACTTTGAGACCAGAAGAACTAGATAGTGCCTGGTTACTACTACCAACTGCTCTGAAAAGGATCACATTAGAAGTTCTCAGACAGAATAGTAGAAAATGTGAAACAAGATTCAAATTTATTTAGAAAAGAGCAGACTTACTGGTCAGAAAGAAACTGAAGGAACCTGAAACTATGACCTTCGGCCACCCTTCAGGTCTGGAATAGAACTCACCCTTGTGGCACAATTTTCAGCCAACCAGTAGAAAGGTATATAGGAGGGACAACAACGCTAGTAAGGTATGCTCACCATGGGATGGTCAAGCATTCATGATCAAAAGGACAACACTTACCTAAGGACAAAGTTGTGAAAGGATGGGAAAGAGGGAGGAATAGAAATAAGAACCACAGGGAGTAGGTGGGAAAACTGTTGGTACATAAGGGATTGTGACCACAGAGCTGAAACAAACTGTAGCATTTGTTGAGTGTAAAGCTGATGATCTTGCCTCTAAATCTTCAGTTATTTCACCAAAAAAGTTAAAAAACAGCAAAACAAAAACAAACTCCTCCTTTTGATGGGAAATCTGGCAACAATTATAGGTGATGGTTGCAAAACAGATTAATACAATTGTTATTACTAAACCATACACTTGGAGAATGCTGAATTGACAAATGTTACGATGTGTCTTTTTATAACAATAAAAAAAAAAAATCACCTGTTTTAAAATGCAAAAAAAGAACTGCTATTGGGTTCCCATTCCCATCTGTTTCACCAGGGCTCCTTGAATATATCAACACATAGACAATTGATTTCACATAGACATCACAATCTAAATAATTTAGGGGAAAAACTCCACTGAAAGGCATCTTGTTAAAAAGTTGCCTTTCTTTAAATTCTTTCCCTTTTAATGTTTCTTGCCCCTTTTGAAAGCAATAAATAGAGATCTTTTTTATACTCATTCATTGTCTTCTGCAATGTGCGAGACAATGCATCCTGAATTAGATGTTCAAAAATTATTGGAAAAAATTCATTAATTTTTATTTCCATTTTTCCATGAACTCTTGTAGCAAGTTATAATTTACACATGACTGAAATCTCAGAAATTACCAATGGGACTAGTAATAAAATTCAAGCAATTATGTGGCAAATAGCATTAACACAAAGTCAAACTTCTTACCATCAAAACCATCTTCTTCTGACCCTAGTTCATCATCTGAGCAGATATTGAGGACGTTGACCAACATCTCAGTCACTAAAGGAAAATGACAGAGAAAAATTTTTTTTGTTATAACTGTAATTACTACTCTTATGTTCTAAATAAGATATCTTAGCAACAACAAATCTAGTTTATATAGAGATTCTTCTACAAAGCAGTGGTGGTGGTGGTTATGTGCCGTGGAGTGGGTTTCCGAGGCTGTAAATCGTTAAGGAAGCAGAAAGCCTCGTCTTTCTCCCACGGAATAGCTGGTAGTTTCAAACTGCTGACCCTGAGGTTCGCAGCCCAATTCATAACCACTACGCTACCAGAGCAATACTGGTGTGGAACTGTAGGATAAGCACTGGACCACTAACTAAAAGACTGGCAGTTCAAACCCACAGTCACTCTTTGGAAACCATATATAGTGTCATTATGCACTGGAAAGAGGAGCTCTGGTAACGGAGTTGTTACGAATCCTGCTATGAACCGAAAGGTCAACAATACAGCTGTTTCGTGGGAGAAAGATGAGGCTTTCTGCTCCTGTAAAGATTTATAGCCTCGGAAACCCTGCACAGGGTCGCTGTGAGTCGGAATTGACTCCAAGGCACATAACCACCACCACCATGCATTGGAATCCACTTGATGGCACTAGAAACAACCAAAATACAATACAGCACCTATAAAATTCAAATCATAAAAGAAAACAGTCTTTGTGACTATGTAAATTTTATCTTTCTAAGATTTTTAGATCCTGTTTAGTTACCATATAGCTTACCATTTGCTAGCTATATGGCAAGCAAAGCACAAATTAAGTTTATGTGGGCCTGTACACACTCTAAATCTATGAGGGAAAAAATTGGTATATTTGAATTTTTACTTGTTTTTATTTATGTAGACAATGCTAGATTTAGATAAAATAGATTACAAAGTTTTGTTCAGTGGGGATTAAGTAAATGCTGGACTTTTTTTTTTTTTTTTTTTCTTAAGTCCCAAACTACCCAGTACAATGATAGGCTAATGTTTTGCAATTAATAAAAATTATTGGCCGATAAACTAATAATACATTTGACAGTTTGAACATATTGATTAGAAAATGAATATGCTGACAGAAATATCATGAAATTTATTTTTCAAAAAGTCTTTAAAAATAAAGTTTATATAAAGTTGTAATCTGAAGTTCAGTAAGTAAATAGATAAAAATAGGATTATATAAAAGGAGAGGAGAGTATGCAGAAAATTGATACTGCATAACTTTTGTGCTAAGTGAATTTATTTACATTAGTATTTTTTAAATTGGTTGGATCATAGTAATGTGTAAAGAAACTCATTCATTGTGCTTTCTTTAAGGACTATTTTTTAAATTAACATGGTATTTTTAAGCCAATGGTCTTCTAGAATTTAAGATATATAATAATTAAAGAATAACATTTTAGTGTAGTTAAAATAATTCTTGAGTCTTGGTTTGATTATCAAAACCAAATTATATTACATGTATCAACATATTAATGTGTTCCTTAATAAAAGACATTCAAACCTCAAATAAGTAACGTGAACAACCTAATGAAATGGTTTTCCAAGGGTAACCAGCAGTTGTTAAGATTCATTGCATTTTGTTTCCAAGAAGTAATCAATGGTATTAACATGTCCTGTTAGTTGATCAGTGCAAGGATATGTGCACAAGGACTAGTTATGAGAACATTCAATCAGTACTAAAGCTGACTTGTGACTTAGTTTGCAACTTACCTACTGACAACTCATAACTTCCTGGTTTTATTATTTTAGGGCATTGAGAGGAAAATATCCAAAACATATGTTTTCTCTAAAACTTCCCCAAAGAATGGATCATCATTTTTTTCTGAAACATGTACAGTAATCCTTATCTTTATTACAACACTCATTCATTGTCTCCTACAATGTGCGAGACAATGCATCCTGAATTAGATGTTCATGGGGTGCAGACCTTCCTTTCAAATGTTTGCTGAGATTTAGGTTGAAATATGAAAACACAACAAAGGTAGAAGTAGAAGGAAAAAAGAAAGGAAGGAAGAGGGAGGGAGGGAGGAAGAGAAAAAGAAAGAAGAAAGAAAAGTTGAGAGGAAAGAGGATAGAAGGGAGGGAAAGAGAGAAGGAGGATGGGAAGAAAAAAATAAAAGGTCAGATTTTCTAAAAAATGTTGTTCAGTGTTCTCAAGTCACTTCCAAATCATAGGGACATTGTATAGCGTTTCCTAGGAGTGGCTGGTGAGTTTCAACCTCAGATCTTGAGATTCAAACTGACCTTTCAGTCCAGAAGCAGCTTTTCACATGTAAATATGTCTCATTTTTCTGTATCTTGCAACACATTAATGCTTACAATATATTTTTTATAATGGTATATAGAGAGTATTTACAAATATAAAACAAAGCAACTTGCAACTCAATTGAGCCCAAGATATTTTTAATGAACTATTATGTTTGTTGTACAAATTATCCTTCATAAAATTGTAACCATCCATCACTGTCATATAATGATTATTATTCATGTCTGAAATGTGAGAAAAACCTGAGTATCCTAAAGCCTTTTTCATTTGACAGGTAGTTTATAAAAGAAAATAGCATTTTGGAATTACAGTACAAAGTGGTTAAGAAAAGCAGGTACTCAGTGTAGCTTGCAGTAAGTTAAAATCCTATTTATGTTATTTTTAACAGTTATATTACTCTAGTACTATTCCAGTCAGAATATAAATTCTCATATTTCCCATTGCTTTTGTTACCCTTTAACTCACTCATTGGATCCTCTTAATGTGCTATACACTGACATGCTTTTGAATGACACCTCTCATGGCTACAGCTTGTGAGTTTTATTGGTTAGGCTAAAATGTTTCTCTTACCGAGTGTTTTATGGGAAAATAAAACACTTCCTTTCTTCCAATGATATTTTATTAAGAATACTTCAGGATTCTACAACATACCTTTCTCCCCAACAAAAGGCAGGGACCAAGTGAAAACATCCATGAAATTTGGAAGCCAGTATGGATGAGGAGAGCAGTTGAATTGCCTTATATTCATAACATTGTTCTCATACTTCAATACTGCAGCTGAAAAATAAAAACAAAAAGAAGGGATTTTATAGCATATATTCTTCAAGCTCACCACCTGCTCCTTGAAAACCCTATATAGGGTCGCTATGGGTCAGAATCGACACAATAGCAGTTAACAACAACAACAACAATTAACATACAGGACAATATGTATACTATATTCCTACTTCTACATAAATTTTAACTTTATAAAAGTTCAACTATTTGACTTAATTTTTAAAACATCAAGGCAAAGAGTTTAATTAGTTGAATGTTTATATGATTTATGGACTTAAACTTCACTGTAATCTGTCACTACACAATACATGAATATTAAATATTGAGACAACATTACAATTTGGTAAATATTTATATAAAATAATTAATTGGATGTCTGTCAGGAATTGAGTCAAGCTCTTCTTGTAGCCAAGAACATTTTAGTCTTATTTAATTGCCAATGACACCAGTAAAAACTGCATAGCTAGATTAGTTTTATGTAATTCAATAATCTCAAATATTTGAGTTGATTTGATTTCATTTGTTAAAAAAACATACTTTTCCAGTAGAATTCACAATTGTTGTACAAAATAGTTTAAATTAGATTGCCTTCTTGAATTAATAAACTACATAAAATAATATGCTGACATCTAACTCTCTTCTGAAAATAAATTACTACTCATGAGGACTCTGAAAACCGAATCTGCATGCTTCAAATCTGCTTTGTGTTGTGTCTGTAAGTTAGAAATACACTCATGTGGAATGCTACAGTTGGAAAGATCCTAAGAGCATACTAGTTTCATTTCTCATTAGAATCTGAAATGCATTCTATAAGAATCCATTTCACAGGACAATAATATGGGCAGTTGTACGTTATGGGAAATACTCAAGTTGAATTTAAACTTGATTTTATGCAATTTCCACTCAGTGATCCTATTTCTGCCTTCTGGAAAAATACAGAACAAGTGTTTTTGTGTTTCTAAATGACAGCTTTTATAATATTTGAAAACAATCTCTTATATCATGCCTTCCTGAGTTTTGGCAACATTTCATTTTCATTATCCTACCATGTCATGAAATGAGTCCTGGTTTGGTGCTGTGGGGTAATGTGCTGGACTGCAAGGTTTGTTTGAACTGCAAGGTGGGCAATTCAAGCTCACCAGGGGCTCCCTGAGAACCCCATACAGGGTCACTATGAGTGACAGACTGTCAGTCACAGACTGACTCGATGGCACTTAACAACAATATCATATTATGATTAGTATTACTTTGTTGCTCTTATGTGGTGGAGTCGGTTCCGACTCACAGCGACCCTATATAGGGTTTCCGAGGCTGTAAATCTTTACGGGAGCAGAAAGCCTCATCTTTCTCCCACGTAACAGCTTTCGAACTGCTAACCTTGAGGTTTGCAGCCCGATTTGTAACCACTATGCTACCAGAGGTAGAGATTAATGAACAGATCCTAGATGATGTTAGATGAGTTTTTTAATGTTTAAGGGTTATTATTAAGTGCTGTTGAGATAGTTCCATCTCATAGTGGCCCTGTGTAGGGTTTTCAAGGAGTGACTGGTGGATATAAATTGATGACCTTGCAGTCATCAACACCATACATGTATAATTAAATACATAAATATCATTTCTCTTCCTCTAAATTCCAAGAACTCTTGCTCTACTCAATTTTGATCACAGCTACTTTTTTTATTTTATATGGCCCAGGGATGCATATCCAAATGGCCTTTGGCAGAAAAAACATTCCTCACTGATGTGGAGCTGTAGGTTAATGAGTTGGACTGTAAGGTTGGTGCTTCAAGCTCACCAGCTACTCCTCGGATACTCTATACATACAGGGTTGCTATGAGTTAGAACCAACTTGAAGGCACTTAACAACAACAACGCCTGTTCTACAGCAGTCCCTCATCCTGTTTCTCCTTCTTCTAGATACATGCTACATTGCCAATGCTTTTGGCACAGAACTCATACAATCTTCAAGATGGGTTTGATTAGTACAGAAGACTGGGAAGATACAGCTTTTTGTGACTTGGATAATACATATATCACTGCAGTCTAACAATATGTTGATATTTTCAGCAGCTTGTAGTTAAATAAAACATATTGGAGTCCTGACATGGCACGGTAGGATAAGCACTGGACTACAAGTTCTGCTTGAACTGCAAAGTTGTTGATTCAAACCTACCAGCCGCTTCTCAGAAGACTTATCTAGAATCACTATGAATTGAAACCACCTTGGATGAGCTTAGCAATTAAAATTATATTTGAGAACACTACCGCCTTTGATTTGAATCGTGTTTCTGCCTGACTAACATAAGTCCAGAGAATATAAAAATCACAGATACTTTGGGAGAAAGATTAAAAATAGAATTACATATTAATACAGTAGTCAACACTGGTATTCATGATGTAATTTTCTTCTTGTTGTGGAATACTGAGTCCTGTGAATATTTGCTACACCCATGGGAGTCCTGGTGTGGTGCTGTGGGTTAATGCGCCAGACTGCAAAGCCACTTGAACTGCAAGGTTGGTGGTTCAAGCTCACCTGTTGCTCCTCGGAAACCCTATTCAGGGTCACTATGGGTCGGAATAGACTTGATGGCACTTAACAACAACAACAATCCTCTTGGTGCTTTAGAATAAGCACTGGACTGTTAACCAAAAGGTTGCTGGTTCACATCCACCAGCTGCTCCTCAGAAACCCTATACAGGGTTGCTATGAGTTTGAACCACCTCATGGCACTTAACAATAACAACAATACTCTTTAGGTTATTTTATCACTTATGCCATTAAACTACATTCATGTGGTATTGAAAATATGCAAAATGAAAAAATAATCATGGAAAACTGCCACACTGATACTTCTGAACTCTGGGATGGGAAAGATGAAGTAGCCTCCATTTCTGCTACCTGAGCACTTAAGTTTTACTTCAAGTAAAATGGCTATTTTTGAGTATAGTATAGTCCTGGTGTGGTCTTGTGGTTAATGCACTGGACTGCAAAGTGGGTTTGAACCACAAGGTCAGTGGTTCAAGCACACCAGCTGCTCCTCGGAAACTCTATACAGGGTTGCTATGGGTCTGGACTGACACATCAGCACTTAACAACAAGAACAACCTAGCCACAATAGAAGTGTATCTGCAAATCTTCAAAATATTTTGTTAAGACTCTAGCTGTCTTTTTAAAGAGTTACTTCTAAGTTTCCTCCCATTTAAAAATAGCATTAGGTTAGCGTGGCCGGAGGAAGGAAAATAAGTGTTATGACTTGCAGTGCCCTGGGAGAAAGGAAAGGCTGGGCCAATACAGGTTTTATGTAAGGTGCCTTTTAATCCCAATGATAAATATGAAAAGAGGTGTGCCTACGCTTACATAACCAACAAAGGAACTGAGGCTCAGAAAAGAAGTGACATGCTTCACATCACGAAACCAGTAACTGGCACATCTCACTTATATCTGAATTCAGGTTGTCCTGACAGCAAATCCATTCTCTTTCACCATCCCTTGCTGTTTCTCATAAATTATAAATTCATGAATTCTAGGCTTAGCTGTTACACTAATATAACTTTTGAACATGGTGTTCATAATTAAAGAGGTTATACTTTTTGCTAAATACACATTTAAGAAAAGTAAGATAATACGCAAATTCACAAGCGATGGTAAGGAAATAGATAAAAACAAATGTTACGCATTGTAACTAGTAAAATGTTGTTATTTAGATGTCATCGAGTCAGTACTAACTCATAGTAACCCTATGCACAACAGAACGAAACACTGCCCGGTCCTGCGCCAACCTCACAATTGTTGCTACACTTGAGCCCTTTGCTGCTGCCACTGTGACAATCCATCTCGTTGGGGGTCTTCTTCTTTTTTGCTGACCCAGAACTTTACTAAACACAATATCCGTCTCCAGGAACTGGCCCCTTCTAGTAATATGTCCAAAATATGAGAGATAAAGTATGGCCATCTTGCCTTCGAAGATACATTGTAGTTGTACTTCATCCAATGGAGACTTTCTTGTTCTTTTGGCAGTCCATGGTACTTTTGATACTTTCCTTGAACACCATAACTCAAATACATCAGTTCTGCTACAGTCTTCTTTATTATCCAACTTTCACATGCCTAAGAGGTTATTAAAAATACCCGGTTTGGGTCAGGTTAACCTTAGTCCTTTAACTGACATCTTTGTTCTTGAACACTTAAAAGAGGTCTTGTGTAGCACATTTGTCCAATACAGTACGTCATTTGATTTCTTGACTGCTGCTTCCATGAATGTTGATGATGGATCCAAGAAAAGTGAAAGCTTGAACAACTTCAATCTTTTTTCCATTTACCTTGATATTATTTATTGGTCCAGTGGCGAAGATTTTTGTTTTCTTTACCCTGAGGTGCAACCCATACTGAAGGCTGTGGTCTTTGATCTTCATCAGAAAATCTTTTGAGTCTTCTCCGCTTTCAGCAAGAAAGGTTGTATCATCTGCATATCACAGGTTATTAATGAGTCTTTCTGAAACCATGATGCCTCATTTTTCTACATGTAATCTAGCTTCTTGAATTATCTGCTCAGCATATGGATTAAATAAGTATGGTGAAAGCATTTATTCAGTCAACATTAGCTCAAAACAATTTATATGAGTACCTACTAAAATAGAAAAAACTTTTGAGATTTTTTTAAAAAAAATATTAACAACATAAATAAAAATATATTTTAACAGCTACCGCTATTGAAACACTGCTTATTGTTTGTTGTGAAGTACCGTGAAGTCAGTTCCTACTCATAGTGACCCTGTATAGTATTTCCAAGGAGTGGCTGGTGACTTTGAACCACCAATCTTGTGCTTATCAAGTGCTTATCTTATAGTGCTACACCAGGCACATGGCTAGCCCTTTACAAATAAAATCACATCACTTTAAAATAAATATCCCTCAAAAATGGTTCCTATCATTTACATTTTGAAAATGAACAAAGAGTAAGAGGTTAAGTGATTTGCCCAAGGTCACAATTAAGTAGCAAACCTCAGCTTTGGCCTGAATCTAAAGTCCTCATATTTTAGTATTTCATGCTACACTAGCCCTAACAGCATAAACCATGCAATGTATATACCATTGGACATAGGTTCTTTCTCCTCTGTTTTTATTTTTTCAAAGAGCAGTGAATTAGAAGGCCAGAAAGTCCAGATGGCTAGATGGATTCTGTCACTAAGCACTCATGTGACACAAGGTTGCTAACCATGTCGAGGTCTGTTACCTCACCTGTTAATTATGCAGGCATAACTAGATAACTTACCAGCTGTTCCACAGGGGAAAGATGAGGCTTTCTGCTCCCATAAAGATTTACAGCCTCAGAAGCCCTGTACAAGGTCACTATGAGTTAGAACTGACTCCACCGCACATAATAACAACAACAACAACTAGATAACTTACATGGTCTCTTCCAGAACTGAATGGTGCTAAATGATGTTCTGAAAAAAGGACCTCATCTTTAATGCAATTCATAATCTCAGTAATTCCAGAAGTTGCTAATAGTATAGTTTACTTCTCTATATTTAAAAAAAAGTTTAATTTGAAAATACAAATATTCCAACATGTATACTTTTCCCCACAGCTTCATAAAGTAGTCATGCATAATCATTTCCCAAGTGACCTTATATTGTTACTCATGAATTTTGATGTTTTGTGTAATAAATATATAACACAAAAGTACATGAAACAAAATCTCAACCAAAACAATCCCAAATATCTACAGTCATGAAATTCACAGTTAACGTTTCATCTTCCACCTCCCACATCCCCAGCCCATGCCACCTGCCTCTGACTGTCATAGGGATTACAAAACTCAACCAGAGCCCTAACAGTGTGCTCTTCTCTGAAGCACTTGAAAGACATTTATCTCCAGTGCAATATAAATAATACAAATGATTGCACTCTAAGAATCACTCCAGACCACCTCCTGAGACTTTGTCTGAGTAATAGAGACAAGAAAGAAAGAAAAAGAACAAAATCCAGTCAAGGAACTCTTCTATGCGCCTGGCAACTACACATAACCTGATGTCATATGACAACTGTTATTAAGGGTCTAGAGAGAGTGTGACACTACAGAACTTATGCTATTAACCCTAATTCTGAGAAGCCCGTACCATCACATGTGCTTTGCAATTGGAAGTAATACTTATCCCAAGAATCTGGAAGTCGGGCTGTGAGTTCTTTCATTGATTTCAGAATTATTGTCTCTGAGTTATGTAATTACTTAGTCTAATCTCTTTAATTTATTATTATTTTTTATCTGTAGAACCTTGCCTTGAAAGACATGTTTATGTAAAAATGTAAAACCAATAATCATGGAATTGCTCCACTGAAACAGTAGATAGAGAAGGGGTATAGACTCTGCTTGTTTTCTTCTACTATAGTGGGAGCCCCTGAATATAGAGAAATCCAGGGAAATCAGAATCTAGATCTGAATTCAAAGTTGTCTACCAAACCCTGAACTGAATCTGAAATAAAGGTATTTTTCTTATCTAAAATTAGAAACTTGATAAGAGGCAAAAAGTAACATGACAAAAGAATTTGATAACTTTTTCTTGACATCTCCTCTACCTACAGTTGCCATCACCAAGGAAGCTGAAGATGAGACAGTGAATGACATGAATAAAAATATCGAAAGAAAGCTTCTAATTTAAGAGAAATTATCAAAAAATTGCTAACAGGAGGTAGTGACTAGTTCACTAAAGCATGGATTCAGCTCATCAAAAGTGGATTTCAAGAGAAACACAAAGCTCCTTTCTTCCCCCTGACTTAATGCTTTACATTCCTAACTGCAATGCTCGCAACATCCCTCTAGCATTCAACTAGGTCTATTTTAAGATTTGGAAGAAGAGGGACCAAAGACTGGAAATGACATGGATTTTTTTTTCCCCATTCTCACCCTTTTGCTAACATGTTTCACCTTTTTATCTCTAACTGTCCAAGCACTCCCATCTTCAAAAAATGGGACAGTGAGGCAGAAAAGAAACAAAGATGAGAGAGTATCAAATGGGGTATTCCAGAATCATAATCTACCCAGAAATTAAAAAAAAAAAACAAAAAAAAAAAAACTTGTATAACAGTCACAGGATGTTTTTTGTTCTAATTCTTTCACCTGTAGATGCCCAAGTAGAAAAGCACACAAAAGCATATTGTGTTATTTTGGCGAGATCCTATGATTACAGATGAAGGATGATGGCCTGCTGGATAAAATTCTTGAGGTAGGACCCAAGTAGTTCAGACTCATTATAAGCTTTGACAATGAATTAAGATTATGCTGATATGTTTAAGGAAAGCGGTTCTTCATTCTGAGAGAGATGCTGTATGTATTTTAAAATCTGTATTTTTCCATAAATTGTTTTCCACTTTGAGGAGTACAATTTTCAGACCTTTCATTTTGGGTTTTTTATATATATATATACCACAAAATGACTTTCGGTAGTGTAGTGGTTACGAGTTGGGCTGCTAACCTTAAGGTCAGCAGTTCGAAACTACCAGTCATTCTGCGGGAGAAAGATGGCTTTCTGCTCCCATAAAGATTTACAGCCTTGGAAACCCTATTCAGGGTCACTATGAGTTGGAACCGACTGTAGGGCACACTACCACCACCATGTAGTCACATAAATTCATAAATATGTTAATGTTGTTGTTAAAAGGAGCTCTGGTAGTGTAGTGGTTACGAATCGGGCTGCTAACTTCAAGGTCAGCAGTTCGAAATTACCAGTCATTCCACGGAAGAAAGATGAGGCTTTCTGCTTCTGTAAAAATTTACAGCCTCAGAAACCCTGTACAGGGTTACTATGAGTC
>NW_006408729.1:4758067-4765449 GCF_000296735.1 Chrysochloris asiatica | reverse complement strand
AGAGCAAATGATCAAGTAACTAATGAAAATGGATTTCAGGTTTTCAAATTTTATGTAATTAGACCATAACAATGCAGTTGTACATTTAATTCACTGAATAAATCTTAAGTGCTTGACTACTAGAAAGCTTGGCAGTTAGAATCCACATAGAGGCACTTGGCAATCTCCCTCCAAAAGGTCACAGCATCAGAAACTCCAAGGAGCGGTTCTACTCTGCATACATGGGGTCGACATGTGTGAGCATTCACTCAACAGTAAACAACAACAGTTTCCTTGAAATTTAATGTTTAAACTGCTTAATTCAGTACCTATTGTAAGATTCTTCATAGGTAGATTTTCATTAAAATCTATGTAATGACTGAAATTTAAACAATCTGAAATAATTTACTATTTATGAATATACACAGTGTTGTCAGAGGTGCTATCAAGTCGGTACCGACTCGTAGTGACCCTATGCACAATAGAACTAAACGCTGCCCGGTCCTGGGCCAACTTCACAATTGTTGCCACACTTGAGCCCATTGATGTTGCCACTTTGCCAATCCATCTTGCTGCGGGTCTTCCTTTTTTTCTCTGACCCTCCACCTTACCAAACATGATATCCTTCTCCAATGACTGGTCCCTCCAGACAGTATGTCTGAAGTCTGAGAGACAAAGTTTGGCCATCTTGGCCTCCAAGGAGCACTCTGGCTGCACTTCTTCCAGCACAGATCTGTTGGTTCTTTAGGCAGCTCATGGTCCTTTCAATATTCTCCTCCAACACCATAACTCAAAAGCATCAATTCTTCTACTATCTTCCTTATTTACTGTTCAACTTTCACATGCATATGAGGCTATTAAAAATACCATGGCTTGGGTCAGGTGCACCTTATTCCTAAAGCTGACATCTTTGCTCTTCAACACTTTAAAAAGGTTTTGTGCAGCATATTTGCTTAATGCAATACATCGTTTGATTTCTTGGCTGCTACTTCCATAAGTGTTGATGATTGATCCAAGAAAAATGAAGTCCTTGACAACTTCAATCTTTTTTCCATTGACAATAATGTAGTTTATTGGTTCAGTGGTGATAATTTTTGTTTTCTTTACATTGAGATGCAATTCATACCGAAGGTTGTGCTCTTTGATCTTCATCAGTAAGTATTTTAAGTCCTCTTCACTTTTAACAAGCAAGGTTGTATAATCTGCATATCGCAGGTTGTTGATGAGTCTTCCTCCAATTCTGATGCCATGTTTTTCCTCATATAACCCAGTTTCTTGGATTATTTGCTCAGCATATAGCTTGAACAAGTATGGTGAAATAATACAACCCTGTTGCACACCTTTCCTAATTTTAAACCATTCAGTGTTCCCATGTTCTGTCTGAACTGCCTCATTCATTTTTTACCATTAAAGGTACATTAATTTTCTACATACATATATACATCATACATGCACTATATAAAATCCTGTATGTCCACCTCTCGTTCTTGCCCCATTTTTCTTAATAAAATTTCCTTCTCGCTCTTTATATACCTGGTGATGCAGTGAGTTAAGTGTTGGGCTGCTTTTCTAATTACAAGGTTAGTAGTTCAAACCCACCAGCCATTTCAAGGGAGAAACATGCATCTGTCTGCTCTTGTACAGATTTATAGTCTTGAAAAACCTATGTAGGGTCACTATGAGTCAGAATCTACTCAATGGCAGTGGGTATACCTTGCAAAAAAATCCCTAAATGGCACAAACAGTTTGAGCTTGACTACTAACCTAAAGATTAGTGGTGTGAATCCACCTAGAAGCATTGCAGAAGAAATGCCTTTATATCCACTTCAATAAAGATTAAAGCCAAGATAACCCTATAGAATAGTTCTACGCTGTAACACATGCGATCACCATGAGTTGGAACTGACTCAACAGCTATGGGTCCAGGTTGTTTTTCTCCCAATTACATCCTTCATAGTACCGATGACACCTTCTTTAACTTTGTAACAAGTCTCACACATGAAATTTAGACAATGATACTTTTACTTATCTAAATGAATGAGATTGTGTCAGATACTTCTGTAAAGTAATTTGTTGCTGTTATAAAGTACCATTGAGCCAGTTACAACTTACAGCAACTCTATATACAACAGAATGAAAACAGTCCAGGCCTACACCATTTTACAGTTATTCCTATGTTTGAGCCCACTGTTGAAGCCACTGTGTCAATATATCTTGTTGAGGGTCTCCATTTTCACTTGCCCTTTACTTTGCCAAACATGATGTCTTTTCCAGGAACTGGTCTTCCTAAGAATATGTACAATGTACGTGAGACAAGATATTGCTGTTCTCATTTCTGAGGAGGATTCTGGATGTACTTCAAGATAGATTTGTTTGTTCTTCTGGTAGTTCATGGTATATTTAATAGTATTCATCATCACAAATAATTCAAAGGAATCAATTCTTCTTTGGTCTTCCTTATTCATAGCCTAGTTTACCCATGCATATGAGGTAACTGAAAATTCCATGGTTTGGGTCAGGTGAACCTTAGTCTTCAAAATGACAGCATTGTTTTAAAGCAATCTTTTGCAGCACATTTAACAATATAATACATCATTTGATTTCGTCACTCCTGCTTCCAAGGACATGGATTGTGGATCCAAGTAAAATGAAATCCTTGACATTTTCAATTATCCTGATGTTGTTTATTGGTGACGACTTTTTTTTTCTCTTTATGTTGCAACGTAGTCTTTGATCTTCATGAGTATACTTCAAAGTCCTCTGTATTATCAGCAAACAAGGGGCTGTCTCATCTGCATACTGCAGGTTGCTAATGAATCTTCCTCCAATCCTGATGCAAAAGGCCAATATTACTCCACTTCAGGTCACTAATGCCTAGTATATAAATCTTTCATGTGTTCCATTTCATTTTTGACAACTTCCAATGCTCCTAGATTCATACTTCATACTTTCCATGCTCTAATTATTAATGGATGTTTGCAGCTGTTTCTTCATTGAGCCGAATCAGCAAATGAAGTTTCTTAAAATTTTGCTCCATCCCTGTTATTAAGGTCAACTCTACTTTTAGGAGGCAGCTGTTTCCCAGTTGTATTATGGGTGCTTTCCAGTGTGAGGGGGTTCATCTTCTGGCAGTATATCAGACAATCTGCTACTGTTATTCTTAAGGTTTTCTGTGGCTAATATTTCAGACATGGACACCTTCTTTTTTCCTTGTCTGTTTTAGTGTGAAAGCTTCACTGAAAGCTGTCGTCTAGGTGTGACGCTACTGGTATTTGAAATACTGGCAGCATAGCTTCCAGAATCACAGAAACAAAAAACATACAAGCTGCCACAGTATGACAAGCAGTGGTATGAAATAGTATAAACAAATATTAGGTTTGTGTGTGTGATTTTGTTTTCGTATGTGTTACCTGCTTCTTTTCTTAAAATTATATTAATGAATTTTTAAACAACTAAAAATTCAAATGCAAAATTTTCAGTAAAGTAAATGGGAGGATGAGGATGTAAAGGATGCATAAAGCATTGCTGTTGTTAAGTTCCATTAGGTAGGTTCTGACTTGTAGTAATCCTGTATAGGGTTTCCAAGACTGTGGAAGGAGAAAGCAACATCTTTCTTTTTTGGAGCAGTTGGTAGGCTCAAACTGTCGACATTATGGTTTGCAGTCCAGTGCTCATCACACGTACATTGCAGCCACCACACTGCCTGAATACAAAATAGTACCCATTCATTGTCTTTCAGTACTTTGTACCACACATGGCTTGTGTTCAATAGTGTTGGTTTAAAAAAAAAAAAAAAAAAAAAGATCTAAGAAAATAGAAGAAGGAAGGAAAGCAGGAAGACAGAAGAAAAGTAATTTTTCAGAAACCGAAAACATAACCCTTCAGGACTTTAAAAACTAATTCTTTATGGAATCCTGGTGTGGTGCTGTAAGGCAAGAACTGGATTACTAACCACAAGGTTGGTAGTTCAAACCCACCAGCCATGCCTCAGAAATCATCAGGGTTCCTATGAGTCAGAATCGATTGGACAGCAGTTAATAACATGGAGATTGATTGATGTAAATGCTTTGTGCTTGATTACTAAATGAAAAGTTGCAGTCTGAACCTATCCAACAATGCCTGGAAGACAGGCCTAGTGATCTCCTTCTATAGAGATTACAACCCACAAAATCTGATGGAGTAGTTCTCCTCTGCAACACAAAGGGTTTTCATGAGCTGGAATCGACTCAATGGCAATTTGATTTGAATTATATTATCTATGTCCTCACTACATGGTTGCTGTTCTGGAAAGGCAGCAACAGAAAATGTGACACTATCTAAAATGATCAGTGTTGAATCCAAGTGTTGCTGGTTGAAGACAAGAAGTCAGACAGACTCTATATTCCAATGACAACACAGAAGTTTTATGTATTAATAACATGCATGTATTGCATTAGGCAACTCTGCTGCATGAAACCTCTTTAAAGTGTTAAAAAGCAAAGATGTCAATTTGAGGATTAAGATGCGCCTGACCCACACCATGGTATTTTCTATAACCTCACATGCATGAAAAATGTGGACAATGACTAAGGAAGACCATTGAAGAATTGATGAGTTATGAGTCTGAGTTAAGGTTTTGGAGCTTGAGTTATGGTTTTGGAGAAGAATACTAAAAAGTACTACATCCTGCTAGAAGAACAAACATCTGTGTTGGAAGAAGTACAACCCCAATGTTCATTGGAAGTCAGGGTGGTGAGACTTCGTCTTTCATATTTCAGACATCTTATCAGGAGGGACCAAACCCATGAGAAGGACATCATGTTGGGTAAAGTGGAGTCAGAGAAAAAGAGGAAGACCCCCAATGAGATGAATTCGCACAGTGGCAGCAGCAATGGCCTCAAGTTTGACAATGATTGTGAGGATGCTGCAGTACCAGGCATTGTTTCATTCTGTTATGCATAACGTCACTATGAGTTGGAATTGACTTGATGGCACCTAAAAACAACAGCTGAAAGTGAAAGAACTATGTATAAAATACTTCTGAGAAGACCCTATCGTCATTATTGTTAAATTCCAACTCAAAGCGACTCTGTATAGTGTTTCTGAGGACCAGCATGTGGTTTGAACCACTAACCTGTGGTTAGTAGTCCAGTGCTTATCGTACAGAGCCAACCAAGATCCAAGAAGACCTTGATAGGATTTCCAAATCTGGGCATCCTCAACAACTGGGTGATGAATTTCTGAGATTCAAAATGTTAAGTGAAATGAATGCAATGCACCATATCGTTAACTGCTTGAACCTATAATGTTGGCTTTAAAGGTGCTATTCAGAAATGTTAAGTGCTATTTTTTTTTTTCTGTTATTATATGGGTTTAGTACAACACCATTATGTTTCTTTTATTTACCTTAGCTTCTTGGTCTATTTGGGTTTTATGAACAATGAATTACAAAAAGGTTGCCCCTAAAATATTAGGGCATCTATGTTATCACTAAGGAGAGGCTGGGGATGGAAGTAGGAAAAATGCAGTTAACACCAAGTCTACTCTGACTGTAGTTGTTGGAAGTTACAGGTTATTGCTGCATAAGAGTAAGTACACAAACTTTCCCTCCAGGGAGCCTAGCATACGCTGATGAAGTGTTCTCCTTTTCCCTTTGGCTACTGTCTCTCTTAAGTCATGTCCGAGCCACCACTCGTGGCCTAACATATGAAGCTCATGGGAGATGTGAATGGCTATTCATCACAGCTCAAAGACTGCTCTGAGAGGTGTCACCTCAGAGGCTAGATTCTTTGTTTTAAAATCATAAAGGGGTCTGTAAAATTACTGTTGTTGTTAAGTGCCGTCAAGTTGATTCCAACCCATAGCGACCTTGGTCTGTAAAATAGGGAGTTGGAAATAATACTTGAGTCTGTATCACACAATACAAATTATGTGAACTCAGTTAATATTTCTCCTTATTTGACCTTCTGCTTGTAAAATAGAACTATAGTACCCAGAATGTCATTTTCAAAGCACAAAGATACTTTGTATATATAATATAGAAATAAAATATGAATGTATTTATATTTAAATAATGTATCTAATCAACATACATGATAATATATACAATTAGATATAATATCTGGTAACTAAGAAATATAAAGTAATATGACTCAGTTTCAATTCCTCAAGGAGGGGCTGGCTATTTTTAATAGTCTATATTTTTAATAGTCTACAATTTTATACCTAATGTGTCACATCTAAGTACTGAGATCCAGAGAATTTAGCGCTAAAAAATATGATTCTTGGAATTAGTCCAAATCCAGTGTAATACTGTGAATCATTTCTAACATTACAACTTCACATAGAAAACAAAATTTCATCCACTAAATATTTTTGTTGTCAACAAGAAAGAAATATTTGAAGTTATTTTTTCCTTACCAGCTCAGCTGGTACATTCCTTTAAGTTGTAGTTTATATTAATATAAGTCAAGTATAAGGCTTAAGCAAGTATAGACTAAGAAAAGAGAGAGCTTTAGCTTTAAGCTACTGAAGGATATGCAATGGGCATAGTAAACACTGTGTCCAGGCTTTGCTTTCATTCAATACAGATGATACTTATCAACTCCAAATGCTTGGTAAAGGTAACCATACCCTGGTGGGAGGTATGTGGAAAACTGGTAGTATCTATGTAATCAAATAACACACTTTCCACCTTCAAGCTTCTATTTGGTATCAAGCGCTGAGCTTTAGCTTGCAATGATAGTTGTTATCTCTAAAATATCCTTGACACCAAGTTCACATTAAGTCTGTATACACTTGGTAACACCATTATTTTCCATGGAAGTGATGTCACTAAGACTTTTTGACATTGTCACGGTAGAGTCTATTGCAAGTTAAGAATTTCCAGATCAAAAACAGCAACTAGATTGGGATAAGATTCTTGTGGTTCAATAGTTAATAGTTGGTATCAGGACTGATTGCAATTGTTGCAGATGTAAAGGTAGATGTTTTGTAACAAAAGGAGGGGAGTGGATGATCTTGCAGTCCAGGAATGGAGGACCCTGGGACCATCAAGGGAGAAGAGCAGAGTGCAAGACCCTATCCAGAGAAGCGGCGATGCCAAGAGATGGATGCAGAGATGATGACATGAGGCGGCTGGGGACTCTAGACTCAAGGAGGGAGAGGGGCTGTGTGCTGGTGGCTGGGGGGCAGGAATGCAGGTTATGCCCTTTGGTTGTCTGAATGGTTATATATTCCTGAGTGCTTTGGTGTACATAAAAACAAAACAAAACAGGGAATGAAAGCAAACAATGTTGAATGATGATGCATGAGGGTATTGTAATCATTGTAATGAAACGAAATATGATAGGATGAATGTAAAGCTGATGTTCTCCCATGTAAACTATCATTCAATTCACAAAAACTTAAAAAAAAAAAAAAAA
>NW_006408729.1:4727762-4757261 GCF_000296735.1 Chrysochloris asiatica | reverse complement strand
GACCCTGTACAGGGTTTCCGAGGCTGTAAATCTTTACGGGAGCAGAAAGCCTCATCTTTCTCCCGTGGAACAGCTAGTAGTTTCGAACTGCTGACCTTGAGGTTCACAGTCCGATTCGTAACCACTATGCTACCAGAGCTCCTTATTGAATCAGTATAGCGACCCTGTATATGGTTTCCAAGGAGTGACTGGTGAGCCTGAACCATCGACCTTGTGGTTCAAACCGACTTTGCAGTCCAGTGCCTTAGGCCACAGCTCCACATGAGGACTCCAAATGTTTACAAGTGAGCAAATTGCTAACTGGACTCAAACTAACCTTATGAAAAGTAGCCTCTAGCAATGACTGTGGCTACTTACACTGTTGAATTGAATAAGCATTGCTGAGTAGCCTTTAGCAATGACTGTGGCTTCTTTTCACTATGGAACTGAATAAGCAAAGCAAAACTATTAAGTGCTCTAAGGGACAGCTTGTCAAGGAAGACATGAATTATTTATTTTAGAATAAAAGTTACCTTAACTTTAGTCTTTTAATAATGAATATATATGATATATAACACTCATGTAACAAATAACCCTTCATCTCAAACACTTTTCTTCTCTTACTGATGAACAGTCAGTCAGTCACCCAATTATAATGGAGCCATGGCTTAAATGATCAGTGTAATTAGAGCCCTGAAACCTTGCACATAACCAAGTTGAGTTGAGGCAGCCAAGCAGAGAGAGCGATCAACCTGCAGAATCTGGAATCGGGCTGCCTGAGTTTCAGTTTCACTGCTTCCACCGACTGAGCAAATCTTGTGGAAAAGTATCTAGTCCCTCTAAGCCCCAGCTTTCTATCAATATAAATAAGATGATAGTGTCTTTAATAAGGATGCTGACATATTAAATACAGTCAATATTTCAAAGTAAAACGTGTGAAAACCAGAACCAGTACAAGGCAGAAACCTATCAGAGAAGGAAAATGAAAATTATTATCCATTAAAATGAGCGAGAGAAAGGTGATAGGAATGTACCTTGGCATAGGTGGAAAACTTGTGAGACCTGGAAAAACAACTATGAGGATGGGCCATGACTAGGCAATGTTTTTTTCTGTTTCCTACAGAGGGTTTCTATGGGTCAGAACTTACTTGATGGCACACAACAACAACAAATCCATATATTCATCTACCCATCCACTCATTCTTTCATCTGACAACTTATGTGAGGTACTTACAACTGGCACTACATAGAAACCTACTGTAATTTATTCTAGATTAATTTAAAGCACTGGGGTATAGATAGAGAGGTAGAAGATTTAACTCATTAAATCAAAGCTATAAAACAGACTTTCCCAGAGTTTCACAGCTACCACGTTGAATTGCTTAAATCAGTTTCTACTTTCCAATGATTTTTCTTGCTACTGAGAGAGTGTACACTGGTGGTACAGTGGTAAAAACACATGACTGGCTAACAGAAAAACTGGAAGCTCAAATCCACCAGTGGCTCCATGGGAGAAAGATGTCATGGTCTGTTTCTGTAAAGCTATGTTGTTGTTGTGAAGTGCCGTCGAGTTGGTTACGACCCATAGCAATCCTGTATCAGATTTCCAAGGAGCAGCTGGTGAGCTTGAACTGCCAACCTTGCAGTTCAAATGGCTTTGCAGTCTGGCGCATTAACCCACAGAGCAACCGAAAACCATATGTAGGCAGTTCTACTCTGTCACAGAGTCACTATAAGAGTTTAAATTGACATGACAGCACCCAACAAGAAGATTGTTTCAATGCTACTTCCTCAATGAGCTGTTTATTGCCCCTACAGAAGAATTTCTACTGTCTTTTCATACCACTCTTGTCTTCTTTACAGAAGTATTTAAATAATTGCTGGTAGAATTATTTATTTAAGATCTATCACACTACCAGATCTTAAAGTTCACTTGGGGAGAGATAAAGTTTGTCTCCTTTGTTTATAGTTCTAGTACCTAACATACTGCTTGGTATATAATAAGTTCTCAATAAATGTTCAGTATATGTTTTATTCATCATTGTATCGGTAAATGGATAATATTGATATCACTTTTACAGGCGGAAAATTATTTTAAAAAAATAGAGTCTACATATCTAACATTACATATTTTTCTGTTTGGCATATTTGGGTAATTAGCTTTTCCCTTAAAGCTATATTTTCGCAAGAGAAAAACAATTTAAATGCATAATGGGCTCTGAAAATGTTTAACTCTATTTGGAAATGGTATTAATATTCTTTACAGCAGTAACTTAGAGAGGAAGCTCTATGGACACTTTTGAGTACTTGTTTGTTATGAATTCCTGGGGGCGGGGACTTCAATCGATACATGTGTTGGATCAAACCCTGTAGAAGGACATTAAGCTTAGCAAAGTGGTGGGCAAATGAAAAAGAGGAAGATCCTCAATGAGCTGGATTGACACAGTGGCAACAACTGTGCTGACTGTCTGCTATGTACAGGGCATGCTACTCGGCTTTTTATGTGTCCCCCAAACTCTTCTTATTGGGAAACAATAGGAATACATGGAAACAGTAACTAGAAACAAAAAAAGTAAATAGTAAATTCAAGGTAAAAGTCCAGCATTGCAGGCTTTCAGAGAAAAGACTGTCAACATAAGTCTTAATGAAAAAAATACACTGGTGTGTTGTTGTTAAGTGCCTCTGAGTTGATTCCAACCCACAGCAACCCCGTATAGGGTTTCTGAGAAGCAGCTGGTGAGCTTGAACTGCCGACCTTGCAGTTCAAATGGCTTTGCAGTCTGGCACATTCACTCACAGCACCACACCAGGACTCCAGGAATAGTCTATTTAGATAAGCAAAGTGAGATAAATACTGAAAGAAATGTGTTTTTATTATTTTATAACATGGGGTTTTTGTACCCCATGTTATAAATATGTAGGTGTATCAAATATGTAGAGATATAAAAAGTAGAAAGTCATTTGAAGCAATGAATAGAATAAATTTGCTTAGAGAATTCACCAGACAAAAGTATAGGGGTAGGTCAGATTGGTAGGTTGAACCTGAGAGTGAAAATATAAATAGGTTAAGGGCATTTTTCTGCCAGCTTCTATCAGTCTGGTATTGACATGTGGCATAATAATGACTACATAAAATATTCAGTGATGATGATATCTAAATGTGGCACAGTATTTTGTTTCAGAGCAATTTCATTTACTATTGCCAAGAGATTTTTTATTTTCATTTTACCAAGATGTCACTGCATAGTCAATAAATTTAAATGACTTAGTTGTCTATGTCAGAGCTGTGGTTCAAACCTACATCTTTTGATCATCTTTCACATAATAGCTGCTGGGTTCAAATGCTGACCTTATAGTTAGAAGACCATGACTTAACCCACTGTGTCACCAAGGTTTCTTATTGTGCAATGAACTAAACTCCAAAGCAAGTTCATGTCCACTAAGTCAATTCCACTGATTCATAGAGACCACATATAGGATTTCTGAGACTGTAAATCTTTATGGGATTAGAGAGCCTCTTCTTTCTTCCATGGAGCGGTTGGTAGGTTTGAACTGCCAATCTTATAGGTAGCAGTCCAATGCTTATCCTATAGAATCACGATAGCTGTTTTATTGTGTAACTGTTTTTGTTTTTTTGTGTGTATAATTGCAATTGTTTTTGCCATCGAGTCAGTTCCGACTCATAGCAGCCCTGCATAGGGTTTTCCAGGAGCAGTTGTTGAGTTTCAACTGCTGACCTGTGGTTCAAACTGACCTTTCAGCTCAGTGCTTTATCCTATAGCACCACACCAGGACTCTAATGTTGTTAAATGCGGTCCAGTTGGTTCCTACCTATAGTCACTCTATGTAGGGTTTTTGAGGAGTGGCTAGTGAGCTAGAACTGCTGACCTAGAAGTTCAAACCGATTTTGCAGTCCAGCGCATTATCCCACAGCACCACATCATGGCTCCGTTGTTGTTGTTGTTAAATGCTGTCGAGTTGGTTCTGACTCATAGTGACTCTGTATAGTGTTTCCAAGGAGCAGCTGGTGGATTTTAACCATCGACCTAGTGGTATGAAGTCCAGAGCTGATCTGACTCCATTAGCAGGTGATAATTTCAGGGTAATCTGCTTCCAAGCAACAGAAGGTTAATTCAGAACCTACAGTTCTTCACTCTTATTTTTTGCTATGTCATTCATTGTTTTAAAGGTACCTACAAGCAATTTTTTATTGCAGGGCTTTATAAAATTCTAGTTAACAGTTATTTTATTCAAATACAGTAACTATCACTTTAGTGGGCGTGCATAATTGACTCCCTCTCCCACATACTGTACACAGTGTTAGCATAATAGCTTTAAAGTGCTTCGGAAATCTTACACAAAAGTCTTTTGAAAGTATGTTGAAGCTGAAGAATAATTTCTCTCTTATTTCCTATCACTTTATATTTTTCTCTCAAGAGAATTCTTTCTTATATGAAAAGATTCCCAAACTGAAATATCATTCCTGAAAGAGTGTGATGTACTTCAAAGGCAAAAGAATACAGTGAATGAGCCACAAAATCAACAAGATAAGAGATGCACACATGTCTGCTGGTTTTGTTTTAAGTTTCTACCTGTAAAATCAGAACTATTACAAAAAAGCAATACACACTCTATGGGAGTATAGTTACTGGTCTCAAGTGAAATTACACACCTAGTCTTATGATTAATGGAAGAAAATCTAGCTCTATTTTCAATGGGAGCAAAATCCCAACTTTATACATACACTGTTAAAGGTTTAAAACCAAAAAAAAATTACTTGTTTAGGGATATCTCTCAACTAGGTTTACTAGAAATATTTTAAAAGGTACAAAACAATAAAAGCAGAAGTATTCATATTTATGTACTCATTCTTCACAATAGCTTGTCATGATCCACACAGTCAAAAGCTTTTCCTTACTCAATAAAGCACAAGTAAACACTGTTCTGGTATTCTCTGCTTTCAGACAAGATCCATCTGACATCCGCAACGATGTCCCTCATTCTCTGTTCTGGTCTGAATCCGGCTTGAACCTCTGGCCGTTTCCTGTTGATATAATGTTGCTTTCGTTTTTGAATTATCTTCAGCAAAATTTTACTTGCATATGATATTAATGATATTGTCCAAAAATTTTTGCATTCTGTTGGGACACCTCTCTTTGGAATGGGTACAAATATGGCTTTTTTCAATCATTTTTTCTTCTTAATTTCTTGGTACAGATGAGTGAGCACTTCCAGTGCTGTATCAGTTTGATGAAAGATTTCAGTTTGTATTCTATCAGTTCCAGGATCTTTGTTCTTTGCCAATGTCTTCAGTGCAACTTGGACTTTTTCCTTTAGTACCATTGGCTCTTGATCACATGATACCTCTTAAAATGATTTAAAACTGACCATTTCTTTTTGGTATTGTGATTGTGTATTCCTTCCCTATTCTTTTGATGCTTTCTGCATCATTCAATATTTTGCCCATGCAATAGTTCAGTGTTGCAAGTTGAGCCTTGAATTTTTTCTTCAGTTCTTTCAGCTTCAGAAATACTGACCATGTTCTTCCCTTTTGGTTTCTAACTCCAGGTCTTCGCACATTTCATTATAATATTTGACTATGTATTATTTACTTTGTATTCATAAGTAGGGTCAGCTCTTGAAAACCTTATGAATAGCTGATTCTCCTAGTTTACATTTTATATTTATATTTCAACATATGGTATCTTAAATTGATATTTTGTTAAGTGTCACTGAGTTGTTTCTGACTCATAGCTACCTTGGACGGGGTTGCCGAGGAGCAGTTGGTGAGTTTGAACTGTTGACCTTGTGGTTCAAACAGACCTTGTGGTCCAGTACACTATCCAACAGTGCCACACCAGGGTTAAAAAACCATCCAAACATCTTACTCTGTCAACTCACTTATAACCACTTGCTTGCAGAGAATACGTCTTATTTGATTTGATTTCTTCTTCCCACAGACCACTAAGAAGAGCACCTATTTTCTAGGAATTGTTGTTTGTCCCTGCCACCTATGGCTTCTGTGAGAACAGCACCGCAGCTACTGGTACCCGTGGTTCCATGGCCACAGGAGAGGGTCTACCACAGTCAAGATGGCAATGTAAGAGATTATGTATCTAGAGCACCTTCCACCCAGCAGGTGTCAGTTTCTGGGCCATGGGGACAGGGAAGGAGAGGTACACAGGGCAGTCACATGCTCCATGTATCACAATGAGGTGCATGGCAGCAGTGGAGCTATATGTGATTTGTGTTTTGGAGCAGGATCCTCGAGGGAACCAAGTTATGGTGTTTTGGAGATGGAGACACAGAGGTGGAGGCCTACCTTCCACAGGAAGTGGAATATATTGGGGGCATGAAAGTAGCAGCTTACTGATGAGGAACAAGGACACACGAGAGAGACTTAGTAGGTAGTCCACATGCACCGTAGGTATCCTGGAAACCAGGCATAGCATAGAAGACATCTATCACCCCTCACTATGGGAGTGACTCCAAATTTTCAGATTGTCTCAGAAACTTAGAAATTCTGACTCTGTTTGCCTCTCCCAGGCTGAATTCGACCTCACATAAATTATTTAATTGCTTTTCCTCAGCTTGTCTCAATTTCTCTTAATCTCAGAAAACCACACTCAGATATGCTGCCAACTACAGTGAATGGTTTTAATCCATACATTCAGATTTAATCACACATTTTGACAGACCTATGACATTTTAAATCATTTCTGAGTATAGAGATTTCTTTAAGAAAATAAACGTATTTCATTCTTCTGTTTTCCCTATAGTCAGTAAATAGTACCCTTGTCTCTTTGTCTCTTTCTTTCTTTCTATTGGGCACTGAACTAGAAAATAGGGGTTTGATCTCAGTTATTACTTCCTAACTGAGTGACTTAGGACAAGACAACTAAACACAGAGACTCTATTTCTGCATATTATACAAAGGAAGGGGGTTGCTAATGATACTTGCATTGAAGTTTCTTTCTTTAAAAAAAATAATAATAACAACATATGTTCTTGCCTATCTCAGGATTAGACTCATGGCAGGTGTACAAAAAGTGCATTTTAGCTTCCAGTTATAGTTTCTTTTTATTTCCTTGATACTACATGCATAATCATACTATTCTTATTTTCTTTTTGCTTTACTTTATTATATAAGATAATCTTAAAAATATTTCTGAATATCATAATCCACCATTATAGAGATGGATTATGATATTTAGAAATATTATGAATTTTGATATTCAGAAAATTATGATATTATTAATGATGAAATAATTAAGATGGAATACGAGGCCAGACATCCCTGTATTAAACATGTCATAACAACACCAAAGACACTGCTGCAGTAACCTGTCCTTCATGTTTCAAATGAAAATAGTGTATAAGCTCTTTATTTTTTAAAAATGAGAAAAGAAATATACATTGTTTCCCTTCTAGTACATAAAAAAAGAAAGAAAACAATTTCCTCCTTTCTTTTAACCTCCTCCTTCTCTTTTCTTTCCATTTCTTTTTAACTTCCTTATACTAATTTTCTTTATTACATTTGCAAATTTTTAGGAGCATGATTTGGGGTTACTTCCAATTATTCTTTCTTTTAAAGCACTATCCACAACAGTAGTAGCTGTCAACTTTGCTGTACATTAGAATTGACTGCAGAGTTTAAAAAACAAACACAGAAAACCAGGGATGTGCACCACCACTGAGCAATGAAATTTGTACCTGTGAGGATAATCACAAAATTTGTATCAAACAATACTGAATAAGTGAAGTCAAACCAAAATAAAACAGATGAATATGTAGGTATTACACATATTGTATAAAAGAATGCAAGAGGGTTTAGAAAGAAAAACAAAAGCATCTTACCTTTGTTATTGTATACATCTAAGTAATTTGGTGCTGAAAAAATTGTAATTAGAGAAGGGAAGCCTGTTGTTTGGCTTTTCCTATACATGCGATACCTAAAAACAATAAAGGCAAATTAAAACAAGTCTAGAAAGGAAAAAAGCTGATGCTAAATTATAGACAATTCCATTAGTTACATTCTATCATTCAAAGAGGATAAAATTACATAACATGAAACAAAATTTTCTTTTTAAAGTCTATTATACACAGACATCAATCCATGTAAGAGGTGAAATTGAAAATATACAATCTTATACACAATTTCCACATGTCTTTTCCAAGCTTAGTAAACCCAAGGGGATGTTGGAAGCTAGGGGAAAAGTATATTTCATTTCCATGTGCTCAACCAAGAGGACAGAAGCTAATTTTGCACACAGGAATCCTTCATCAACCATATTTTTCAGAATATAGCAAATATTTTTGACATAAAAAAAGTCCAACTGAGCAAAGTAATACATGGAGTCTTGCCACTAATAACCTAGCCAATTAATCTATAAATCTACAGTGCTCTGTAAAGGTCATATATACAGGGTTTGCTTGGAGTAAGTGATTGCTTTTCAAAGAATGTCTGGTTAAATGTATGAGTTTTGCAAATCAAAACTGCTTCTACTTTAGAATTTATTTATTACCCATCCCTGAAGGTCAAAGATTATTGTCTCAGCAGGGTAATATTAAATCAATTAGCAATGAAACAAAAAAAAAAATTTAAGCCCTTTAAAATACAATAACAAAACCAAAAAATCCAGTTGGTTTTACAGTATATAATGTAATAACACTTGCATTCTCAAATAATCAAAAGGTATTAGAGATTTTGACTCTTTTCCAAGATGAAAGTGTCTCATGATTTCTAGGAATATCAATTTAGAGGCCCTCCCATAATGCAAAACCGTTTATGTTTTTTTTTTTTAATAATCACTTTTATCATCACTTGGGTGTTTTCTGTCAGTATTTTCTGGGTTAATGTACCACACTGCAAAGCTGTTTGAACCGCAAGGTTGACTGTTCAAGCTCACCAGCTTCTCCTCAGAAACCCTATGCAGGGTTGCTATGGGTCGGAATTGACTTGACAGCACATAACAACAACAACCATTCATTAGGCTCTGAGTATATTTGAGAAACAAAAACCTGTTACTGACTCCTGGTGACCCTTCGTGCTACAGAGTAATCCTGCTCCATAAGAATTTCTCTGCTGTAATCTTTATGGAAGGAGTCTCAGTGGGAGAGTAGGTTAATGTTGGCTACTGACTGCAAGGTTGGCAGTTCAAACCCACCAGCTGCTCTGAGGAAGCGAGATAAGGCTGTCTGTTTCCATTCGGATCTACAGTCTCAGAAATTCTCTGTTGTACAAGGTCGCTATGAGTCAGAATTAGCTCAATAGCAGTGAGTGAGATTTGGAGAGTTCTTATGGAAGCAGGTCACCAGGGCTTTGTGGCGCTGTAGGTTAATGCGCCAGACTGCAAAGCCGTTTGAACTGCAAGGTAGGCAGTTCAAGCTCACCAGCTGCTCCTCGGAAACCCTATACAGGGTTGCTATGGGTCAGAACTGACTTGACAGCACTTCACAACAACATTAGGTAAATTCGGAACACTAATCTGTAGGTTAGTAGCCACTGAGCCACCCAAAGAACCTTTCTAAAGTTATATTGTTATTAAGTGCTACCAAGTTGGTTTCAACTCATAGCAACTCTATATAAAGTTTGCGAGAGCAGTTGGTGGGTTTGAACTGTCGACCTTGTGGTCACCAGTCCAGTGCTTATCCTAACAGTGTCACACCAGGGCTCTCTAAAGGTAAACTGTTGTTAAGTGTCATTGAGTCCATTCCAACTCCTAGTGACCCTGTATAGGGTTTCTGAGAAGTGGATGGTGGGTTTGAACCACTGACCTTGAGGTTAGCAGTCCAGTGTTTATTCTATACCAAGACTCCTCTAAAGGCATGTTGGTGTTGTTAGGTGTCATCCAGTGGGTTCCAACTCATAGCGATCCCGTATAGGGTTTCCGAGGCTTTAGTGATCTTTGAGGGAGCAGAAAGTCTTTCTTTCTCCTGCGGAGGGGGCTGGATGGCTCGAACAGCAGACCTTGTGGTTCACAGTCCACTGCTTACCATATGGAGCCACTCGCTCCTATTCTAAAGGTAGGGCCCCCTTAAGTTTTATAATTTTAATAATATTGTGATTCCTATCATTTTTTACAACTACTCAGACATACTACTTTTCTTAGAATAAAATACTCCTTAAAATCTTTTTTCAATCTTCTAGAAATACTCATTCTGTTTATGGGACTTAACTTTGTTGGAGAAATAAAATTGGAGAAAGATAGCAGCACTCAGACCAAGTACTTTAGTTTTAGAGACTGAGGCCATATCTATGTGACAACAAATAAAGACAAATGAATAGATAACATCAATTTTTATGATGAATCAATCAATTGCTCATTTAATGAGCAAAACGTAATTGTTGATTTTAATTGAATTGATTTTTTTTTTCAAATAGGCAGATGAGTTCAGTTATGAAGTACGATTAAGAAAAGTTTACCCAAAATGCTCAGTCAACAGGCCTTGAAAGTGACAAAAATAAATAAATAAATAAATAAAATGAGGATATGAATGGTTGAGAATATCAACAGGTTTTCTCAAACATCAGCTACAGTACCATGTTCACAGCTTTGGATCAGTTCATACCAATTAACTGATTGCTTAAAATAAACTGACCTTAAAAGAAACGTAAACTCTGCCTTGATTCAGGAGCACCATAAACAAGGGCCTGTTTCAAAACGCAGGCATCTATAGTCACAATTTCAGTGCATGGATTATAAAAAAGGAAGGTTCCTACTTCAGAAAATACAGACTATAAAGGGATCAGTTCAGCATCTGAAAGCAACCAATGTCCTTTACTGAAACCTACTAGGAAAGGGCGTCAAATGGATTTAATACACCATTAAAATTAATGTCAGAACTGTCTTTTTTAAAAAACTCTTAAAATTGGTCATTTAAAAAATATCCCAAACATTACAAGATCAATTTTATGTTTCTATTTGTGACTTAGAACACAGAATTTCCTCCCCTATTTTACTGTCTCTATTTTCTTTTTCCTTTTAAAGTTTACAGGGAACTGGAATGATATTCGTGAAAATTTGATATAATATGCAATACCTGTTAAATATTTATGTGTAATTCTCATTCCCATTGCCAGCCAGACTGAAAACTAGCTGGCAATTTACTCACTTTTGAGACAGTGGTGAGAACAAGGATTGAGAGAAGAGTATTTAAGAAACCAGCTGAAAATGTATTTGCTCAAGCACAAACAGAAAGGTTTAAAAGCAATTTTACAAAACAACTTATAGATACTCACTGTCTAGGACTCTGCCATACCTGTGTCATCAGAAGACAGTTTAAGGCATAATTCCTACTGGGACAGCCTAGCAGAAGGAAAACTCCAGAGCCTGAGCAAAGTAAGGAGTTCAGACAAAGGGCAATGCAAGGCTTTCACAAACCCACAAAACTGCTCACCCTGCATCTTGGGCTTCATGGGCTCGGAGTATAGATAACAAGTTATTGTGCTGTAAGAATTCACAAACAGCCGGGTAACTGTCAGGGATAAAAAGACAAGAAAGCAATTGTTATGAAATCATTGTAACTGCATTTATCTCCAACATTCAGATGCATCTGTCTTGATCAAGTAAAATCAAAGCTACATCATTCATGACACAAGTCTCTTATCTCTAAGGACAGGTTTTTCCCTGCGGCAGAAGAGCATGTATAACTGTGAGTTTTACATAATCAGAAAGCAGTGGAAGTGGATGAATTGGGGGGGAAAAAAACACATAAAAAGGGAAGTGTCCATTCAAACAGAAAATCAATTTTATCAAGTCCGCCTGTAAAAACAAAGTGAACAGAGACATAAATGTAACAAGAGCATGGACTAAATCTCTATTTTCTCAAATGCAGTACCACGTGTGTCTGCGTGTATGCATGTCTGACAGAGATAACAGAATGAGGAAGTAGAAGAAAGTATCTACTGGGAAATGAAGTTATAATCTTATTCAATATGGTGGTGTGTGCTGTGGAGACAGTTTTGACTCATAGAGACTCTGTATAGGGTTTCCAAGGCTATAACTCTTTAGGGGAGCAGAAAGCCTCATCTTTCTCCCATGGGACAGCTAATAGTTTCAAACTGCTGACCTTGAGATTAGCAGTCCAGCTCATAATCACTATGCTACCAGAACTCCTTTGTTCATTTAAAATCTAAACAAAAACTATAAACATGTGATGATGAATTTATTTATAATCAAAGTAATTTCATCTTAAGATGTTCTTTATCTTGACTTTACAAAGTAGTAAATAAAAAATTTAAATGTTTTTAAAGAAAATTTCAAACCCAAAGATAAGCATTGCATTACAAATGAAATTCAAATTTGTGATTGTCCTATCTTTGTACTAAGAATTTTCAATGAAACAGATGTGTGTCGTAAAAATAAATTTCAATAGTTCAAATCAAAGAACAGTAAACCAATTTTAATAATATAAATAAATCACAAATATTCACTAGAACCTGAACCACATACATTATAGGAAAGGATTAAACAATTATATAATTAGTACTTTATAAAGTACCATAAAAAAAGAAGAAAGTAGTTTCTATACTACTGATTTTATAAGAATGCACTGGTCAACCAGGAAAAAAAGATACCTCTAAGATGGCATAATTCTGTAGAAAAATTGATTGTAACAGGGACCTAATTCTCCAGGAAAAATGGGATCTAAAATATAAAAATTCTTTCTGTGCATGTACACAAGTGCACATGTGTCATGTGTCTGTATATGTGTAAGAGACAGAGAGACAGGAAGAGAAAGAGAGAGACAGCGAGACAAAGAGAAGAGACATCTATCAGGCACCCTACAGGTCAGCCCAGTAAATAACTACCAAACTGCTAAACACTGTGCATCTTATGTTATGGAGACGATGGTCCAGAGACTGTAAAGGACATGTGTCCATGTGCAGTTGGCCAACATGTGTATCTTCAAAGACTTCTGTCTACTTAAAAAAAGGTAAGTATATATGACTTTTGCAGACTGCAGTGTCAGGAAAAGAAATCTTTACTTCAGAAATATTGGTTTTTCTTTCAAAAACAGCAAATTTGTTTTGAACATGTTACTGTTATTAAGTGTTATCCAGTAGTTTCTGACTCATAGAGACCCAGTATAGGATTTCCAAGGAGCAACTGGTAGGTTTGAACTGCTGACCTTGTGGTTTACAGTCCAATGCTGATCCTATAGCTTCACACCAGGAGTCCCAGTTTACATAAAGTACCCAGGAAAGAAGGCACTCTAGAAGCTTAGTGGGTTATGAGTCAGGCTGCTAACCCCAAGGTCATCACTTTGAAATTACCAGCCATTCCATTGGAGAAAGATGAAGCTTTTTACTCCCATAAAGATTTATAGTCTTGGAACCCTAACCATTGTACAGGGTGGCTATGAATCCATGACACATAACTGTGCCCACCACCACCACTCAGGAAGGAGTTATTCAGAGTAAATAAAAAATGTGTGTTTCTTATCTCTTAAATAAATTTATTTATATTTCTTGTGACTTTCTAACACCTTTTTATAAAGGGCAATTTACAATTTACTGTTTCATTGCTACCACTGTCAGACTGAGGTTGCTTGGTTAGGTTTGTCACTTTTCCATCCTTGGCCAAATGGCTTGACTGCTGTCTTTGATTTGTTTTTACCTGTCGGAAGAACTTACACTTGTCTTATGAAAGTATGACTTTCAAACATTTTCTTCATGGTAATTTTGATATTTTTATGTGCTGATGCTTTCTACCACTGAAATATCTGATTTTTAATGGAAATTTGAAGAAAATAAAATTAACCTGGCAGCAGTTTGCTACATTAATAGTAAATAAGTGAGGACCACTTACATTATTACCTAAAGGAAGTCATTTTGAAGAAAAGCATTTGATATTTAAGAGTATACATGGTCAAATATACTTAAACTTTCTAAAAATTGTTCTCAGTTTTCTAAATAAGTTTAGAACATACTTGGATATCAGCCAGAATTCCCATTATTGATGAATTATCTCCATTGTTGTTGTTGTTATGTGCTGTGGAGTCGGTTCCGACTCATAGCGACCCTGTACAGGGTTTCCGAGGCTGTAAATCTTTATGGGAGCAGAAAGCCTCATCTTCTCCCGCGGAACAGCTGGTAGTTTCTAACAGCTAACCTTGCAGTTCACAGCCTGATTCGTAATCACTATGCTACCAGAGCTCCTTGAACTA
This sequence comes from Chrysochloris asiatica, assembly GCF_000296735.1. Taxonomy (NCBI): domain Eukaryota; kingdom Metazoa; phylum Chordata; class Mammalia; order Afrosoricida; family Chrysochloridae; genus Chrysochloris; species Chrysochloris asiatica. The sequence continues at coordinate 4,743,110 of NW_006408729.1, read as the reverse complement.
TCTCCATAGGACACACTAAGGCATTTTATAAAATTATGAGGAAAATAAAATAATTTCTAATATACTTTTATGCTCTTTGATAGAAATGATCATAAACCTTAATATGCTCACAGGGAAAAACATTTTTTTTAAAAAAAAATACGTACGCAGAACACTCAGAAAATGAGAGTTCCTAACACCCTAATGTGATATAGAGAGAACTGGAAAGTCATTATTCTCTACATTTATAAAAGGCCTATTGGTGATGATTCCATTATTAGACGCTCTATACAAGGCACGGATTAGCGGTAGGGAGGGTGGTGTGGTGAGTGGGGTGGTGTGGTATCATAAATACAAAGCCTGGTGTGTGTACTAAGGATAATTAGAATCTATTTAAGAAGGTGGAGCATAGGAAAATAAATAAAGAAGCACACACAAAAAATCCCCCAAACCTAAAGAATACAAGCAGCTTAATGATTAAGTTACTCAACAGACACATAATAAGCTATATTTTAGACTAAGCGTTAACCACAGTTTTTAACCATGATACAGTTGATGTTGTTGAAAGGGCTTCCAAGGAGTGGTTGATGGGTTTGAACCACTGATTCTCCAGTTGCAATCTAGTGCTAACTCTACAGCATCACACCAAGATGCCGATATAGCCAGTTGTTAAGTCTCATCAAGTTGGTTCTGACTCATAGCGATCCTGTATAGGGTTTCCAAGGAGGGACTGAGAAGTTTGAACCATCAACCTTGTGGTTCAAACCAACCTATAAATCCAGCGCATTAACCCACAGAGCCATACCAGAACTCCAATCTAGCCAGTTGATGTTAAAGTGCTATAGAGTCAGTTCCAACCCATAGTGACCCTATATTGGGTTTCCAAGCTGCAGCTGGTGAGTTTGAACTGCCGACCTTGTGGTTCAAACCAACTTTGCAATATAGTGCATTAACCCACCATGCCATACCAGGAGGCTTACTAAAAAGCTTTTTCATGCATTCCTGCTTTTCCACATACTTTCTGCCTTTATATATTTACATATGTTCCACAAATTTATCCTTCTGGAAACTCATATTCTTCTGCCAAGCCTTATCTAAATGATCATCTGTGACCCCCTCCAGTTAATCCTACCTCACCCCCAGGTGTACAAAGTTGCTGAAGCCATTATGTTCCCATAACTATGTATCAAACTCATCTATCACTGCTCATGTTTTATCTGTAAATCATGTCTACACATCTTCTCTCCAGCTATAAAGCAAGTACTTTATGAGAGGGGAACTTTTATTCATCTCTAAATCCTAAATGCTTAGCAGCAATTTGTCAGTTTACTGGAGTTCAAGCTCTCAAGCTGAAGTAGTTACCATAGAGAAAGTCAAGTAGGTGAACAAAGCAAAGGGTTTCTTTCCTGCACTATTGCTTAGGTTGCAATCCTTGGTTAAGGAGCTAGGAGGAAGCCTCCCTCTCTTTGATGGCTTCACACTCACCCAGTCCCAGTCATAGGAAGGACTCTACCCAATTATTCAATTCCTCCTTGACTTTTTTGGGCTTCCTTGCCAGATATACACATATAAAACAATAGGTTTTTAGCCTTGGCATGCTCTGGGGTTTCCCATTTGCTGGCAGACCTATCTTTTCCTAGGACTTGCTATTTCATTTTTTGTTCCAGGGTTCTCCAGCTGATTTCATTTTACCCTCTAGGGATTAAGTCATTAAAGGTCCCAACTCTTCCTGCCAGAAATTCTCTAAAACCTAAGTCCTTACTTGCATCTGCTGTCTCAAGACCAGTAAAATCCCTGTTTAAGGAAAATGCTCTATCAAAGTATGACATCTATACAAAAAAGTGCACAAACCAGATTACAGCTTGATGACCTTTTACAGAGTGAACATTCCAGTTACTAGCATGAAGATCAAGAAACAGAATGTAACTTGAACTTCATAAACGCCTCATATTCCCCTCCAGTCATCATGACCACCTCTTAAGGTTAACCATCATATTGACATTTAACATTATTGATTCATTATCTTTGATGAGGGTTAAGGTTCTGAACTGCAAGGAAAGTTTGAGCTGTAAGGTTGGTGGTTCAAGTTCACCATTCACTCCTTGGAAACCCTATCCAGGGTTGCTATGAGTCAGAACCAACTTGACAATACTTAACAACAGCATAATATGTGTTCTTTATTATCTGGCTTCTTTTATTCATTATTATGCTATGAAATTTATCCATTTCGCTATACATAGTTGTGGTGAGCACATTCTCATTCAAGGCATTTAATTTTACAAATACACTACAATTTACTATTTGTTCTACTAATTTACTCAATGTAAAATTGGGTGCTTACATTTTTTGTGTTAGTATGAATACTGCTAATATCAACAATCTTTTGCATGCATGCCTTTTAGATCATGTATGGACACATTTCTACTGTGGGGAAAAAGAAAAACTCGAATGGGGTACATTGGTTATATGTATGTTGAGCTTTAGTAGCTATTGAAGTAGCTAGCAGCACTCTGCGATTAGATGTGAAGTGAGAATATTCAGGTGGCCACCTTTCTGGAATTCAAAACCCAGAGTTCTATCAACTCTCACATTTTCATGAATACTACGTTCTCTGTGTGCAAGAGCCTCCCTCAGTGACATTTGTTGAATTTCTACTTATCCTTCAAACTCATGTTTGACGATCTCCATGAAGAGTAGTTCTTGAACTCCCCTGTCTTTTTGGTTAGGCCCCTAATTCTGAGTGTGTGTTTGTGTATCTAATAACAGCCTACACACATTTCTCACAGCACTACTCACCTTGCGTTTTATTGAACTATTTCTACTTATCTTTGACACTAGGCAGTCATTTCCCTGAGGGCAAGGACTCAAAGTATCTATAAAACCTAGTTAATGTTTGTTAAGGATTTATGGTGTAATGCTGTAGGATCAGCACTGACTGCGAACCACAAGGTTGGCAGCTCAAACACACCAGCTGCTCCTTGTAAACCCTATACAGGGTCTTTATGAGTCGGAAGTGACTTGATGGAACTTAACAACAACAACAATGTATGTTAAATAGTTTAATTAAGTGAGTGAACTCTCAAAAAGGTTATTCATGAGTGGAAAAGTACAGGTTGTAGAGGACTCTAGGGGTTGAGGGGGACTGATAAAATGAAGAACAGGCAGTTCAAGTGTGACTTCTTCAGTAGACTACAATAGAATATCTTGAGTTCAAAGTGTAAAAGAGAGAAGACGGATTGTCTAGATGGCAGTGATAATACAGTGTCACCAAGATGCAATCACTGTAGTGATTTCACTGAAATAAATAGCAAAGATACTCAGTGGTTTACATGACAAAGAAAAAACTGTAACACAAACCAGAAAAACCAGGAGGAATCCCCAGTGGGGATTAAAAGATTGGTGAAAGTAAATAATAAGCTATTTTGTTGATGGCGTTAGGTGCCATCAAGTCAGTTCTGACTCACAGTAACTTTACGAACATCAGACCCAAACACTGCACAGTCCTGTTTCATCCTCACAGTTTTGAGGGTGAGCTCATTGCTTTAGCCACTTTGTCAATCCATTTCATTTAGGGCATTTCTCTTTTTTGCTAACATTCTACTTTATGAAGGGAAGAAATAAACTGCTTTAGGCCATGTGAATTTAGTTTCAGGTGACAATAGTACATCTAGATAAAAAATTCCAGGCAACTACCAAGATTTCAAATTCAGGAAACAGAAATGGTGAAGGGCTGGTTTGCTAAGCAAACTGCACTCTTTTCTAGACTTTCAAGATTATAGTAAACCTAGAAAAGTGGGTGAGGTTCCTGGAGTAGTGTGAAGAAAAAATTTCAAAAGCAAGAGGGAGACATAAGAGAGGGCAGAAGAGGCAGGGATTGGCTTGATAAATAAGAAGAGAGTCAGAATGTTAAAACTACAAACCGCAGGTTTCAGGATGGAGGGGGTTTAAAAGAGAACTTCTGTACTGCAGCAGAGAAAGTGGACAGCATGGACAGAAGCCAGACTACTCTGCTGTGACGAAGATACCACTAAGTAATCTGAGTGAACTACAACATTCTGCTTTAAAACCACTATAAAAATGACTCTCAGGAAGTTCCTCAAATCACAGTGCTCAGGGGAATTTTAGAATGCCTAATTGAATTCACTCATTTTGAAGCAATGAAAATCCAGAACATTTGAGGCAGCAATACATACTGACAACTCGCACCAAATTCAGCCTATAGTTTTGTTTGGTCTGTAAGGTGTTTTTTAAAAATGAAACTTTCATCCCACTAGTTCTTACAGGCTAAGATATGGCCTGCTTCAAGTATTTCAATTACCTGCCTCTATAAGGAGCTCTGGTAGCGTAGTGGTTACGAATCGGGCTGTGAACCTTAAGGTCAGTGGTTCGAAACTACCAGCCGCTCCGCGGGAGAAAGATGAGGCTTTCTACTCCCGTAAGGATTTACACCCTCGGAAACCCTGTACAGGGTCGCTATGGGTCGGCTCCGACTGGAAGGCACTTAACAACAACAACAACAACACATATTAGAGGTGTGACTATTCAAACTCTGGCTTAAAGTTACACAGCTCTGGAAAAATTTGGGGCAAAAAGCAGAGTTCTTATGAATTCCTTCCTCTGTCACATTGTCTATAAAACTAATGAACACCCTTCATAAATTTTCACTCATACATTTTTCTATATAATTTTATTTTACAGAAATTATGTTCAAGAAAACATGATAGATCGTGGATAAGTTAGAAGAGCAAATTAAGCATGCAGACTCTATATAAACATATAAGAAACCACTAAGTGTTGTGGATCAAAATAAATGCCAATAAATTCAACTGGTAATTACCACCAAGTTTCTCTACCAATTTTATTGTTCACAGTTGCCTATCTAAATGAACTTTTTCCACATCTCCCTCAGAGAATGCGTTAAGAACTTCAAGACAGTACTAAAGAAAAAAGTGCTCAGCAAACTCTAGAACTCAGCAAACATCCTTAGATGGAATATACTCCAGACTGCTTTATCATTTGTCAGGGTTCATAAGCTGTGGATTCAGACACTCATCTACACATAAAAATCTATGTTTGTCAGGGCTAAAGATCATTATCTGTAAAGACTCTCTAGTGAGACCAGTTAAATAACCATTAGGTTGAGTACAAAATAACTTAAATTATCTAGTTGATTATCTTTACCCCTAGCACAAACACATCTGTATTTATAGTTATAAAATAAAAACACTATAGTTTTCTATAAATTCAGTATGGGACTTTATTAAGTACATGATTTATTTGAACAGCTGATTTACAAATCTAATAGAAGAAGGCTATATGATGAATGAAAGAAATTTTAATGCAACATGTTTCAATATAAGAATCAAGAGCACTGCAGTTTGCTTAGTATTGTATTTCTTAATGTAATTCAACAGAATCAAAAAGGCAATTTAATACTCACGGTATAAGTAGGTACTTAACACAGGATCTGTAAAACTAAACTTGGCCTTGATACACTTTAGTAATACCTAATGGTGCACTAAAAGTTTGTATATCCTTAATAAAATATTACTCCAAATTAACTAATTATTAAAAAGAAACCTAAGGCTTTTCAGAAATACTATACTGTGCTCCTCTATTTCAGTTTAAGTAGACTTGGTACCCAACTTTCCAAAACATTGAAGTGAATTTTAAACTTCGGACAAATAAGCTTGGAATAAGTCTCTTTATTATTATTGATAATACACCTCTGCTTTTTAAAATGCTTTATAATTTATAACACTTTCTGTTCCTAAACTTCCATTTCTCAATAACATCAACAAATAAAGTAAAGGAAACCTTTCTTTTTTACCATAGGGGAAATTTAATACATGAAACAAAAGGTTCTATCCTTGGAGAAAGCATTGCTTAATGTAATACAAGTATAAAAGTATATACTCATACACATATATATGTAAACTTATTTCATATACATATATTTGTGTGTCTGTATACATATTGTTTTGTTGTGAAGTGCCATCAGTCGCTTCTGACCCATAGCGACCCTGAAAGGGGTTTGTGAGAAGCAGCTGGTGAGTCTGAACTGCCTACCACCTTGCAGTTCAAACGGGTTTGCAGTCTGGCGCATTAACCCACAGCGCCACACCAGGACTCTACCTGATGCAATACACTGCTTTATATCTTAAGTGCTGCTTCCATGAGTGCTGATTGTGGATCCAAGTAAAATGAAGTCTTTGATAACTTCAATCTTTTCTCCATTATGTATTGACATTACTGTAGAATGAGTAAAAATAATCCTGTGCCTGACCCTGTCACTCACTGCCAAATCTCCAAATCAGCTTTAATCTGAGATTTCTTTTCTAATTTTATAAAATAATGATCAGAAAACTTGGACTGCATAGTTCAACTGGAATACTTACACTGTTAATTATTTTATTTAGCAAAATAGTATATATGAAAAATTTTAAGTAGTGGATTTTTTGGCAAAATTAACCTGATAATATTGTAATTGGTTAGGAGTGTTGCCTAAGAAAAATTAACCTCAGACTGTGACTTTACAGATTTAGGGTCATTGCAGGTGTAATTAGTTAATATGAGGTCAGACTGGATGGTGTGGGGTAGATTCATAATCCAGTATTACTGATATCTATATAAGAAGTGAAGAGACATACAGGCAAATGGGGAAGACAGATATAGTGCCGGTAAAGGAGCCCCTCATGTTGAAAGGCACTCAAAATGCAACTGGGGAAGAGCTGCCTCCTCCAAATAGACTTGACCATGATGACATGAATGGAGTAAAGCCCCTGGGAGAAAAGACCGTGGGACCTTCATTTGCTGATGGAGCACAAGGTCAAAATGAAGAGAAAAAGTTGTAAACATCCACTGAAAATCAGAACATGGAAGGTAAAAAGTAGGAATCTGAGAAAATTGGAAGTTATCAAAAATGAAATGGAATGCATGAATATTGATATCTTAGGTATTAGTGAGCTGAAATGGACGGGTATTGGCCATTTAAAATCTGACAACCACATGGTTTACTATGCTGGGAATGCCAAATTGAAGAGGATTGGTGTTGCATTCATCGTCAAAAAGAACATATCCAGATCAGTCATGAGGTACAATGCTATCTGTGATAGGATAATATCCATGCGCCCATAGGAAAGCCCGGTTAATACCACTATTATTCAAATTTATGTGCCAACCACTAAAGCCAGTAAAAATGAAATAGAAGAATTCTACCAACTTTTTCAATCTGAAATCCATCAAACATGGATTCAAGATGTACTGATCAATACTGGTGATTGGAATGCAAAGCTTGGGAGCAAAGAGGAAGGATCAGCAGTTGGAAAATATGGCCTTGCTGATAGAAATGATACTGGAGATTCACATGATAGAATTCTGCAAAACTCATGATTTCTTTCATTTCAAATACATTCTTTAGACAGCATAAGAGACGACTATACACATGGACCTCACCAGATGGAATACAAAGAAATCAAATTGACTACATCTTCGGAAAGAGACAAAGGAAAAGCTCCATATCATCAGTCAAAACAAAGCCAGGGGCAGACTGTGGAACAGACCATCAATTACACATATGCAAATCCAAACTGAAGCTGAAGAAAATAAAAACAAGTCCATGAGAGCCAAAATATGACCTTGAATATATCCCACCAGAATTTGGAGATCATCTGAAGAACAGATTTGATACATTAAACACTAAAGACCAAAGACAAGAAGACTTGTGGGATGACATCAAGAACATCATACAGGAAGAAAGCAAAAGGTCATGGAGAAGACAAGAAAGAAGGAAAAGGTCAAAATGGATGTCAGAAGAGACACTAAAACTTGCTCTCCAGCATAGAGATGCTAAAGAAAATGGAAGAAATGAAGAGGTACAAGAGATGAACAGAAGATTTCAAAGATCAGCTCTAGAAGATAAAAGCCGAATATTACTACAAAATGTGCAAAGATCTGGAGTCAGAAAACCAAAAATGAAGAACACAAGCTGGGGGAACTGAAGAAAAATTCAAGCCTTGACTTTTGTTATTGAAAGATTCACTGTACCAAAAGGAAATGATTAATGTTCAACTGTTTCAAGAGGTAGCATATGATCAAGAGCCAATGACACTGAAGGAGGAAGTCCAAAGTGCATTGAAGTTATAGGCAAAGAACAAGGCACCAGGAATTGATGCCATAAAAATTGAAATCTTTCAAGAAAGTGAGGTGGCACAGGAGGCACTCACTCATCTCTGCCAAGAAATTTGGAAGACAACTATCTGGCTGACTGATTGGAAGAGATCCATATCTGTGCCCTTTCCAAAGAGAGGTGACCCAGTGGAAGGTGGAAATCATCAGACAATCTCTTTGATATCCCATGCGAGTAAAGGTTTACTAAAGGTAATACAGAAATGGCTGCAAGCATACATTGACAGAGAACTTCCAGAGGTTCAAGTCGGATTCAGAAGAAGCCTTGGAGCAAGGGATATCATTGCTGATGTCCGGTAGATCTTGGTTGAAAGCAGAGAATATCAGAAAGATGTTTACCTGTCCTTTATTGACTACGCAAAGGCTTTCAAATTGTGTGGATCATGACAAGCTATAGACAGCATTGTGAAATACGAGTATTCCAGAACACATAATTGTGCTCATGAGGAATCTGTACATGGACCAAGAAGCAGTTGTTCAAACAGAACATGGGAACACTGATTGGTTTAAAATTAAAAAAGGTGTGCGACCAGGTTTTTTTCTTTCACCATACTTATTCAACCTGTATGCAGAGCAAATAATACGAGAAGCTGGGTTCTATGAAGAAAAATGTGGCATCAGGATTGGAGGAAGACTTATCAACAACCTGCGATATGCAGATGATACAATCTTGTTTGCTGAAAGTGAAGAGGATTTAAAACATTTACTGATGAAGATCAAAGAGCCCAGCCTTCGGTATGGATTACATCTCAATGTAAGAAAACACAAATCCTCACCACTGGACCAATAAACAACATTCTTAACGGAGAAAAAATTGATATTGTCAAGGACTTCATTCTTCTTGGATCAACTATCAACACTCAATGAAGCAACAGCCAAGAAACCAAATGCTGTATTGCATTAGGCAAATCTACTGCACAAGACCTTTTCAAAGTTGTTGAAGGTCAAAAATTTCAGCTTGAGGACTAAGGTGCTCCTGACCCAATCCATGGTATTTTCAATAACCTCATAGCATGCGAAAGCTGGACAGTGAATAAGGAAGACTGGAGAAGAATTGATGCTTTTCAGTTATGATGTTGGAGGAGAATACTGAAAGTGCCATGGGCTGCCAAAAGAACCAATAGATCTATTTTGGAAAAGGTGCAGCTAGAGGGCTCCTTGGTGGCCAAGATGGTCAAACTTTGTCTCTCATACTTTGGACATTTTGTCAGGAGGGACCAGTCTCTGGAGAAGGATATCATGTTTGGTAAGGTGGAGGGTTAGAGAAAAAGAGGAAGACCCCCAACAAGATGAATTGGCTAATTGGCAGCATCAATGGACTCAAGCGTGGGTGAGCTTGGCTCAGGATCGGGCAGTGTTTCATTCTGCTGTGCATAAGGTTGCTTTGGGTCAGTATTGACTCAATGGCACCTAACAACAACAACAAAAATACACACACACACACACATATATATATATATATAGAGAGAGAGAGAGAGAGAGAGTGGGTATGGCACTGAGGCCTAATGTGCTACACTGCAAAGTTGGTTTGAATAACAAGGTCAATGGTTAAAGCTACTCAGCTGCTCCTTGGAAATCCTATACAGGGTTGCTATGGGTTGGAACTGACTTGATGGCACTTAACAACAACATTATATATACATATATTCTAGATTTTAGAATTTTCAATGTCTTCATCTCCTCTTTCCCACTTTACTTTGGCAATTTTCACATAAGCTGGATATCTAACAATAAGTGAATATAGTGGGCTAAGGGGTCCTGGTGTGGCACTGTAGGATAAGCAATGGACTGCTAACTACAAGTTCAGTGGTTCAAGCCCACCAGTTGCTCCTCGGAAACCCTATAACAGGGTCACTATAAGTCTGAATCAACTTGCTGGCACTAACAACAATGGTGAGCTAAATCACTACTCATCTTTAAGACTGTAAAGTAGAGGGTTAGCAAAAAAGAGGAAGACTCAACGAGAAAGATTATCAATGGGCTCAAACAAAACAGCGATTGTAAAGACGGCACAGGACCTAACAGAGTTTCATTCTTCTGTACATAGAATTATGCGTCGGGACCTACTTGAGGAACCTAAAAGCAAGAGTGGACTAAAATCAAGGTGAAATGCTATGAAAATATTGAAGATGTATTGAAATACAATTGTGGATAGATTTCTTTATGAAATGTTCAATTTCATTTAATAGCAAAATTTCCATAGATTTGCAAATATAAAAAATTACTGCAAAAATGTTTTCAACTTACATTTGTTAGGGACTAAAAAATAAATTATGGTAAGTATGTACCGGATAGCTGCTCATTTTACTTTATTCAGGAAGCTAATAAACTTAAGAAAATGACTGAATAGAATTCAAATAACCAATGTGAAGTTGTGTTGCAGCTTTAAACAATGAAAACTAGTAACACTTTTCAATGTGATTACATAATTTTCATGATAGGCTTTGGATTTTTTTCCCTACAATTCTAGAAGCAGAATGCATTTTCTTCAAAACCCTACTGTCTCATTCAGCTCTTGTTTTTTACTCTTAGACCACACTGCCATTCCACTGCCTCCTTCCTGCATTCCTGTGTGTATGCATGCTCGTTTTTATTTTCATTTCATAAGCGGTAAGAACCCATTTGAATCAGCCTTTCAAAGTGAACCTTCCATTTGTACTTGTTTCCTAGGAGAGTTATACAAACATCATAAATAAATCAAACACATGGCATAAATTACAGCAGTTATAAAGCCAATACATTCCAGAAGGTAAGCTCTCCTTCCTCACCTGTAGAAGTATGAACACCCCCTGACTGTGTTGTGAGTGAAATGTTCCTGAGTCTTCTCATTTCCAAAATCCTCCAGGGGGTCTGACCATAGGATGTCACACATAGGTCCATAAGCAGGTGGTTCTTTGAATCGGTCTAACTAAGAAAAAAAGAAGACAGAGAGCAAAATACTAATCTTGGGCACTTGGGATTCAAAAATCAGAAGAAAGCAGCATTGGGTGGAACCATCTTCCTGTCCTCTAACCAGTACGGCTCTTCCCTACTCCTCTCTCTTCCTGTTTCCTCTCCTTCTCTCTTTCTTCCAAGTCTTCTGCTCTTCGTCTCTCCTGGGTTTGCTTCTTTCTGCCCCCCCCAATGAAGTTACTTATTTATCTACATGCGTTTCAATCTTCAGCTTCCTCTTGCCTCTTTATTCTTCCTCTTTCCCACTCTCTCCTATTCTTCCTTTTATACTACTTCTTTCCAGATCCTTATGGTATTCAAGAGTGTTAGCCATTACCAGGGTTAACGTGACTCTGTCATTTCTGGAGGAAACATTTTGATTTTATTTTCTATTGGGGAGATTTCTATTACAGCTATATATTAAACTGTGACTTAAAAATCTGCATAGGGAATAACTGATGGTTTTCATGTTTAACAATATGATTTTGGAAACATAAGGTTTTCATTTTGAGAATAGCCACTTGGTATACCAGAACTGTGCATAAAGGCACATGGTATTTCGTTGAGACAATGATATTTTGAATATTCACTCATTGGTGGACATCTAGGTTTCTAATTAAAGTACAAGTCTACTGTAGTTTTCTGTTTCCTAATGGTTGCAACAGAATGGTATGGTAAGCAGAGAATTAAACCCAACTTTAACTGGATCATTCTTCATTTCACAGTTCTAAGCTTTATCGTTTTAACTGAAGCCCTCATATGAAATCCATTTTCCAGCTATAAATGTCTAACAAAACCATATTTCAATTTAAAATGGTCGATTTAGAAGGTATGAGCAGCATAACTGGAAATGACATTTCACCTGCAATCTTATAACACAGTCAACTGCCTTTCAGTTTATCCTGAGTTAACCATATTTAAAGGAACTACGGTAGACAGCAGGTATTATAAAGCTTCTTGGAAAAAAGTATAAAGTAGCTATGAAATTCATTAAAGAGTTCTAACCTTGTCCTACTTCTTTGGGATAAAAACAGCATATTAAGATTTTTTAAAAGTCAGGACAAGAAGATTCTAGAATACAGTATCTAACATTCATAATTTTCACAAAACAACATTTAGCTTAAAATTCATAGAAAGACAGTATAGTGGTGAACATACTCTTGTCAATCACAAGTGTTGTTGTTGCTAAGGGCCTTTCAATTTCTACTCACAGCGACCCTGTGTAGGGTATCTCAGGCTGTAAATCTCTTCAGGAGCAGAAAGCCTTATCTTTCTCCCTTAGAGCAGCTGGTGGACTCAAACCACCAACCTTGTGCTTCACAGTCCAGTGCTCATCCTACACAGCCATTGTGTTCCCATCAATCAAAATGAATATGTCATAAATGTTCATCTGAACAAATGATCAAACTTTCAAAGTACTTCAAGTATTTTCTCATTTTAGGTGATGTTATTTTAAGATATCATAAGGAAACACTTACATTGCTTTTTGTCTATGTGGATTTTGACACCAAGAAAAATATGTGGAGTTAGTTTTTTGTTTTTCAAATAAATTTCTCTTTTTTTTTTCTTTTCTTATAATGCTGCAAATACCAGAATAATAAACATAACTGAAGGAAAAATAAAAGATGAGCTCTTCCAGTACATAGAACTATTCCATATTGTTGCATATTTTCATGAAAGAGATAATACACTTTCACATTCTTTCTAACTCATCTTTTTTTTTTTCTGCTTCAAACAACAGTAATAGCTAATGTTAAATTAGGTTAAAAAAAAAAGGGGTCTTAAATGGTCAACTCTGTTTTACTTTGCTACTCAAGACAATGAATACAATGCTACCATTGTCTTTCTAAAAACTGGTATATAAAGGTTTGAAATGTAACAAATAGTTCACAAAATAAACATAATATGGACCCAAATGAAAGTTGTGACACTTCCCAAGTGCAAAATTCTACTTTTATGTGCCAAGGGAGTGTGGTAGCTCTGTAGGATAAGTACTGGACTGCAAAACACAAGGGCAGCAGTTCAAGCCCACCAGTCACTTCATAGATGAAAGGTGAGGCTTTCTGCTCCTGAAAAGCCTCAGAAATGCTATACAGGCTTCCTAACAATAATACACAACAAAGGAAAATGCATATATATTTTCTAGTAATCAAATGTTTCATAGTTCCAGTGAAATATGTCACATGACAAGATGAACCCTGAGGTTTTAGAGATGAAAACTCAACCAAGTATAACTGTATCTTCCTTGTTAGAGAAAAAAAAATAACAAAAGAAAGACATTCTCAACCACTCCAAATCATTTAATTCAAAAAGATAAATTTACTTATAAAGGCAAGGTAACTAATGTTTTTTACTTATGCACACAGAATAATAAAAATAACAGAACTTACTTTTCTGATATCATCTAAAGTGTTAATCTCCGGAGACAAACCACCATGTACACACAGGAACTGTTGGTTCATCAGAGCAGCCAGAGGAAGGCAGTCAAAGGCATCCATACAGGCATCGTATACACGTTCTGAATACTTTATTTTACCTTTCAAAGTTATCATTATATATAAAAACAAACAAAAAAACAAGCAAATATTTACTCCCATGATTTCATTGAAAAAACAAAGTTTTAAATGTGTTTTCTTGCAAGACCATATTATTAAAATACAATTTTACTCTGCAAAAATTTAAAATATACTAAAGAAGGATTTTTGAAGACCTAAATATTAGTCTATAGCTATTGTTTAATTTTTGTTGTAAGACATATAGTATAATTTTTTGTATGATGGAGGAGAGAACTTATCTATATATGTTGCCTTGCTACTTATCTATAAATGTATTGCAAAAACAAATAAATAAATTTTAAAAATGGGAAAAACACTGACCAAAAGAAAGATGGTCATGAAATTGATTTTCCTGAATGGTCATATAGGAAAACAGATGGGAAAAAAATTAAGCTTTCAAAAGTCATTTCTATCTCACTGCACATTGGTTTCCCATTATTGATTTATATTTAATGTCTTGAGAGGTGGACTCTTTACACTCCATTTAATGCAGGACTAAGTAAGTGACAGTGAGCAATTTAAGTTTCAATGGAAAACACAAGAAAATAAGAGAGAAGGAATTTATATGAAGTACTTCCAACTTTTAACTCTAAAGGCAAAAACTCTCTCTAAAGGAAGAAAAAAACTCTCTCTAAACTCTCTCTTTAATTTTATATAATGTAATAGATTCTAATCTATCTATTTGGCTCAAAATTTGAGGTATATGTTTGAACCTGTCTCCCATTTGACTGTTGAGTTTTTGAAGAATAAATGGCTAGTTATTATTTTAAATATGAGTATTGTGGTTATATAAAAAAGTAGTTTAGCTAATGATTTCTCATATTAAACATTAATCTAAGTTGTCAGATCTCTTTACTCAAGAGAATTCATAATGTTAAAAATGCAGAATTTTCAAGCTATGCTTTTAATGAAATAGCAAATGGTATAAACTTATGATTTGGAATAATATAATGCCAAGTACTACGATCTTCTATTAAAATGACTCTTATCCCTTACAGTGTTAAAAGGATATGTAGGACATATACTTACATTCTTGTTTAAATGTGAAATACTCTGTTAGATGTCTACATTCATGATTTCCACGAAGTAAAAACAGTGTTTTAGGGTAGAGGATTTTCAAGGCCCACAAATAGAGCACACACTGAGAAAAAAGCATAAATATAGGGCAAAATGAATTATACTTACTATACACTCCATTATTCATATATCATTAAGACATGAACCAAATATCCTACTGTGGTCAAAGTCTTCTAAAGGCTTGTTAGGGAGGAGAGTGATTGACAAACAGAAAACAATTCCTTTGTACATAGGCAAGGCTTAACTATACCTGAAATATATATATATATGTTTAGACTCCTGGTGTGGCATTGTAGGACCAGCGCTGGACTGTCAACCACAAGGTTGGCAGTTCAAACACACCAGCTTTTCCTCAGAAACCCTGTACAGGGTCACTATCAATCAGAACTGACTTGAAAGCACATAACAACATATATATATACACAATATACAAACATATCAATGATCATGAAAATGGCAAAGGTCCAGGAAGTTTCCTTCTGTCATACTTCAGTACTTCAGGTCTCCATGATTTGAAGTCGACTCAACAACTTATTATGTATACAATGTAAGACAAAAAAAATGCATATATGCCTTGTTGTTGTCAGGTGCCATCGAGTAGGAACCGACTCATAGCGAC